>NC_092021.1:21443354-21755020 GCF_042242105.1 Pempheris klunzingeri
GGATTTGTTGACACGTAACCTCCTCCGGCGCTTCAGCAAGCTGATTGTCCCCGCCCTCTGAAAACCTCCTGGATCCACCTTGATGTCCGCCATTGTTTTTTCCCCACTAACAACAGCTCCTGGTCGCACAAAGATGCTGAAGATGAGAGAAAACCACGTACATTGTTCTGTTATTCTAAAACAGAGCGTGCAGAGAGAGGCTGAGAGCAGCTGCAGCAGCCATGTCTGGTATGAGTAAACCTGTTCTAGTAAGACCTCCAAATTCAGGTATGAGCTTGAAAATGAGCAGAATATGGGACCTTTAAAAGAAATATTAGAAAGGCCATTTTGCAGAAGATGTAAATCATTGACTTCATCATTTCAGTTCACATTAACTTCAATCTCAAGCACAGTGTCATACAATAGGAGTTCAAAGTGCTATATCTTTAAATTATTTCTGGGAAATTGAAGTAGACAGTAGCCTTCGTGTGACCTGTAGAAATAGCAGAATGTCAGATATACTGTATAATCTGAGGGCACACCGTTAAAGGAATAGTTCAACATTTAAGGAAATAAGCATGTTCGCTCCCTTGTCAAGACTTGGTTGAGAAAATTGATACCAATCCCATATCTGTATGTTCAAAATGAGGCTGGAGCAGGGAGAGGGTTAGCTTAGCTTAGCACAAAGATTGAAAAGAAGCTGTCCCACCTAGCCTGGCTCTATCCAAAGGTTTATAAAATCTGCATACCAACACACTAATTAACATGTTACAGCATATCTTGTTTATATATTCTGTACAAAAACCAAAGAGAAAAATATTCTTTGTAGTTTCATCATAACTGTACGTATTTTCCAGATGTGCATTGCCAGACACTGAAAAACCCTGTTCAGTCACTGACCTACACTTCAGACAGAATTATACTTTTAATTTCACCACTCACACTGGTACCAGCTGTATAGGCCCAGATAATGATAATAACCCAAGACTGAGGGTGTGCGCGTGGGTGGAGTGGGGTAGGTCAGGCAAGATTAATTGTGGGGGATGTAAATTTCATTCGTCACATGCAGATTGATGTCAATTTTAATTGAATTAAAACAATGTGAACCCTGGCCTGCTTAGAGTCTATGAGGACAGCTGGTGAATAGTGATGAAGTGAGCTGGAGAACACTTGAGAGACGAGGGAGGGGAGGGAAGGGGGTGGGGGAGGTTAGGGGTGAGGAGGAGAGGAAACAGAGAGAGAGGAAGAGAGAATTAGTTAATGATGACAGTGATAGTTGACCTTAAACTAATGAGCCATTCTGCTCCACCCTACGCTGGTAATGCAGTCGTTTCATGAGTAACTCAGCTACTCAGTAAATTTACAGGCATTAAAAGTGTGGACCTACACGTCCCATAGATAATTCTCATATGAGAGTTTCTACATACTGAACCGATAACACTAGCTTGTGACGGACAGCGGGTTATACCGCACATCTCACAGATATTAAATGCCTTTATAGTGTGTGCACCAGCCCCTCATGGGTGTGACTGACATATGTGTGTGTGCACACAGGTGCATACATGTGTTTAGATGGAGTCAGAAAAAGTCAACTGCTGGACTAACACTTATCTCAGGTGTGATTTTATCATCTTTCTCCCCAAGGACATGTAGCTGAGGTTGAGCGTTTAGCATGACCACAACAGGCCAGCAGTTTTGCAATGTATTCACGCAACACTCCAGCGTATAGACTGAGAGATGAAGAAGGTTTCAGTCAAGAGCAAACCCATCTCGTTTTCTCACCCCACACCTCTTATCTCGAGCCACTTGTTCCTCTTCTCCCTGCTCTCTAGGATAATATCAGCACTAATCGCTGCCTCTCCAACCATCTATCCACCTTTAACCAGATAAATGAGGAAGGAGAACAGACGGAGGAGGAGGGGATGCCACAGTCCTCCCTCTTTGTGTCACTGCTTCTTCCTCTGATCTGTCCTGCAGTTCTGACATCCGCTGTGGTGAGATTACGCCCAGCTGGCCAGGTAAAAGTCAAGCTCTCGCCATGATAAATAAATAAATAAATAAATAAATCACAAAGAGTCACATGCAAAGTCACACACACACGTGTGCACACAGGCAGTAACATTTTATATGGTTGTGAATTGTTCATGTGCTTCTGAAGGTGACCTTGTAGCAGAAGAACTGTAAGGAACCTTTTACAGCGATGAGACAATGTCCTGGATCACCTCCCCACATCTCAGCTCCTTATGACACACACAAACACAGGCACTTCTTCTCTAACACAAACAAAACACACACACACACACACACCAGGGCATTCACGACTGCTGCATTGTAGTAGTTATCACAAAAAGTAGTGGGTGATTAATGGCGAGATATACATCATGTTTTTTCACCCAATAACGATGATCAGTTCTCATCAAAAATGGGGTTAATGGACATCAGGACCAACCTAGAGGCAGCTCAAATGAAACCATTTTTAAACTCGCAGCAAGAATGTCTGAGATGAAGATACCGTATGACTGCTGTAACAACGAGTGCTTTCTGCAGGGACAATGGGAGTCTTTTCTTCTCTAAATACCTTAAATTCAGTTTATTTAAAGATTATATCTATATATCTATATATATATATATATATATATATATACAAGAGTCAGCATCTCAGTCCTAAACAAATGTGTGCGGCCATCTCCACGACTCCATGATCGGCTTTTGTGCACAACATTGTGCAAAGTACAGGACTGGGTCAAAGAACAAGTAAGAGTCGCTACAGGCTCTCCCTCAGTGAGCTAACACAGTAACGTTAGCATAGTACAGCAAAGAGAGTTTGGCAGTCAGCAGTTGTGCACCCTTTACTGTTCTGATTATTATGCATTTTATCAAAATGCCTAATGTGAAGAGACTTCTACCTACAGCGCCTCCATCTGCACATCTGCTGCCACTGCTATATTACTGCACCTCTAACACCACAGATGAACACTATAGTCTACAATGATGCACAAATCTAAACTAATCTAGTTGACTATTCTGTGAAACCCCCACACACCACTCACACTGTGTGCATGTCGTCCTACCACACATGCAGAGAAACAAAGGCGAGTCAGGTTACTGTGAGCCCTGATGGGTGAATCTTAAATGTAACTGTGCCTGCTGAGGATGTGAAATCCAGCCAAGATACATTCTGGTACAGTGAGCAGAGAATAAAGCAACACCCCGAGCAAACAAACAAAACACTAGTGACAGTCAAATATTTGATTTTCACATATATATATTTATTCACAGCACATAAAGCCAGTTGCTCAAGCGCCTCCCCTCTCACTGTGGATATTCTACAAGAGGTAATGTAAGGTAGATGATTCCTCTCCTCCCCTCGATTTCCTCTTAGCCTCTGCACCTCCAATTCACTGTGCCAAATGGTACATTTACATTGGTCATAACCTCAATCACCATGCTTGCAGGCTATGCTGAATGTGCAGACAGACATTTCTACAGGAGGGGATGCAGACAGAGATATAATGGGAGCAATAGATAGAAACCCATGCCCGAGGCATCCATCAAACCAAACGACTCCATTACAGTAAGTCCGACAGAGGCAAACGGTAATGTGCACTGTGATAAACACTAGGATAATAGTCTGTTTATAGTCCTGGACACACTGTTTCTGCTGGGAAACACTGGCAAGGAATACAGATAAGATATAAGGGGAGCAACCTCTCTATCTTTTTCATTCATTCTATCTCCTCTCCTCTCTCTCCTTTGCTGTTATCAGTCACTTTCACTCCCTGGTTCTCTTTATCCTTTTCCGCTTTCACTGTATAATATTTTCCTTCCTACAGAACGCAGAGGGAGCTGAACGGGGCTTTTATCTGGTGTTACACTATTGTAGCATTACCGTCACACTGCTGGAATGAGGCCTCGGAGAACCATAAAAGAATGAATAGAAATGATTCAGATGTACTATTAAAAAACAGGCATATCACAGACACTTGTTGTGAAGTCATGTTGTCGTTTGTTTCTGTCCAACCTTCTATTTAGCCGTTTCTAAAAACACATTTTGCTGCATGCAGTTCTCCTGCATGTAAGATATTGCTTACTGAAGTCATCCTGTTGCCTCATCCCCTGTCTGCATTTGGGTCCTTACCCCTGCTGACTGAACTCCCAACTGTGACAGTCGTAGAAATGCATGTATGACTTTAAGAACACAAACACACAAGCAGGCATACATAGAACTGCCCATACTGTACATGCACTCATCAATTAATCATAGCTGGGTTGTTTCGACTGAGGCGTTGCTTCTCGTGTCTCTGATAGCAGAAAGGGGTAAACACAAGAGTAGACTAATCTGACCACACTCTGTATTCCTCAGAGGAACTGGGAAATAGCGAACCTGCTGCTGCTGCTGCTATGAATCAATTATAAGGGTACACAAAAAGGCACTCTCTTTACAGATGGGGGAGGTTGAGGTGAAGGTCTGCGGAGGAAAGAGAGAAAACAAAATCCTTCCATCTGTTGATAATGATGTTTTTATTCTCAATACACGCCCCAATCCTGCACAGGCTTCACATCTCCATGTCCACATGCTCAGAATGAGATAAGAACATTTAAATGCACCCCAACATAAACTGAAGAGAACATAAAATGAGGCAAGAGGTCGCTGTTTCTTTTACATTTCTATTAACCTGAGGAGCATCAGCGCTTGATTAAGGGGCCCCTGGATCAGTCTGATCTGGGTGAGCCTGTGTTTATGCCCATAGTTAACCTCTATTACAAGACTGACCTCAGTTCAGATAGCAGCTGCTCTACTGCTTCTAATGGAGGCCGCTACATAGTGCAGCAGGGTCAAAACAGAAGGGACACGCACACACACAATTTGCAGCAAGGCAGGGTCAAAGCAAAGGCCAGTGTCTATTGCGCTATATTTAAGATCAGTTAAACTTAATGACCTCGTTCATCCTCTTGGCCTATCAAATAAACTACATTAGCCCTCAGATCAAAGACATAGTTTGGCCTTTTATGCTTGCTGTCCAGGCAATGTCGGTTTTAACAGGATGTGATAAAATGTGGATAATCTCACGCCCACTCGAGGGGATGATGTTGTAGGTTTATTAAAGGAAATGAGCCTATGGTCAGCGTGAGCTAATCTAATTTTACCAGGGTAGTACAGAGGTACCCCACTGGTAAGATAATAAGGCAAAATGCTGTGATAATGTAGAACATGTCACATTCTTTGAAGCAGCACGGTTGATGACACAAAATCGATAGCTGAGACAAGCCCCTATTGTGATGCTGTTAAAAAATTTTTTAAAAACTCATTTTCTTTACATAGCCATCGTTATTTCCTGCTGATAACAGGTTTTCACAGTCATTTTACAAGCTGGAATTGAATGTTGAATTTTGGAATAAAAAATAGATTCATAGTGAGAGAAAATCAACAGTAAAATCCCAGGATTTGTCTCTTGCTCTGTGGAATGATTTAACCCCAAAGCTTGCTGTTCGGTGTGATATTTCCTATTGTTAAGCCACGTTCATTCTTAACTCACATTAGGGCCTATCGCACAGCAAAAATGACAAAAGCTGGTCAGTTTGCACTTTTTGACTTGCACAAAGTACATGCCTATTTCTAATTACAAAACATTGCTTAAGTTACTGGACGCCTCCTCAAAAGAAGGAAAAAAAATCAGTCAGTCATTATCAGCAAATTATATTTCATGATAAATATCAATATTGTTCAGCCTTACCTCACATCGCATATAGGCAACAGTTAGTTCTTATATATGGAAAGATAATGGCAGTTAAATGCCCATCGTTCACTTTACCAGCGTTTCTTTCTGCCTCCTCACGTATCTTTCGCTCCTTCCTTCTACTCTCTCCTTCCTCCTCTCTATATCATTAATGTGAATTGTGTATATTTACAACCCAATAAAGTTTTTATGGCCAACATCATTAAAGAGCATTGAGGTCATGCTGACAGGCTAACAAACACACAAGGATAAAGCCAAAGTACATACAGCGCATAGCCAGCATGGGATTCACTTGGCAAACATACAAACCGTATAGGACATAATCGCACACATCGAATACATCAAACACATATTCACAACAATGTCAACAAATACAGAGCAACAAAAAACCCCACCTGAATCAAATAAATAAATAAATAAATAAGCAAGCAAGCATATTTTCCCAGGTATTCTTAATAGCACTAGCCATGCAGATTGTCATTTGAGTTGGGACAGGGATTTAGGGATTGGTATTGTTCAAAGAATAACAGCACAACAGGTATATGTCCTTCTAGAAAACAATGCCATCGAAGTCCACAGACTTCACTTTCAACAGGTTTCATTGAGAAAAATGTTCTACCGAAGGTTAAAGAAAGTTTTCGACAAGGCCTGTCCCTGAAAAAGCACATTGCTACTGAATTATTTGAAGGGAATTTTTCACTGCTGCTTTTCACCCATTGTAATGGGTGACATGGGTGAAACATGGACAAATGAAACAATACATGGAGAGGAAGGAAGACATGCTTTCTCTGAATTTGGTGAACTGACCCTTTAAACTGTGGACTGGAGCTGAAATGGACCTACAGCTGGTGGCCTCTCATACTGTGCATTGGTGATATGTTGCCCATGCATGTTACCTAAGGAATTCATAATTCAGGTATTTTACAGGGAATCATGGGAACACTGAGCACTGTACGGTGATAAAATGAAATCTAGTGTATCTGCCTCCTATCTGCCTCATATTTATTGAGCCCCACTGAGGATAAAATGTTAGTCCATCAATCACAAGAGCAGCCAATCTGGAAGCCACATCTCCAGGATCACATTTTAGCGTCATCCAATAGTACACCATGCCGAGGTTAAGGTGTGTATCTTCCTGTTTGCTAGATAGCAAATAGCCTGTGTATCTCACACTGCTATCTCCCTCATATCACACAAGAGCAATGACCAGCCAAACAAATAAACAGCAAACAAGATACTAATCAAAAGCCAACATTTCCTCTGTGTGGTCTAACATCATACACGCACACGTTGGTAGATAATAGAGCTTTGCTGAATTATCTAGTAAAAGATATACACAAACATCATAGCAGCTTGTTTAAATTTGTAAAACTGTCATAAAGATGTAAAAAAAAAAAAAAAGTTGTAATGTAATGCTGTACTAAAAACCAATATACAAACATACACCCACCAGGGCTGTAGCGAAGTGTGAATCCACTGAAAATATATGTGGAAAGCTTTTGTCTTCCCTGAAAATGTAAACACTCATCTATTTCTTTAAATTCTGGTGATTACCATATGATTATTACAAATTGGAGGTCAAGCATTGCTTATTCATTTACTCCAGCATCACCGAGTACAATACGACCACAGTTTCAATCTTTAATTTGTATGTTGTGGCCCTCGAGGACACAGAATAATAGACGGCATCCAACAGATGCACACACTAGAACATAATGGTGGGACTATCTATACTGGTGTGAGAGAAGGAAAGGGAGAGGAAAAAACTGGATCTGACCTTTTCATCAACCCTAATCTAAGCAGTTGACCTCGCGAGACACACGGGCTCAGAGCACCCGATCCCCATGTCTCACCCTGTCGTCCCCTGGGGAATGCACAAATGAATGCGTTTATTTGTCATGTGCTCGCCTTGCAGCTTTGCAAGGCAAAGAGAAAGGGGGCGAAATGGATAGAAACCGAGAGAGCAGAGTGAGCGAACTGTAAATCTCTTGACCTTGGTCCTGGCTCTTTAGCTCTCTGTGTGAAGGGGTTTAGCCTATAGCCTTAAATATTTCAACACTGCCTGGTTGGCTGGAAAATGCTGAGTTAGAAGAAGGGATAGAGGCCAGGCCACAGCATTCAACCTCCCCCAGCAATTAACAAAGCAGCAGGACATCGCTGCAGTGCTCTGTGGTGTGTGTGTGTGTGTGTGTGTGTGTGTGTGTGTGAGTTTGTTACCATCCATTCCTTTTCTTCAAGTGCCTTTGTCTATTACAACTGCTACTCTTCTCATACCACCAACATAATCTACTAATTTGTCAAACAGACATCTCCTTGCCCCTCCATATATACAAAAAAGTATTTTTCTAATTTCTAAAATCTAAACTTTTTTGATTCTCAAGAAGACTTACCAGTTACTCTGAGCTCAGTCGTCCTTCTGACCAAAAAGCCACCAAACTGGATTTCACAGGTGTAATTCCCAATGTCATCTTCCTTTACCTCCTGGATAGACAGAATGTCTCTCTTCTGGATGATACTGGCACGCCACTGCTTTGGACGGCACTCCTGCACATTAGAGAAGGACGGGAAGGTCAAACTCAGAACATCTACCCAAAGCTTACTATTGATGAATCATTTGAGGAGAGAAATGTAAAACGGCTGGCGGTAGACTGATGGAGACGTACTGTGTACTGCACATGGTCACGAATGAAATACTCTGGCCAAGCCTCAAGCTATGAATTTTAAATAAAAGACCTTCACTTCGCTTCAAAATGAATTAGATCCACGAGATTTCAAGTGGTCTGAGCTGGACACAAAAGCGTTCAAAAGTCACTGAGCAAGTTAGGAAAGTAGATGGAGCGGAGGGGGGGTGCATAGCTTGGCACTCAATACATAAAAACTCCATACATTCAAATGATAACACTTGGCCATTATCCTATTTATCTGATCAAGATTTATTGCACTGAACTTAATATTCTCCATTCAATACTCCTGTAGAGCCACAGAGGACAGCGAATGTTATTTACAGTGGTCTCTGCTGGCAGAATAAGTGTGTTTGCGCTGCGTCCGTGCATGTGTGTGGGTATATGTGTGTGTGCAGGCACAATGAGTGACTCCATGACATGATACTCTCTCCAGCCCCTCTGTGCTCTGGCAGGGACAACGATGGCTCGGCGGATTCTATTCCACCATTGCTCCCGGCAACCTTCGAATTCAATCACTGTGGCTCCACAGTGGTCCAAATAACTCTGGGTTCCAGCACTCCCAGTCATTACCCAGACCATAATTGAATTCTGGAAAAACCTAGAGGTTGAGCCCGGCCAGCTAATCTACTGCTGATCTGCCTGTGATTAGTGTGGCCTGAGCCCTTCTCCGGGATGCACTTTGTTGTCCGCAGGCCGTGCTTGACCTGGGAAAGGCAAGGCCAGGTGACAGAGGGGAAGGTGCATGCTGAATAAAGATCAGGGACAAGGAGCATTTGGAGGACATCCACTCATTCCGCAGGGCAGAGAATGACATTGCACAATGTTTTCCTCGTACAAGTTCTACGTTCACTATGAAAGCCATCTTTGTGGCTGCCCTCTGCTCAGTCCTTGCTCTCATTCATCGTGTAATTCATTGCAATCTATACATAATGTGTCTAAGTGATCCAGAACCACATTTCCAACAAGGCTTTTATATATAAACAGCCAAAAAATTAGATGAAAACAAACCAATGAACCATTCAAGAATATTTCTCAGTTGTACAATCACAGACTCGGGCCTTATTACTTTGCCATAACACATAACAGACTAGAAAAGTGCACTCATTAGAGTACAGATCACTGCCAGGCAGTCTCTGCTACACTTAACCATAATCTAACCTAAAGCTATACCCACTGTTAGCTTTACAGGAGGTTTATTTAATTATTTACTATTTTTTTAAATGTTCGTATTACAGCTTTTGGTCCCCCTGGCATGTTTGTAGTTTTAGACCTTTTAGATTTTAGACACAAGATGTCATAAACTTGTTGTATATAACAGTTAAATAAAAAAAATAAATACTTTCAATGTTAAATCAGTGTTCAATGCAAAATGCATTTATTCATATATTTTGTGTGACTTTAGTGGATCATTACATACTACAGTTTTCTATGGATGTCAGTTTCTGAGTCATGACAAAGACCAAAATGTGGCCTGCAACAGACTAGGAAATGCTTGTTTTTAGCTGAGCTGGTTACTGGAAATGCCTTTTGCATTCACAGCATCACTTTCGCAGCGTTGATCACTTGGGGGCCCTACAGGACAGTGAAGAGGAGTTAGGAGGCAGCAGTCAACGATGATATAAAACAGTTAATGAAGTAGGTTTTTAAAAGATTGTGAATCACAGCAACCATAAGAGGTTTTTCAGCATACAGGCATAGATTTGCATAAAAATTATTAGGTTGATCCAGTAGTTTGAGAGATTAGCTGTGGAAAGACACACACACGCACACGCACACACACGCGCACGCACACACACACACACACACACACACACACACACACACACACACACACACACACACACACACACACACACAACCAAACGCACAATCCTCTCTAGGCTTACAGTATTACAGATAATAGTAGTATTCAAGATACAACAAAAAGACTTAATCACAATCAGATAGCTAGCCCACCTTGTACCAGGTGATGTCTGGCTCTTTGCCAGCTTCAACATAGTCATCTATGTCAGGACAGAGGATGTCTTTACTCTTGCTGAGCTCAGCTTTCTCAGTTCTTCTCATGTTGGAGTTGTAGCACAGGTTAGTGTCATTCTCTGCCACGGTCAGAGACATGGAAACCTTCATGCAATACGTGGAGTTCCTGTGGGCAGAGGACAACAACACAAGGACGTTAAGAGTCATCGTGGCTTGTTTGATACTGGAAGTTCAGTAAACATATCTTTATGTTACATTATAGAAAAAAAACTTTCTAAATCATTAACACAACAACATTGATTCTACTACACACACTTGAACAAGTAGAATTTCATGTTAACTCCCTATGATTCCCATTTATTTTTCTATCCTTTTCCGTCCCTCCTCTGTGTCCCTCCCCCTCCCCCTCCCCTATGTATGTGGGGTTAGCAATAACGACGTGTTCAGCAGCTTTACCGAGTCAATGACTCACGCTCACGATCACTATTGGATTTATGGGGGGAGTCAGCCGAGCCTGGGAATGCTAATCATAGAGGAGACAAACGCTGAGAGGGCCTCACGACTTGAAGGAAGAGAAAGCTGCTTGGTCATCACAAGGAGTTAGTCCCCATTGTACACCCCCCCCCTTGTCTCCCAGCAACACATCAACACACACACACACACACACACACTTCACCTCTGATGAACACTAGCTGGCAGAGAGGGATCTCAGTTCAATTCAATTCAATTTCAATTCAATTTCAATTTAATTTCAATTCAATTCAACTGCAGTGATTTGCTTGCGTAAAAGCACAAAAGCATTAGTTGGCCGACCATATTGGATGTCGATGAGTTTGACTTCAGGGCTCTGTGGCGGCCAGTAAAGGTCTAATAACAAAACATTTTTACTTAAAGAGCACTTTTCAAGATACTCAAAGACAATTTTACATGACAAGATTAATAAAAGATCCCCAGAGAAATAAAATACAGCAAAGCCACAAGGTGGTACAGAACATTAGATCAAACATTAAGATTAAAGAGGTGAGTTTTGGGTGACTCCTTGAAGTCAGCAAGAGTGGTGAAGACACTGCTGTGTAACAGACGGAGGGGGAAGCGATGAAGGAAGCCCTGTGACACCAGGTCCTGATGGGTAGGGACAAGAGGTCGGAATCGGGGAGTAACAGAGGCTGTGGGAAGGAGAGCAGCAGTGGAGAAGGTGGGTGAGGCAGCCTGGCGTCTGGCTGTGACGGGACTCATGGTCCAACTCAGAGAGCCATTTCGGGCTCAGAGTCAATGGGAGTCAACGTCATGTTGAAACAGGAAAGGGCCATCTCCAAATTGTTGCTACAAAATCCGAAGCACACTGTAATCTAAAATATCATTAGCTGTGGCATTAAGGTTTGCCTTAATTTGCAGCAAGTGGCTTGACCCAAACCATAAAAACAGCCCCAGACTAAAAGCCAACATACTTTTATAACGTATGTCTCTCTTGGTTTCTGTCCTCGCCAAGCCTGGCTGTGATCTGACTCGGGCAGTCACTCGATCGGTCGAACGGGAGGCTGTGCGTACAGCCATATGGGCTTTCATTTCATTTCATTACATTACATTTACGGCTCACCAGATGCTCCCATTCACTGTAAATGACAGGGTTTCATATGATCTACTCAGGTTATGGAAGCAATAAGGGAGTCACCTCTCTCATATAAACACCTCTGACCCCCTGGGACCATAAAACACAGATGCAGACGCACACACACACACACACACACACACACACACATTCACACTCACACTCACACTTTAAAGACAAATGTGGCTACGTGCAGCCGTGGAAGACTGGGTAGAGGTAACGCTGAGAGGAGCAGAAGGCAAATAGCTACTTGGAATGAGAGAAAAGATACTGTATACTTCGACAACATGACTAAAAGGGCATCTAGAAAATGCTGTAGGAAGCAAAAGTAAGGCACAAGATGTTGTAACAGAGCTGTGCCCTCTTGGTGCTGAAACCTACCACTATCGATTCAGTGCCTCCTATCTAGAGGGAATAGAGTGGGAAGATGTAACGCCGATGTATTTTTTTTTAAGAAAGATGGTCATATTTGTAAATATGTGTTATGTACATAACACCACACGAACACACACGGACACATACATACACCTGTCGGCAAATTCAAAACCCACCCTCCTTGTTGATGTAATGGCAAGATGATCAGAAATGACCTCTCACAGTCATGCACCTGAGCCATTTAAGTCCCAGGGGAGCCACAGGAGACATCTCTACATGTTAAATATTCACAGCAGGCACCCTGTGGCATTGTGGGAAGGTGTCAGTGCTGGTGCTTGATTGATGGACAGCTGGAGGTTGATGCACAGTCCTGTGGTGTCTTTCACGTCTGTCAAATTCAATTTGAGAGTAGCCGCTTTGGACATTAACCTGCAGCTCACGTTAGCTGTAATTCTCCACACATTATTATCCCAAATGTTGGATCTTGTAATCATGGGAAGGAAGTACATGTGGTTTTACCCACTCCAGACACAGAATCATTACTGGAATTATTATAAAATAATTTCACCAGGTGAAACATGAAGGGAATGTGGCTGTGTTTTGTAAGAGAGGCGGGGTGAGGAGAGGAAGAGAAGAAGAAAGGTTGATGGATCTGAATTGTTGCTATAGACCTTATGTGAGGTGACATGCAGGGGAAAGAGAGGCAGAGAAAGAGCAAGGAAGTGAAACAGAGGCAGAGCAAAATAAAGCACACAGAGATTGCTATGCAAATGGAGTCACCTTCACATGAAAACTGGCGATTAGACTTAAATTTCCAGACAGAGAAGGACAAAGATAACTATTCACACACATGCACATATTTATGCGGTACTGAAAGACACACTCTTCGGTGTGCCTCCATATCTCTTTTTGAGAAAAACATCTGGAGAGCTTCAGTGAAAAGCTGAACTTAACACAGAGGGATTTACCTACATTTATAGATAGTACGTAGCACGCCCAGAGCTATCCTGCCATATATACAGTGCAGTCAGGAGGTATTAGGGCAGTGATGCATTTTTTGTTGTGTGGGCTTTTGTACTCCGGTGCACTGGATTTGAAATGAAACAATGATTATGGCTTTAAAGTCCTGACTATCAGCTTTAATTTGAGGGCGCTTACATCAAGATCAGAATGAATTGTGATGCAATAAAATCAGCGAAGCAGTGTGTGCAGTCCTTATCACATCTAAACAGCTCTTTGTCATCCTCACCATCAAATTGCTGCATCTCATACCGACTTCAGGAAACATAAGCATCCCAATCTGACCGATTGTCACTGGGGGTCACAACCGTCTAAGTATCACACAGCCCAGGGATGTAGTTACATTTTCGCTGCACATTCGTTCCTGCATTAGTACCCCTGGTCATTTTACAAGCCATAGGTAACTGCATTTCCTTACTGTGGTAAATCAGGGATAACTTTTGTAAAGGAAAGCCAATTTCTAAATGAAGTTAAAGATAATGGGGTGATAGCTATTATTCGATTCACATGTTTTAAGATTTTGAAGACATTATCTTCTCCAGGAAAAGAGTTATTTCACATATCTACATAACTTAACAACAAAAACTATAACGTCTGAGCAGCTTACTTTGCTTTGCCGTTGACTCATGGTGCTATGGAGTGTAGCATTACGTGTGATAATGAATGTACTTGTTTGATTGACTATGTTTTAATTACCAGTAAATGATAAGGATGACATTTACTGAGCATTTTAAACAAAAGATCGAATCTTAATCTGTAAACAGATTTAGAGAAAAGTAAACCATCTATGACCATTTGTGAAATATGATACTATGCATGCATAGTATATAATTAGCTTTTAATTGCATGTTTTAATGTACATTTAATGATGAGATTCTACTCATTTTGGCTCTGGGTTGGTTATTAGATACATAACCGGTAAATCAAATACCAAACCAATACAATACAGGCCCTGCGATAAACCCTACATTTTCCGAAGGTTCCTATATAGGCCAAATTTTTGATGATTATATGTCAAAGAGGCATTGATTTAACTCTACAGTCATATGGTCGAGTAATATTTGTCCTTTCCCAGTAATGTCAGTGGGAGTTATTATAATATTATGTCTTATTAAGTTTTAAGTTTGTATATATTGTGGTCTACTGCAAGTACTGTATGAAATCCGTAGGCTCTCTTTGCCTGCAGGGAGTTTGGGTCATATGTGCTAAAATGTGAGACTCAAAAGCTTACTCTCTAACAAACAATTGATTTTGCAGTGTTTTGATTAGGTAACAAGTTTGAAATCTGCCCAGCTCAACACCAGCAGGTTGAGTAACACAGAGCTGGGGTGGCTTTTTACAGCTGTATTGGTCTACAGCATTACAGTGTACTCTGAGTCTCAAACACAACACTCCACTTTTTGAGGAAATTCTCAATAATCAAATAACAAATATTAATTTATAGTGAAACAACACTGGAAAGTGTTTGCACCAGATTTGTCCTACAGGGTGCAGTAATGGAAATAAGGACAGGCAGGGGTATCATTGCACACAAACACACTCCCCCGGTCACACTCAATGTACTCTGCAAGCCTCTCTGGGTCTTTAAGAGGCCTTTAACTGGGTTTATTAAAAACTCTCGCGAAATGAAGAGCTGCAATGAGCCGTTTATTGAGGGATGTTCTCCACTGTAAAGGTTAATAAGTTACTGCCACATAATTATGCATCTTGTATTGGGCCCACTGAAGTGTGTGCATGCATTTGTGTTTTTGCTTGTGTTTGTATTGAGTTATCTTTCTTTGTCTATATATCACAACTTCACATGGCTAATATTTCAGCGGCTCACCCCTCTTCTCACACATGCACACACACACACACACATGCACACACACAAAGACACATGTATGGAGGACCATAACTGCCAAAATTCAAAAAATTTAATGAAGAAACAAATTAATGAAATATGTTAAAACATACGAAAGCAATTTATAAAATGTGAAATAAAATAACATTTCTGTTTGGAATTGCATCTGTATTTATTTACCTTGGTATTAATTCCCCAATTCATTCACCTTCCTATTTAATTTTCCATCTTACATAAAATTAATCAATGTATACATTTTCGTATTTATTTAGTTGTTTTGTGTCTATCTACTGTATTATTTTCCCTTTGCATTTCTCCCCATTTATTTCTAAATGCTATAGTTAACTATGCTGCTATAGTAAACTACATTCCATCCCCAGCTTTATCTCTCCGTCCTACCGTAAGACGCAGGAGTAGAGGCCCGCGTCCTGGAGGTCAGCAGGTCTGAACCAGATGGCGTCTTCCTCCTTGCTCATCCGTATGCCGTCGAAAGAGATGGGCTCCTCGAAGTCGCTGTGGCCCAGGCCAGAGCTTCGGTACCACATGAGGCTGAGGCCCACACTCTGTGCCTGGCTGTAGTTGGCCCGGATGTAACCATAGAACAGAGCGCACTTAAGCCGCACTGGCTCACCCTGCAGCACCCGGTACTTAAGGTAGTCCACTGACCAATCTGTACAGCCATCCACTGCAGAGAAACAGTCACACAGAGAGAGAGAGAGAGAAAGTCATTTATCAGCACGCTTCTAGGGTGTGTAGAAGTAGAATATTTCATTTACATTTACAGCAAAATGATACAGCAATAATTTGCATCTTCATGTTACTTTACAAGAACATATATGAGGGATGAAGATTACCAGGTCGTAAACCACCACCCACAATAATCCTCTCCCTATTCATCAAATACCACTCACTTTAATCGCGTTTAGAATATTTTATTTATATTTACAGCTAAATGATACAGCAATAGTATGCATCTTCATGGTACTTTACAAGAACATATATGAGGGATGAGGATTACCAGGCCATAAACCACCACCCACAATAATCCTCTTCCTATTTATTAAAAAGCACTCATACTCTTAAATAGCTTGATTAGTAATGAGACACTAAGCTGTGCACAGTATGCACGTATAACATTTTTTCATGGTCTATACTGCATGGATATTAATGTAGTTCGATTATTTTCGAGTGTTCGAGTATTTTTTGCTCCATATTGTATGCGAGCTTTTAGCGGATTACAATTTTACTACGCAATGCCTGTGGTAGACACATCTTCTCTCCTCTCTTCTTCCTCTCCTGACACTGCTCACACATTCAGGGCATGTGTGCCACCTTGGCCTCTGCAGAGACTCCTTAGACGCTATCCTGCAATATCTAAACACGCAAACCATTCTGAAATTTGGGAGTGAACAGTAAAATATCTCCATGAATAATGTCAGGCTCCTCCGAGTGCTGAGAGTGCACCGCAGCTCCAGTGCCAAAGAGTGCAGGGCTAGTTCATAAACCGGGAACTGTCGTGGAAAATCAAAGGAATCAGCCCGACCCCACTTCAGCAGCCTCGGGGAGTTTTATTAAGTGCAAAACAGCTTCACAAAGCACGGCAATTCCAATATCAATTCCAAAGTTCTGATCAACTTCTGGAGCTTTTATACTTTAATACTGCGTCATTTACTCAGTGTGTGTGTATTGCGTTGGACGTGTTCACTTGGTGTGTGTTTATAGTTATTCTGGTGAATTGTATGTGTGACATCCTGTTATTCCAATTTGTGTGTGTGTAGTATTCCAGTAAACTGTGTGCATATCCTTCTGTTACTGCAGTGTGTGTGTGTGTGTGTGTGTGTGGTGTTCTGTTCCCAACTTTGGTTATCTTTGTGTCTGGAATTTGCTATGAAGACTCTGGTGAGTTTCCAAAAATTCTGCTGTTTTGGTCAGACATCATGTGCATTGTGTGTGCCTTGTGTCATCAAACTTGAACATATTTTTCCTCCTACAGAATACGCCTCAAACCAAGCTGTGTCATTGACAGTTCCATGGTTAGATATTTTTCTTTAGGCTCTTTGTCTCGCAGCTTTTGTCCTGAGCTAGCAGGTTAGCTCTAAATGCCACTCACCAAAGGTACTCTACCCTGACATTACTGAGAGGCACTACAGTGAAGGTAGAGCAGCCCATTTTACAGGGGAAATCACAAGCTAACACAGATAGAAATGGTATCTGCCAGCCTAATCTGTGAAATGTACACTTCAGCTGCTACAGTATAATGCACAGTATAATAAGTGCAGAAGAGAGAAAAGTGAGTCAGAGGGCATAGCAAATGAAAGGACACAGCCTCTCATTCACACCGGTGTGTTCTAGTTACAGCATGCACATCTCTCTTAATTCCCAAGCTACCAGGGGTTAACCTAAGCCCAGCTATCAGTCCTTGACTAATTAGCTACCATTTGTTTATCCAGCAGGTGTATATTAGGGGGTACATGTGTGTGCATGTGTAACCAGAGACTAAGAGAGAAAGAGAAGTGGTGATGGTGTGATGAGATAAAGTAATAAGGACCCTGCTGCGTGCCAGTCTGTGAGTGATACAGAGCCTCACAGGGACAGCTATGCTTGTAATTAATACTTTTAATTACCAGGGAAGTAATGTGTGTCTTTGTGTGTGCGTGTGTGTGTGCGTGTTTGCATGCGTGTGCATTCCCTATACGAATGGTTGTCTCTCTAATTATGTATGTTAATTACCACTAGGCTTAGCCACAAATGTGTGTGTGCTTACATACGAATCCGAGAGAGACAGAAAGTGTGAGTGCGGGGTGTAATGTGTAAAACCCTGTCTAATTATCACTCCTAATAATGAGAGCAGGGCCCATATAGATGCAAAAGGCACGCACGTACCTCACAACTTTAAACTTGATTAAACAACTGTTAAGCATCTTACTGATGAGCACTATCACATTCTTAGTACAGAGGACAAACTTTATTTTTTGGCAATTGTGTTACATGGTTAAAATATTCAAATATCACCTAAAACCAACAACATCTATTGCTATTTCCCATTGTTATTTCAGAAAAAAATTTATATTCTTTGAATATTTAAGCATTAAAACAAGATAATGACCAGAGAACAAATAAACCGCACGCAGCTATTCCCGTCTGACACTACAATGAATTTCCATCGAAGGCAGCAGGTAGGTCCTCTGCCCTCTCTGCATATCAATCCGTTAATCAGCAGGGACAGCAGAGGCTTCATTCAGCCTTTTCTTTCACCCTCTACACCTCTAATGGATATGACCTCTGCCTCTCTCCCACACTCTCAATTTCTGCCCTCCCCGCCTCAACAAAAACTGATTCTTTTAACGAGCTTGTATTCTGATTCACAATGAAAGAGAACATTTTAGTCAGCGGAGGCGTGCCTGTCGTGTGCTTTCTCTAGGCAGATTTGCTTTCCAAGGAACAAACTCACCTGGCATAAGGGCATGTACATGTAAGCACACAACAAGGAGACCTTTCATTCCTCACAGACCTCCCAATGGGAGTTGTCTAATGTGGTGGCCTTTTGTGGGGGAAACCATATTTACGTCTGAAACTCAAACTGGTTTTATCAACTCAATTAGAGGCTGACATTTCCCACATCCCCACCCTGGGCCGGAAAATCAATGCTTCCCGCTGGAGGAATACTGCAGTCCTCACCTCTCACTCTCTCCCTGCTGACAGCACATACACATCTACACACACAAATACAGGATCTCTCCCTTTTCCTCTCTGCACCTCTGGGAGATCACACCTTTAGTAGCGATTCTGTTCAGCCACTCTTAGACAAGCCCATACTGTGAAGGGTGTTTCCGTATGGACGAATTCCCACACGAGACTGAAGCAAACTGGCCTCTCCTCCACTGAATCTTACTGCAGCACTGTAAGCTGCAGCAGTCTTTAGCAGCAAGTGCTATTCTGCTGCTGATGCCCCAACACTGCTACATCACATGATGTGGTGTAGGGCATAGGTACGGCTGGTGCAGTGCAAGAGGGGAATGTCAAGCTAAAGGATATGCGAGTATGTGTTTCACAGATACCTTATTACATTCTTGCGCCGAGGCAGACCTGTCCATCTTCGTAAAGCAAGGCAATAAATACAGACCCCCGAGCTACAATAAATGTACCCACATTCATGCATAAACACTCATGGAGCCACACAAACAAGCGAACGCACACTCATAACAAACCCCCAAACACACACAATCACTGAGTGGGCTTTGTGTCATCTGAGTCAACTCCTGCTTTTCTTTCCCCCATAATCAAATTCCCATTATCCTTTCACAACAGTATATGATTCCAGCGTGGCTCACTTTCCCACTTACATGTCTCTCTTCCTCGCTCTCCTGTTGTAATCAGTAGTCGGCCTCTCTTTTCTCATCACTACCTGCTCTCCTAATGAAGTGTAATTATCAGATGTTGGGTGGGCGGCAGGGTTCTCGCAGGCCAGAAAGACTTTCAATGATCTATATGTGGATAAGGACTCTTAATAACTTACTGTCTCTCTCATTCTCTCCTCCTCAGTTTACACCCACTCCACATACATGACTCCATCTCCCTATCCAGACGACTTCCCTCACACTTGCCGTTGATGTCTCCTCTGTGGCCTAATTGGTGATTTCTAACTAATATTTAGAACAATATTGAATAATCCCCTCTTTTTCAGTATTTATTTTCATATCAAACTGATTATTACCTCACACAACAAGCATCTTGTGTAACCAATAACCCTAGAGGAGAAGATAGAAATTCACCTATGTATTATTGGCAAAGAGTAATTGCTAATTACTTAATAATAATTAATAATAATTGTAGGCTATTTCCATGTTTTCCAGATCCACAGCTCATTCTGCTGTGGCTGAGAGAAGTGCTGACCCCTTAGGGCATTTGTGCAAACGGTTCACTGCACTAGAAAGCCCCGTCATAAGGTAAAAACACCGACCACAATCTTTCAGCAAATCACATGTTGTCCTGCTGCAATATGTGATAATTGGATATACAGAGTGTTAAATGCACCACAAAATATTTTTGCATTAGCCTTTAAAATAGATGCAGGTACAGATCAGAATTTGCATTGTTATCACCTGTCAATCATTCCTTCCAACTTTTTAGCCATCAGTACCATTTTCTAAGCTACCACTGTTTGGCTTCAAAAACAGAGACAGGTGTTCAAAGCATCTAACTTGCGTAAATTATGTGCTGCTTGAAGCGTGCTTCCATCAACCTGTTTGCAAAGTGGAATGGAGACACACCTAGTGAATAAATTATGAGGTGCATAAAGCATGTGATGTAAACATCACTAAGCTACCCCTTCAGCGTAAAAGACGAGAAATGGCAGCAGATGAAAACATCGTGTCCAGGCTGTGCGGATGGATGAGGGCTAACGTTGCGTAAATTAAAATTGTGATCTGACATGCTGCAGTAAACGTATTAACTCTTACTTGTTACTGGTAGCGATGTTTTCTGCTCTCAAGCTGGTTAATTTTGCTATATTCATCATTACAGAAGCAAATTACCTGCTGTACAATTCATTCTTATTACATGTTTCAATGAAGAATAGTTGTTGAATGGTTAGTCTTTGTAGCACTATAAGTAACTTGATGTCTGTCTTTTTAATCTCCCCTCTGTGATGTGCTGTTCCATATTTCTCTGTCTTAAAATCATTCTCTCTCACTGACAGTTCACCATTGTTCATTTATATGCAAATGTGGACCAATGCTGATAATTTCTCTTTAAAGATGGTGGTGAACTACCTTTGCTGTGTATCCAAATTAAAAAAAAGTTAGACGGGGAATAGTATGGATAAATCTGCCTTCCTCTTCGCCTCTCTCTCTCTCTCTCTCTCTCTCTCTCTCTCTCTCTTCACCAGATGAAAACTGTATCCCTCTGTCCTGAAATGAAGGCTGGTGTATGAAAAATAAAACACCACATGGACCAATCAGACACTAAACAAGTCCTCTTACATGACTGTGAACAAGAAGGACTGAACCTGAGCACGTTAACTGGCTTTGCCATGTATGCACGCACAAGATGTGATGGATGACTCATAATGACCAAACACTACAATCATTTAGCCAGCAAATAAATAATAAAATAAATAAATAAAATCAAAGCGTTCATTTTATAAACAGGTTTTTAAGATTTTATTTATTTATTTATTTTTTTTAGATGCAGAAGAGGACATCATTTCCCTACATTATTACTGACAGGTATGCATTAGAGGGCTTCCATGTCATCTAAGTTTGAACCAAGTGTGGTGAAAAGTATATACATATACACATACACATTTACACGCATATAATTAAGGATCGAAAGAGCAGACAGAGAAACGAGCAGAGAGATAGACACGACTCAAACTGTGATGGAATGTGATGTGAAGGCTGCATAATATGCGAAGCAAACAAGCAGCATATCTGCCAGGCCTTCTGCAACACAGCCATCAACTCAAACACACCATCACCTGAATGCCACCAATGTCAGACCAGAATATGCCCCCCCCCGTCTGCCACAGCTATTGTGGGCCAAATATCAATGCTTTTGTTGAAAGAAATATTGAGTAGCCTAATTTATTAGTATTTGGATTTGGCTGTTTATTTTATGTTTGTAGAAAGTTGCCCCTTCTCCAGCCTGTAGTTGATCCCAGCTCCTTTTCCTCTGCAGCTTCTCTCAAATGACAGTTCAGGTATTCTAAATCCTTTAGCGCCCCACTACTGCAGTTTGTGTCAAAGCACCTTTCCTTCTCACAGCTGAAACACACATACATATACACATGTTTTTACATTTGTTATGACCTGCGCTTCCCGAATATTATCTGTGATGTCCATGAATCCCCAAGCGCATTTGTGTACGTTTGCAATCGCGGGGAAAAGAAACGCTCCTAATAACTCAAGAACTTGTCACATTTTTAGTTTAGTGTCAGTGACAGTTGTCTCTACGTTCATGGCAAACAGGGACTGCTAATAGCTAAGTTGGTATACCTTTAATAGTAACAAAGACCCAAAATTGTGGGAAGTTTCAATATCTAAAGCATGTTACCCTCTGAGTAGATGCAAGCCAAATACTTATTGTGGGGGCCACAAAATGTTAACTGACCCTTTTGTCTGTAACAACAAATCTTTTCTTTTCTTCTTTCTGGGTTTACGACTAAAATATTTGTCAGAAAGTCGTGTATTATTAAGATGATATAGAAACATTTGACTTTCAGGAGGTTGTGAACATTGACTGTCTCACTTAAACACAGCGCTCCCTGTAGGAACCCTGTCCAAGGAAAGACTAAGATGGCCAACACTATTAGGAACCTTGCATAGTGAGTATATTTATGATTATTAACTTTCTTAATGTCTACTATAATGAAAAGTATGCTCCAATGGCTGTATTGCATCACGCAGCCTTTTTCTAATCTTCCCTTTTTTTATATTGATTAATTTTTTTCCAGGTTGTTCTTTATCATTGTTGCCGTGCCTGTTGTGTCAGGCAATTATGTGGGAAGTGCAATAAAAAGTCTCACAAAAATTACTGAAAGACTGAATAGCTGATCACGCTTTTTACGTCCTCTATAAAGTGACACCAGAAAACATTTCCTGCATACCTGTGTGTGTGTGTGTGTGTGTGTGTGTGTGTGTGTGTCCATGTGTGTGTTTACATCAGCACAATACACTCAACATACCCAACAGCTCCTATTTCTTCTGCATCTTACTTTATTATTATTTTTTGTTTCTGATATTATTTGTAGTGCCTGCACAGTAAGTTGTGCTGTAATTCACAACAGTGTTACATTAAACTACTGAACCTGCACCTGAGGACCACAGAGAGGATATAGGAACAATAGGGAAATGAAGTCAATCTAATTTCTGGCAGTAGATTTTGACATTTGCATACATATTGGCAGAGTCATTTCAGAGGCAACATGAAGCTTTGAGAGATAAACTAAAAACAATACCTAAAAATGAAGCAAATCCTCAACAATGAGATTCATTCCACAGAATCTAAGCAGGTGTTCAGAAAAAAAACAGGAGGCAAATGTATTTTAGACTAAAATAACTGCACAATGCAAAATCGGATGTCCATATACAGAAAGGTATTAAAAGTAGTTTATAGGCAAATCATACAAACTTTCAAGTTTGCCTGAAGGTGACAGTCCTGTTTCTATTGTTTCATACAGAAACCAGGGTGAGTTTGTTGCCCTTGACCAAGTTCAGCACAGCTCACTGAGATCCTTTTAATAACTCTCCAATTGACTTCAAATTAACCAGAACCCGTTATAGAACAGAAATGTCCCCTGTTGTGTGAGAAAGGGTGTCACCGAGACATTAGCTTTTTGACTTTACTCTCTCTCTCCCTCTCTGTCTCTCCCTCTCTCTCTCTCTCTCTCTCTCTCCCTCTTTCCCATGCTCATCCTTTCTTCCTTTCTCTTGATGATAAAGGGCTCTTTTTAAGGAGAACAGAAAGCTTGTCAGGATTTGGCCAGCTGGGGAAAGTCATTTGAGGCCCAAATTGATGCGCTTGGGACTCTCAATAGTATCTCTCCAATAGTGGGGGCAGGATAGAGGGAGATGTCGTGGCCGGGACATTGTTCCTCATAAATGGCTCTTTATTTCATAGGCGAAGTTGGGAAATGAGCAGCACCGTTCATGGCTGCTGCTGAACTGGGGAGGACGACCATGCGTAAAATAGAACACTAAGAAACAGGAGCCCCTAATATCTTAACAACTAAAAAGTCTACTGCTCTCCTACATCATGTGCAGTTTTACTGGCAATGGGAACACATGCAAATAAAGTCCCTATAAGTTATAAAGTCAAGGCTGTGTGTTAACACCATCCATCATGCTGACAGGGTGTGGGCAGGCTACATACACATGAATCCATACACAGCCTGACTGGCTGAGCAAAGCCCCTTGGACCATGACTGGGAAGAAAGGCCCGAAGGAGGCGAAGCATTTCAAATCACAAGATCTCCAATTGCAAAGTGTGTGTGCGCATGTGTTTTTCTGTGGGGAAATCTCTGTGTTTGGCTATGCAGGTGTCAGTATGCTGTGTAGTATTAAAATGCCAGTAATTTCCTCTCTCTAAGTGTGTGTGCATGTGTGTTTATGTGTGTTTGTGTTAGTGTGTGTGTGTGTGTGCTGGCGCTCTCCATTGTGCAGCTGTGATCCATGAGATTCAGACTGAGCTGTCACTCCGCTAATCTCCCCCAGTAGAAATACAGCTTGGAAAATGTCATCTGAACATTCTGAATTGTGTTTACACTCGCTGCAGGTTCCATCGCTTCTAATTTGACAAGTCATTATCACCCATGCTCCTCTCCCTCTTCCCTCTCGCGGCCTGAGACACAAAAATAAAGAGGAGGAGGAAGAATGAAGGAGACAAAACAAGGGCATTGAATTACACTCAGAGGCACACAATTGCGCTCTCAATAATAAGGTAATCCAAACATCTATGCAAGAATAGGGAGGATTATTGTTATTTTCATTAATTTACATAGGCTATTCGGCTTTAGATGTCTCTGTAAACTTCACATCTTTCAAAAAGTCATTGCCTAAGGCCTGCTTATGTTTATAAAATATAAAAACTAGACAGAAAGCCCTCGCGGTGAGGCTGTTGGCTGTCTGGTAAAAAGCAGCAGCTGGTGGCAACATGTGCATTGGGAGAGGCTCATGGCTCTCCACACCCTCAGGGCCACAGTAAAGTTAGAAGTGGCACGGACCGCAGTATAGTGGGAATTCAGTGTTGGACGGAATATGGCGGACCACCTCACAAAACAGCTCATCAAACAAGCTTAACAACAAAACACATCATTTGTCTATGCCCTCCAGAATGATACACACAAGCTTTGTCTCATCTGATGCCACCTGACATCATTTAGCCATCCGACCATCCGTTTTGTTTCCTCATCGACCTCCTCCCTCTGTGGGTTTCTTCCTTTTTGCTCCCAGCGGATAAACCACAGCTGCTGGAGGGCTTTACCACTTGGGAAGACAGTCTCTCTTCACATTATGTCTTATTGTATACACATACTATGACTGTGAGGCGCACAAACTCAGTCAACAGACTGCCTTGATAAATTCAGACTCCAAAAGTTAAGAGGACCATAAGATTCAGTATTATTAGTGTGTATACACAAACATTAATATGCTAACTAACTGCAGACAGAGACACAGAAGAAGTGAGGAAGTGGTGGCTACCATCACAGTTGACTAGAGTTCTTCTTAACTGTGCAGATCCCTACAGATTAGCCCTTTAACTCAGATTTCAACTGATCCATTGTGACTCCATCCATGGAGCTATCCATGGTGCTGAAGAGTCGTGGGTTTAACGCACGGGTTGTTCTGACGCACACCACAGTATACAATATTCATGCTTATATACGACGTCCTCACTTGGCTGTCAAGTAAGTTGTAGATAAACTGGTGTGCTACTTTCATCATCAGTGTACAGTTTTTTCATTATTTACCATGTTTCATAAAACATTGAGATGATTTATTCATTGGAGACATTAAGCATCTCAGTGACATTGTGTACATGTTGTCTGTATGGAAAATTATTATGCTTAGGCAAGTGTTAAAATGCTTATCATTATCATTTTTCTTCTGTCTTAGCCATGTATTTATCGAGAAAAAAGAATGTTGTATTTTGGTGTGCAGGTTAGATTTTGAGTCTTTTTGTATTGTTGCATGCTGACTCAGTGAAAGTCAGTGAAAGAATAAACTTTGAATGTTTATTTAACGCTTTTCCAGTTGGGTTCTCTGACCACTGAAACAAAAATCACAAAGAATACAAGGGGAAATCTGTGTCTGAAAAACTAGCCTAGAAAAATAAAAAAAAATTGTGGCCACGGTTGAATAAGAAATGTGATGTTAAATCAAGGTGATAGAGGGAGAATTGACAACGAGAGGGGGGGTGGGAGAGGGATGAAACCAATGACCCATACATCTATCCACTATGTAAAGCGACATCTCCAGTGAGAGCGGCACTCGGGGCCACAGAACCTAATGACTCTACTGCCCTCGGCTTAGACCCAGGCACCATACCCGTGGCCATAAACACACACACACTCACACTCACACTCACATTTACCCAAACTCTTATTTTTTTCTACCAGCAAGTCCTCTAAATAAAGTAAACTGCCATGAAGGACAGATAGAATTGAGCACGAGGTCTCTCCATAAGTCCACACTCATCATTTCATGCTGGTCATTGACTGATAAGACAAAGTTGAACAGGTCAATAATAACCTGTTATTAATATCGTTCTCTCTTTTGAAGTGTGGTCCACCGGCACATGACCCTAACTGATTTCTCCCATTTAACCTCATCCTCTCCGTCCTTTCACCTCTCTTTTCCATCCATTCTTTCTCTCACCATCTGCTTCTCACTTGTCTCCACTCCTCTCTTTTCTTGTTGTTTTTGAGGTGCTAGCAGCGTGTTAACAAGGTCAGAGATCCACTGACTACTTATGTAACAAAATAAAACACAGACGACAACACGACTTTAGAGAAACACACATCCACAAACATGCAATATAGCACACACGATACGATTTTGATTTACTAATTACTTACTTCCCACCCCCAGAACCCCATTTTCTGCTTCCTCATCTCTCGCTCCCTCTTATTATAGAACCACGGGGGGGACTATGGAGCTGAAGGATGATCCCCCACCTGGTCTTACTCCCTTGGTTTCTTACCCTGACACCTTCAGGCTTATACCCATCATTGATCCTACTTTTGATCATCTGTTCATCCCCTCGTGCTCGACCCTCTTTTAATGCCACCCATCAATCTCAATCCCTTTCATCCCAATGTCCCTGACTCTCGTTTACCCCCTCCCTCCACACCTTCATTCCAACAAGCTAATTCGTATACATAAGTGGCTTTGACCTTGTTAGTCTAAGAGCGATACAAGAAGACCAAGTTATACTAAAATGTCAGCAAAAACCAATGAGAGACAGAAAAGGTTGATTACGAGTCGAGAAGCAGAATAATGAAAATTCACTTAACAGTTTGCTTGAATTTATGCATGCATGTGTTTAATGTGTGCCATCGCTGTATGTACTATGTACTATGAGCGTATATGTGCTATCTACAGTATACGCATTACATGGCTTGTGTTGAGGGAGACGATAAATGAGCAAGTGCTGAAGATGAAAGAACATTTTCAATTAAGATGAGTATGAGGCTTGGTTCATTAATAATGCAAAAATCATTACCCCCATTATGATAGCGCCCCAGTTTAAAGACACCGTATGTGAGCGTGTGTGTTTGCTTGCCAGCTTTTGCATGCAAGTGTGTGTCTAGTAGCATGGATTCCTCAAGTGATTTGATGCCAATCATTCATCCGCCTTCATGGTCAAAGGAAATGGCTTTACAGCTTCTCAGAAACCTGTAACAGCTTGATTGTGCATGTGCATGTGCATACTGAAAGTGCATACTTTGGTGCACCTGCATGCACAGGGGCAGGAGATTGCAAATGAAAGAGGAAAATGAAACAAAGCAGTTGGAAAAGACATAGAAAAGTGAGATAGGCAGACTTGTCCGATGCTTTCTTCTAAAATATTTATGTAGCTGGAGATTCCTGTCCCTGATTCGGGGTCCAATTAAAGCTCATCTCTAAATGAGTGTGCTTGTGCAGGAGCCAGGAGAAGAGGAAGCAGTAGCAGTCTGTAAAAGCAGCAAACACAACAGTGCAACTCTACTACTCAGTCTTACATCTATATTTCATAACACCATACTATACATGTAATGTAACACACAAATATAATCAATACCGCCTTCATCCATGAATGCAACACACATAACCATATTTGCTATATGGTTGTGCTGATATGATAAATTACTGCCTGCATTTAATGCAACAGCAAACTCCTGACATTAACCTGCTAGCCAGGAATTAAAGCAATCCCCTTTCCATCTGAAACTGCTGCATTATTCAGCAGCTCGCCAATGAGGAGTAGTGCTAGAGAGGGCAGAGCCTCTGGGTGGGCAATTCTAAGACAAATGACACAGATGCTAACATGTGCTGCTCTCCATTGGCACCCACATTAGTCTCGTGAAGTTACCTCATAAACATCCAGTAGACAATGGGAGACGAGTGATTTATGGAGACTTAAAAGACGAACACAGCAACAGAAATTAACAGAAATTAAACTCACTAACATTACATGGATTCTTCCTCGATCTGTCTCTGAGCTTCCTGCTCTCCCTTGGCCCGGAGAGCAGGGAGGGCAGAGCCTGTGCGGCAGCTTTAAATAGGAATTAGCAGCATTTCATTGTGATAGTGATTGAGTATGGGTCCCTGGGGTGGGTCTGCTCATTGTAACCAGGCCTTGTAAATCTACAGTAATCCTCCCAGTGCAGTCCAGAGACACACACATGCACACACATGATTATGGTACATACACACATGCGAACAAATATGGTACATATAAGCATGCTTATTTCTTTCTGACACAGAAATAAATATATTTTTACAATTACATTAAAATCCCCCTTGACTCAACCCAAACGCCTTACATAAGTGGGAGACTCATTGATTCTCACTGGTCTTATGCCCTATGCCCAAGTTTGTGTCTTATGGTCTGTATGAATATGATTAGAATGACAGTGTTACTACTACTTTGACTGTGTATACTAACTACTATCCATGCTGCTCATTCCTTAACATTTGGCCTCCACCCACTCGTCCACCCACACGAACACACAGACACATGGATGGTGCGGCACAGTGAGAGTGCAGGACTCCTTTGCAGCTTGCTGACTCTTTCTCTTGTGAGCTCCTCATAGCCAAGGTTCACCTGTCTCTGCTCTCTACATATTTCCAAATCTCGCATAATTTTCCAAGCTTCACTGTGCCCTGCACAAAAGATCACTGCGAAAGTCTGATCAGCCAAGCCTGGTAAGTACTTCAGCCTAAACTGGAGGGGTGAGAAGAGGCAGCTGTGTGGTCCTTGTTCAGTACACAGCATAGAAGACAGCAGCTTCAGAGGAGTAAAAGCCACAATCCATTAATCCCTTGTCCTTTAGGGGTTGGGACGCACAGTGAGTATTCAAAGCTGACACACTAAATTCCTCATGTGGTTTCTGAGCTTAACTGTCTAGTATCCCAACATAAATTGCCCCTGCAGCTTGCGCTGACAATACAAAGGTCAAGCTGTGGTTAATTGATGGCCGTATTGAATGTCAGAATTTAAATATTTCAGCTTTTAAAATTTCATGTTAGAGCATTTCATTAGCTAACGCTGAGGACAAATAATATGAGGTAATTAACAAAAATGGACACATCCACGAAATGGACAGAGCATGACTATAATTATTGGTGGAAGAATTATTTGGATCCTTTTGGAAAAGAATGCAATACATTTTTGTTTGGCCACTTGAGAGCAGCAAAAACAAGTTATTTATCATCATCATTTGACATATTATCACCTTTTAAATGATGGTAATAAGGTGAACTTCTTAGCAAACAGTATTCACACATCAAACTGTTAAGGAGCGACACTATTATACATTTGTGTTTGTGTCTGCCTGATGAAAGGAAGTCCAATATCCAATCTCTTTCAGCTCTGTGTTTGGGCTCTATCAACTCCTGATGGGAAACTTCTGGTTCTTTAGCTGCTAAATGCTCCATTTTCACTAGCTAGTGTCTGTGTCTGTGTCTGTCTGCTGTTTGGTGCTGAGCAGGCAGTGTACAGTGGCTTTTTTGAGCTTTTTCACTGAAAGCAGCTGCCTGCTGCAGCTGAAATAGACACTATGAGAGTGGTGAGAGTAAACCAAAACAGTTGTAGTTGGGCTGGACAGCTAAACACTGTGCTGAAACTCACTATAAAGCTCCTCAAGGCCGAGGGGGGCTGTGACCATCCCCTTTCACTTTACCATTTGATTTTTTAACGAAAATATTGATAACCACTTTAGTAAAAGTACAGAATTATGATATGCAAGATGTAATTAAACATCAGGACCCATTTCAGACTGTAATGTCATCATATATATGTATATGTGTGGTATATGTACCTTATCCTATATAGTGTGTACTACATGTATATGCACGTTTAGTTTCTATTTTTACCTCTTATTGTTGTTTTGTTTAAAGTGCAATATAAAGCATTTAATTCAAATATATAAGACTGTAATAGAACCAATAGTTATCTATTAGCAGGTCCTTCCCTTATAGTTATGTGCATGCACTCATCTGTGTCCGCAGGCGCACACACACACACACAAACGCACAAGCCCACACTGAGAAATTGTATCTGCAGCTCTCTCAGGCAAGTATTTCATATATACTATTTTCATATTTAAGAACACAATGGGTAAAGGCTCCTTGCACAGTAGGTGCTGTGGAAATAAATATTTTATACCAGAATTTAATTGCATTTTGTGGCCCTGAGCGCCCCACCAGACAATATGCAATACTGCTCTAATGGCAATGCTCCTCTGTGTATGTTGGAGGGATCACACTCACACACACACACACACACACACACACACACACACATTAGAATCTGGTTTACGAAGCATCTGAAGCTCTCACACATCTGCACTTTGTGTCGGTACAACAGCAGTCTGTCATACAGTTCTATAGGCCATGGAGCTGTGGGTATTTTGTATGTATGTGGGTCTGTTTACATATTCACAAGAAGCAGACTATGCTGAGTCCCTGACAGAGTCTGTGAAGCATACAGTTGTGTCACAGAGGACCTTTCTGCTGCGGCTTATTGACCGGAATGGCCTTGTTCATCCTACATGTGAGGGTTTTGAGATTAAAATATATGCGTATACACATAACATATACACATACACATACACATCCATGCTATTATAAACTTACATGAGATCCTAACATGATAGAAAATAGGATTTGTACATTTCTACATCAGTGAGCGATCACTGTAACCAAAACTATCAACCAATGAGCTTTAAGAACTAACAAAAACAAACAGACAAACATAACTAAATCCTGTTTGGGCTACAGGCCAGTGAGATTAAATATTGTTCTCAATTGATGGCCTTATTGACAATCAACACAGCCAGACTTGTATGATCTAACAGAAAGGCCAAATCAATATCCACAACAGGCTCCAGCACGTACCACTCAGATGAGACTCTGACCCGCTCAAACAAGAGCCTGGAAAAGCTCTATCAACCCCGAAGCGCAACCACCAGACAAATCCCAAGCCCTTGGTTTTAATAAGGGAATCAAAATAATCATACAAGCCGGCCTTGGCTTTGTTTTTGTGTCTTTCGATTTGTGGATGATGTAGAGGGCAGATGCTGGACCAGCAGAACCCCGCATACACAAGCAAACAGATGGTCACATAGTCAAACATCATTTTCTAAAGGTTGAGCTATTAAAACAAAAGAACTCAAAACACTAAAATATGCACACCACGAGGGAGTTCATAACTACTCTAGTCTGCTGCATCCCTGCCTGTGTCCAAGCTTGCTGCAGGGCTGCAGAGGTCCAGCGAGATCCCTTAAGGATTAGCCAGAATGGCTGTGTGTGCATCGGTGATGCACAGTCACAGGGTGGGCTCAGTGCAGCGCAGAACTCCGATATGGTTTTCTACTGGCACACAGCCAGCATTTACATATGAATAAATATGAGGAAAAATCAAATAAATAAAAGGAAAGCAGGGAAAAATAATCCTGTTAAAGATCAAACAGCAGGCTCCTTTCCCCTCCTCCTGCAATTCTCTCTTACCTCAATTTTTCTCCAGCTTATACCTATATTCCTTAGCTCATTCATGCTCCCACCTTTCTCCATTTTTCCTCAGTTGTCTTCTAGGCAACTATACCCTCACTTTCAATATTCATTTCTGGTTTTCCTCATCCTTTCTCTCTATCTGCCCCCCCTTATCCCCATCTACCATCCCATTTTCAATTTCATAACCAGCCATATCTTTAATCTTGCTCTTCCCCCTTTTCCCCTGTCCAGCACTCCCAGTGCAGAACTAAATGGAGATTAATGAAGGGAGGAAGATGTGTCTGTCATCCACACAGTCTGATGCAGCCACCACAACTAGTGAACTGCTGGATCTATTCAAAACACACCAGGGAAAGCTATGAACTAATGCTACTCCAGCTGAGAGGAACTACAGATTAGCCCTCCACTTCTATTTTGATGATTTGTAAATACTAACCATGCCTTCCTTTCTACAGCGATATAAAGTGTTTGGTATATGGGTTTTCTATCCCCTCTCTCCCACACTTATCCTATCATTGTAGGATATTCAGAGCACACCCCAGTGTCTCATTTCCTCCCTAAATTTAAATCCTGACAACTGACGGCCGCTCGCTGCTCACGCCAGTCAAACAGCTCTGATAAGCCCCGCAGGAAATTGACTCGTATTTTAGAGCTTCATCTCCCACATCACATCCTTCCACCACCCATCACGTCCTTGGTTTAGAGGTCAAGCAGCTTCCACTAATCTCATATGCAAATTTGTGCATGGTACAGTGTGAACATGAGGTTGATGTATGAACCATGTCCATAATTCATGAGCCATTACCAGTGACAAGTTACACTTATGTTTGAACGCAACCTTAAACTGCTATTGGTTTTCTTAGTACACTTAGTGCTGGGTGAAAGCATAAAAGAAGTCTTAAAAGTAAGTTGTCATTTGTGTGTGCGACGTATGAATGTGTGTGTGTATTCAGAAATGGATGAAGGAGTCTGGTGCATGAAATATTTAGCATTGATGGCAATAAAATGCTCTGCGTGGTCCTCTTTACGTCTCCTCCCTTTACACTTCCATGATATTACCATGCTGTCTTATTGAGATGATATCATATGTGTGTGTTTATATTTGCACGTGTGTGGAGAGAAAAGGGGAGTGCACTCATCACATTATGCTTACCAAATAGCTTGAATTAAAGACAAACATTCTAATGAAGATGATGCATTTACTCACAAGGTAATTACAAGCATCAATTAAAACCCATCCACAAACAGGCCTGTGTATGCCACGGTTAACACTACAATCAGCTGCTTATACCCACACACTCGCTCGCTTATCAAGGCTCACATAGCCTGTGTGGATTAGCAGCTGTTTGTGTGCGCTATATATTCATCTATCTATTGTGTTCCTCCTCGTAGCCCGGCTGGATGGTGCTTTCAACGAGCAGACATCTCCTCTGGAGTTTTTCTGCAGCAGCCTGCACAGCAGCCAGGGGAACGCAGCAGGGGGACCGGGCTCATGTGACTCTACCACTGGTGAGAAAAAGGCAGAAAACTGACAGGCTGGTATACACAACTGAGACTGCATTTAAGCCGACAGGAAGACTCCTGTGAGGCTGCTGCAGAAATGCTCAGAGGAACTGCAGCTGAATTACATGAAAGCATCTGCCCAATTAAAAGAGATTCCAATTTCTTCATCTGTTTCCAAATTCACAGGAAAAAAAGCCAGAGCTTTAACAGGTAGACTGAAATTACTTGAAATCAATGCCATGGATTCACATAACACTGCAAATGAGCTTGCATAGATAAGATAGTGATAGTGACCTAAAAAGCTACGGGAGCCAGCGCTCCGAGGCAGGACATGGCAGAATCTGTCCTTCTAACCTTCCATCTGTAATTAAAACACATTGTGGACATTCATGTTTGCTTTGAAACAGCTGGTCTTTAATCTCGGCACATATTCCAGCACAGTTGTACCGCCTCGCCGTCCCTTACCGGTCACATCAATAAATGAATAAACAATGAATATTTCAGCTTTGAGACCAGAGATCATGGAGGGACTGAGACGTTATTTTCATTATCTCCTTATCTCTCCATTGTGAGAAATTCCAACCCTACTTCGACCACACACACACTAATGCACACACACTTTCTCATAACCCTCTTCCTGCACCTTTTTCTTCAAAATGTCACAGCAAGAATTGACATCATTAATTGTCGTGGAGTGATCCCTTCACGCTACATCCCCCACCTCCTGTTCTTTTTTTCTCTATATGCCTTCATCCCTCATCCTAATCAGCCCGGGGGTAATGCCTGTGTCAGGTTTGCTCATCTGTGACTCTCACATGGAAACTGCTGGGACTCTGAATTCAGCTCTTATACTGTACACCCACATAAACACACACACACACAGCAAGTATGAAAGCCTACAAGCCATACAGCCAACCCATACAGCCATTTTAGCGTCAGTTACAGTCTGGTAATGGTTGTTGGTTATTGAAGGCTTTATATAATAGGAAAATACATGCACAGGGGCAGCTTATTCAACACCAATCTTTGCATAACTGAAAGTTCTTTTCATAATGTTCCTGATTAGCAGTGATAACACAATGAGCAATTCAACTAAGTAAAAGTGACAAAAGGTGGAAGTGATGAACTGAAGACCAGAGCATCACTCTTACATAAGCCTTATAAGCAGTAAAGGAACATTTAGGTTTGTTACAACATAGTTATAACCAAGTAGCTGTAAACATTATCCATATTTCTGATTTAAACGCTTCACACAAGAATCTCATTGCTGATAGGAGCAGGGTCATCAGACATACCCAGTGTAGATTTACAGAAGTCGCATGCATAAATAAGCAGCACGAGTAAACAGATAATCAGACAACAGTATCTCATTCGGGAAACCAAGGTACAAATTAAAATTGTTTTCCCAAACTATCTGTTGTTAATGGATTGGCCACTGCAGCACCTTGCCAGAAGACACTTTTTGCTGGACCACCCTGTGCTTCGATGGATGATAATAAATACGGGTGCATTCCCTGATAACATTCTTCAGACAAGGTAGCTGGACTGTTGAGTATTTCAGAACCAGCCAGATCATTTAACTGCTCGTGTTGCTAGCTACACTGGACCCCCCAAATCTCAACAAACGAGAGTGTTGATTACAGTGTTACCTTAAAATAAAGTTGAAAAATCCCCACACTTCACAAGTATGTGACAGAAAAGCAGGTGGCAGGTTCATCAACAGACCAGTGAAATTATCACCTCCTGAAGCTTCTGCAACTCTCTTATCACCACCGTCTGTTCACTAATTGAAGGATTAACCAAGGAGAGGCTCGCAGATTTATGCATGGAAATACAGTACTGCCGGCCTCCTGATCACACAGAAGATGGTCTGTAAGAATACTGAGAGGAAGACAGAAATTTTGCTCAGTATGTTATTACTAAAGGAGTGTTGTGGCTCTGGGGTAAACTGAGAGTCTGAGTGCATTTCAAAACTAAATCAGCAAGAGACAGGGACAGCAAGTTAAACACAGTCAAGGGGAAGTTTTGTGATTACCAAAGATGAAAATGTGTCCTGACATAAATAAGTGAAGCCTAGAAAACTGCTATCTTCCCATTCATCTTCTCTTTAATATTTATCTCAGTTGTTCTCTCAGCCTATGCAATCATACTGTTCTTTCTATCATTTTACAAATCATAACGTTATATTTTTGCTCTATTTTGTCTTTCACTCAGCATACACTTCCATCTCAGTCATATGCTAATATTCCTATTTCAATTCCTTTTTGCCCTCCCTTTTACTCACAGTGCTCACGTTCTCATCCACCATGTTAATATCGGCATTCCTCTTATTCCCCTCCCCCCATCCTCTTTTGATCTGTGAGCTGAATTATTCCATCTTACCCGGGCTTTTAATTCTCTTGATTGAGCCAATTACCTTCTGGCTGGATCAATGTGGGAAAGGTAATGATTTAAATGGCTGCTGCATAAAGCCACATAACCACTCTTCAACTGGTGCAAAAGGATAAGGGAGGGAGAGGGGGGAGATAGAAGGAGGAGGAAAGAGCAAAGGAAGGTGCTTTAGCAGAGGGAGGGAAATGAATATCCCCTCTTTAACACAGCCGCGCATGATTCAGCATGTACGTTTAAGTGCTTCATTTTGTGTCCCTGCCTCTACCTGCTGTATGCTACAATGTAAAACCATGCAGGGGAGGCAGTTTCCTCAGGGATTATCTAAAATGTATGGGCTCTGTGGAAACTGGGTCAGTCTGATCCTAAATGGTGCCATCGTAGCAGAAACCCACTGAGTCAATATCCTTCAGTATCTCATAGTCCCTCACTTGCCTGTCATCCTACTTTCTGCATGCACCTCTAGTTCATGTAACATGCATAACACCACACACACACACACACACACACACACACACACACACACACACACACACTTGCATACTGTACATGAGCACGCACAAACAGACACCACTCTTCTCCCCATCATTGTGACTTGTCATCTCCTGTTGAGTGAGCTGTCCCATCCTATTTGGCCTTCCTCCTTCTTCCTCCTATCTATTATTGATGTAATGGAGCATTGTATCTAAATGCAGCTCTGCCTACGACAAGCACTTCAGCCCAGAGGGAACCAGGGAAGCAGGCCAATGGCTGCATGCTCCTACTGGGTTCGCTCTGGGGGCGATTCAGTGAGGAGATGGATGAATGACTGGGCAGGTGGTTATCTTGGGCTTGGACTGGGTCTGACACAGATATTTGTGGCAAAGAGTTTTCTCCTCACTTGCATCATTTCAAGCCATTTTAGAAATAGAACGTGCAACATTGCTGGTTTCATTCAACTGTTAAAGTAACGGCATTTTATAGCTACACATGCATGTAATCGTCCATTATGTAGATCTTCCATACTCCGTTATTCGGACAAGTAAAAAAATGGTCACTGCTGGAAACAGTGCTGAAAAGGCAGAAGTTCTCTCACAGGATTTTATAAACTGATTTTGCATTTGAAACTTTAAGAGATGGCTCAGCCTGCGTCTCAGTGAATCAACATATATTCATACATTTTGTCATTAGTTGTATTATGCATTAGAGAAGTCTGCTGCCTATATTGGAGTCCAACAATGCTTAAGCATCAAATGATGAGGTCCCTCTTTGCTAACATGCTGTACGTAAAATGTTTAAGTGGGTATTCATGATTTCAACCATGCAGTTGACATTAAAGTTGTAACTAAGTGGAGGAAGGAAGCTGGTGGGATCCTGTGTTTTTTGCACCTCTCTTTCCTGTAGTCTATAAAAAAAGCTTTTCTTTATAGACTGAACTGTCCAAAATTTGGCTCCCTCACAGTGTTTAGAGCATTAAACTGATTTTTTTCTTTGACAAAACACAATTGAGTGATGCATTCATAGAGAATGTTTACAGAAATAAGGACAGGAAGACGTGTTTAATTTCTCAAGGTGCATGTTTTTAACCTTGCACTGCTGTTGCCCTTGTGTTAAAGGAGTCCACTGATGTTACATATCAAAGTGTGTTTACAGGTCTTGGGGAGTAATACTACATGCGTGAAAAAAAAAAACTGTATGAAGCTTTCTGTGGCATCAGAGGGAGCTGCGCTGAGTCTGATATACTGATTCAAGTGGTGTTACTTGAGACCACGTGATTCGAGTCTCAACACTCCAAGTTTGGGTAGAACGTAGTGAGCTAATCAGACCTGCACCTTGTCACTTTCATGTTTTGTGGTGGGGAATATTTAACGTGATTCAAACAACATGCAAGCTACATGGTTTCAGTGAGTCCATGACAACCACTAAAGCAACGATAGAAAACACTGCAGAACTTTTGCAACAACAACTAATCTTTTTATTATTAAAATGAGTGTATACATTCGCTAAAGGAGGATTATGAAAATAAAATGCTGCTTTTATTTTTATTCTCATTTTCCACTGAGAATAAAAGGAATATCGCCATTTTGCTTTAGGTTTTCACTGCAGGGACTTGCGCAGCCACACAGATCACTTGCATTGCAGGAAATGTTTAGCATTGTGCATGAAAAATTTTGCATAAGACACAAAGCGTTTAATGAGAATTCCCTGCTGTATGGCAGTGGCTCGACTTGTTGGACGTAAAGTTGCACTGTGACGTAAAATGCGTAAAATTCAAAAAGATAATATCTCTAGTACTACTGCAGACATTTGTATCCCTTTTTCTTTCTTTTTTTACTTCCCATTGTGAGTCTAACAGTGCTATTGGAGTGCAATGCTTTGGTGAAGTACTGTTTTAACCTGACTCGTTGAAAGCATTTTGGAAATGTTACCAGGTAAGACCCGCTGAGATTTCTGTTCAGACTTTACCATAAAAATGACTCAGGTGCTTATTCACATGACATGAGATCAAGATGTTAAATTGTCGTCAGACTTAGCAAAGGGCAAGATTTAAAAAAAAGGAGTGCTCTTGCGTCACTCCAGCTGAACACCGTTATTTAAGATATTAAAATTCAAGCTTCTACTGAAGATTGAAGGTCATTGTTCTCTCTGAGAGGTTGTTCACAGGTTGAGAGCATTAATAGAGTTGCAAGTGTTTGAGAGGATTAGCAATAAAGGGACAGACGACTAATGTCTGGCCCCAAGATACACTGGGGCTAAAACAACCAGTGAGCTGCCAATGGCCAATCCTTATTTAATTAGCATTGTTTTTAATTACTCAAAGCAAATGCAAAGTGACTGACAGCACTAATTAGTTTAGTGCTCTCTGTCTCTCTCATGTGTGCCATGTCTCTTTTTACTCCTTTGATTTCTTGTATAGTGTGTCTTTCTCACTGGTAACTCATAAGGACCTGAGTAAATCAATAGTTAAATGCTTTACAGCAGCCACTTTGTCAGTTCAACGAGGTGAGAGTACCGTAGGCACAAAGATTCAGAGTGGCTAAAAACCCAAATTTACAATCAAATGAAGATGAAAAGAACTCTAAAAATGAGGCTTGAAGGGCCACATTTCACGCCAGCTAGAATCCTGTACCTGTTTTCTGATCACACAGGAGCTAAAGTGCAGCACCTTCACGGGCCATTTGAGGTCCAAAGTCCATCTGAGCCACTTAACTGCAGACAAGGAGGCCAACAGCAGTTTTGGTTACCACAGCAACTGGAAACCGGTTCTGTCTGGGAGGTCAGTGGTGATCACTTCCCTTCAAGGGGGATGATGTTGAGGAGGCAGTGGAGGCTCAGGATAGTAAAACGGCCTCTCCAAACCCTTCACACTTTATCTCTGATGAACATCGTTCTTATTTTTCTGTCCAGGCATGTAATGGTTTTACTTGATATCATCTCTCCCCCTTAATCCTCCATCATATTCCAGCTCTCTCTGTCACACTGTCATGGCTAACTTTCTTTACTGGAAATCTAAAATGTATACATTCAAAAACAACTATAACAGTAGTTTATACATCCACCCCAAACTGAAGTAATTCATCACTTGGAAATGTAATCTGCACAGTTCTGCATATATCACACATCTAATTTTCACTTATAGCAAGTGTCTCACCATTGCTTAGAAACATTTCTCCAAAGGAGTTCACTTTTTCAAAACTCCTCACTCAAACTGTCACACATTGACAGCCACATGATCAGATGTCCCTCTTGGACACAATGAATGCTGGATGTCTGGACATTTGTGCTGAAGACTGCCAGGGATGGAGCAGGCTGCAGAAAGTTTCATTCCCAGGTGTATTTCAAGAGAGGACAGAGACGTGATTAGCCAAATACAGAAGATACAGCTGACTTGTTTATACAAGTATTTATAGTGAATATGTAGAATTTTGTATTGGGTTACTGGAATTATTTTAGCTTCACTTTGTGCAGTTGGACGTCTATGATTCATCTCTGTAACATACTAGATAGATAGATAGATAGATAGATAGATAGATAGATAGATAGATAGATAGCAGCTTTTAGCATCTCTATCCTAATACAGACCAGCTCTCCAGATGTTTTTTAAGATCAGCATTTGCATAATTACATAAATCAGACCAAGTTAAAATAAGTTTTTATTTCCTTGGGAAGCAAATTGCTCCACACTGAATCATAAATAGTTCCCATGTTGCTACTTTACACCACTGGATTATTTGGTGATTAACTGGTGATTTAAATCTCTTATTTGTTTAACATCACACTGATATACAACTTTTATTTGTGCTTTACGTGTATCGCTTTGTCTTTTTGCATTTTACAAAATATTACGCTTTGGAATTGTTTGCATAAAGTAATCTGTGTTTCTGTTTTATGTCCTTGACATTAATTGGTTTCATGAGTTTTCTCATAAAGCAGTTTAGAATGCATTCCTTATATGAAGGATGCTATATAAACAAAGGCTTGATGGAGAGGATTTTCTGCATTCTGCATTTATCCATTCATCTTAGCTTAGCAAGTGGAAAGCAAACAACAAATAATTAAACCAATCCTGCTGCTGGCAGGGAGCGCTGAACATGCGTTACACCCCACTAGGTCCATACGTGCGACGCTGGGCAGGGCTAAGAAAGTTTTGGAGGTACTTGAAAATCAACTGGTAATGGATAAAGATCAGAATATGGCAGTGGTGATAGATGCAGTTGGTCCAACTGAAAGCCCCACAAGAAGAAGAGATGAAGAAATGTTATAGGGGTAAAAGGAGTAGCAAAAAGAAAAGCGGGTCAAAGTACTGGTGGAGGCCTTTAGGGATGTAATAGTTGGGAGAGTTGCTCCAGATCTAGAGAACAACATCAAAACCTCTGAACTCTCACTTTCCAAATGTCTTTAAATGTAACTTACAGCAGTTACAACAATGGGAGCAGCCAGAAGGTTACAGTGAGTGAGTTAATTCCACAAATGTGAAATGAAAATGAATTGTGCAATCATGTATTGTGTGATGGCAATGAAGCTCTACCTTGAGCACCAGAGGCACATAATCACACTTGTCCACCTAAGACCTAACACCACCTACACAAATTGACCACAAAAAAATTCAACAATCAATCTCAACCCATGCTTCCCACTGTATTTATTACTGAACAAAAAGCCTGTTCTCCTTACACAACAACCACCACAGCTGTAATCAGAGCACTTATTGCTACCAAGACTGTTTTCACCAACAGTGGGCACAAGGTCTGAACACAATGAGAGGTTGTCTTGAACCAAAATATAAAAGGCCAGGATGATGAACTCATCTTTTAATCCTTTAAATGAATTGATTTGGTGACACTTGATCCTTGTAATAAAATTAAACTGTAACTAAGCATTTAAGAATACACATTTTACCTGTATGTTGAAAAGCAACTTATAGGACTCAAGAAATGAGTTTGTAATGATGTCATAAACTTAACATAAAATTCTTAAGCACTTAAGTTCTTATAAGTGCTTAGAAATGTCTGACAATCTAGTCTATCTAGTCATGATTTATAATGACTTAAAAGTGCTTTATTACCTATTAATTTGTGCTTATTACAATGACCCTAATATAGTGTTTTCTATATTAATATATTAATAAATATAATTTACTTTGGCTTTTTTTTTTTACATTTTTCACAGTTTTAATGTTTTAAACAGTACACCAAAGGATTAATTGTGAATTTATCAAGTATGAAAATAATCCAAATGCAATCCCAAACAATGTGTGTATTGTCAAATCTCTTTCCTCATTGTGGCTGGTAAAACATACAAGGTGGAGCTCTTGCCAAGAAGGTATTTAAAATTGAAATCCGCAGGGGTACGTGAGTACATTATCCAGCAATACCTTTTCTTCTTACATGTGCACAAATTCAATTGTTTTCTTTCATTAACTCTGGATTCTTCTCTGTTATGCATAATCCTGTTTCGTCTCCTACCCAATATCTTATTTTTCTGTCCACTCTGCAACTTCAGGCCACTCACTCTTTTAACACCCATTTTCTCTACTCAGCACCCAATAATCCTGCAGTATGCATTGCTTCCCACCTGCCTGCTTTCCAGTTTTGCATTTTGTTTCCTAGCTTGCCACTCACTCCCTGTCAGCTCTTGCCACTCACCCTCAGATGGCATAATCCCTGTCATATTGTCACATTACAGGAGTTCAGATGCTAATGGCTGCACTGCTAATCCAGCTGCCGGCAAACCTGGACCAGTGCCCATACCCGCTCTGCCCGGCTCTGTAACAGCTGTGCTTTGCTCGGTCATGCCAATGATGCACCGGGGATCACAGAGACAGAGCAGTCAGACTGCTGGTGGGAGGACTAGATGCTAAAGTGGACATTACGGGGGAGGGCAGGAAGACTTGAGATATGGTTAGGATTGCAGGAAAAGATATGTGCTGGACAGGAGGGAGGTGGGGGGCTGTACATACTGCATGCACTGACATACTGTAGCTGAACATACTGGCTGGAGGCAGCAGGTCAGGGAAAAACACCTTGAAGGTCAGAATGGAAAAACTTCTTAGGTTGCGACAAAATTGAAGTTATGGAACACTAAATGAGTGAATGAGAGACATAAAAAAGAGACAAGGGAAAGTTGTGAATCACTTGAGGGAAGAAGAGACAACCAGTGGTTTATTGAGTTGTGGATGTGAATGAGCCTTGGCAGGCAATTATGGTCATTACTGTCTCTTACAATCTTTCTGAAATAGATATTTCCCATTCTAAGGGAAGCAGGGAATGTACTTAAGCTCCAGAGCATTTGATGTTTGTTGTAAAGTTGTTCCAACAGGTCTCTCATCCATTAGATGAGGAAAATCGGTTTGCCTATAATCTAAGTATAACACCACTTATCAAAAATTTAAAGAGAATTAAAACATCCTCCTTTTCAATAAAACATCTGCCCGAAAGCTCCACCACATTAGCGAAAAGCAGGCATTCAGCTACTTCAAAATAATTCAGCTAATTTGGCTGAAACCTCTCAGTTCAATTATTGATGAAACCTACAAGTGCAGGGGATGGAGCGGGACATAGAAGTGGACAGAATACATGATCGGGTATATGAGGGCTCTTTTGGGAGGGGTGGTGTGCACCTGAAAAGAGAGTTTGTCCTTCACCCTTTCACTTACAACATTATGCTCCACTTTCCCACCTATTTTATATCTCTCTCACACAATCACATACAATTATGATGAGCTTTAATGAGGTTGATGAAAGCATCTCCTTTGTCACTAATACATTTGTGCATGTGTGTGTGTGTGTTTGTAGATTCTGTGGAAGGGGGAGTCATTCAGTTGCATGATGGATGGCAACATCAAGCAAACGTCCTGTTAATAGATGAGTATAGTAAATCAAGCTACGATACGGGGTTCTTTGCTCTGTTAATTTGATTGGTGTGTTTTGGGGCGAAATCAAACCTAAAACAGGGATGAGCAAATCAAATTCCAAGATTGAAACTGAATGATCAGATATCATTAGTTACAAAATCAGGAAACAGAGACTTGCAATCTCTGATTGTAAAACTGGCCTCGGAGAAGAGACGCAGACCACAGTCCGTGCACAAAGACACAAACTCTCATCTCAATCTTCCAGTGTGTAAAGAGGGAGACCTTTGACCCCCATTCTCAAACAGAGCAAAGTTTGAAGAGCGGACGCAGAGCCTGTGTGCTCAGCTCTTGTGCACACACTGGTTCAGCCTCCTGTCTGTGTGTTCATGCTGTTTACCTTTCATTAGACTAGGTGATGTGTCTATTACAGTGGAAGCCCTTGAGTTGAAGTAGGATTCGCTTTTCACCATAATTTACTCCTCGTTACCCAGATATAAACTCTAACAATAGGATTAAACAAGATACAACGTACGTTCTGATTCGGATAGATGATATAGGTGCAGAGGTGGGAAATTGAAATTTTTCCCTCTTGGCGAAGGTACATCATGTTACAGCTAAAGTATGTAGTAATTTGTCATTCAAAAGCACCGTAAGACTACATAAAATAACTGTAATTTAAAATTTTATGGCGATCAGTAACATAATGTGCTCCTCTTCATTATATGACGGCATAACACACGAGATAGAGTGTGTGGCAGCTGGCTAAAATTAACATTGTTTGAGCAAACGGGATGTTTCTGATGTGCTTACTGAGCCTCTCGTTTGAACATTTTCCTCCCACTGCTGCTCCAGGTTCACTCTGGACTATGAGAAGGCCATGTGCTCACGAGTTCATGCAACACACAACAGCAACAGCGAGTGTGAGAGAGAAATTCAAACGAAAAGAAACTGAGGGAGGAAAAAAGGGAAACTTGAGTCTTTTCCTGTTATTGTCCGGTCTTTATTCCCGTTTTGAAGAGAGGTTCTTGAGGTCAGAGTGGTTGGGCATATGCGCTAAGAGGGTTGAAAGGGACAAATGCTGTCCGTGATTGGCTGAGATTTCGAGAGGAAAATTGGTGAGGCTTGAGGAAACCTCTGAGGCTAATCTATCATTAGCATTCTGCAGGAAGTACTGGGACTTGGACAGAGAGACACACACACACACACACACACACACACACACACACACACACACACACACACACACACACACTCTCCATTAGCCTGATTGCCATATCTATGAATATTTTGCACAAAAACCTGTACACATGATTGTGAATAAGTATCATGCTGCAACAGCGCTCACAAAAACAGGCATTTGAAGTCCCCTATTCAACCCTGGGTGAACCCACAGAGGCAAAACATGCAAAGAACTAAACAATAATTCAATAGGAGCTGTTATATTAATCAATCAATGGAAAACTGTTGTAAAAGGACAAATAAATCACGTTGATACCTTAAAAAGAATCTGCAATGCTGTGAATACAGTAAATCCACATGACATAAAACATCAAATAGTTTTAACAGAAGATATAATGATTTTTAAAAAGTCACGTATAGGAGCAAAAGAAATCTTAAGATCTCTTATTATGCGCAAACACACACATGAACAGAGTTTGATCCCACAAGTCCATTGTATGGTAAACACAATGAGGTCTGTTCCTGTAATGAGGGAATTCAGAGCTGTATTGATCACATGCAGTGGATCAGAGGACCTCTGTCAGTCCCTCAGAGCCCACTTTATACAGCCGGAGAACCCAACACAACCCCCTCTCATTTACCACTTTACATCCCTCTCTCACCCCTCCTGCCTCTGCATCGCAACTTGTCCTCCTGATTCATTTTTGAGGTTCCCCTCCTTTTCGCTCTCACTCCTTTTTCTCTATCTTTTGTTGCCTCATCTCTTCTCTTCTTTTGCTTTCCCCTTTCTCTCTCTCTGCTTCCATGTATCAACGTCTTTATTTATGTAAATCCATTTGCTGTGAGAATGAAGCTTGTCTAATGTCCTGAACACTGCTGGATTTCATGCCATTTCTTCCCGGTAACGGTAGAATAATGAAAATGTAAATAGCGTTAAGCTGGGTAGCTTAAGACAACCTCTTAATGAAGGCAGAGGAAGGGAGAGAGACGGAGAGGAGAGAGCATAGGCATTTATAGCTTCAAAAGAGTCCCTATGTCACAGGCTACAACATCACACACAGCGAGCCACTGAGGCGTGCGTATGGGAACCAGCTAGACAACAGACTGTATAGCAATTGAAGATGTGTGGTAAGAGCTGCCTTCAAATAAAGCCTAAAAGAATATCTTTCCTAGTGGCATTTCAAGCGCTGTGCTCCAAACACCATTCATGTGTCTTTCTCTCCTATTTGTTTCTTCAGGCTTTTCATATGGCTGCCAGTCAATCTTGAAGAAACCATTCTGGGCTGAAATCTGAGGAGATGTTAATCAGGCTTCCGTTTTGCCTCACACTGAAGTGGCAGTCCGTGAGAGGGATAAACCTAATATTTAGCAAGCACTGACAATATCAATACTCCCACTGCCTCCAACACTCACGTTGCTATGTATACATCTGCTTATCCAGGAGGGTGTGTTAGAGGCGGTTATGTAAGAAGAAATGCAGGAGGGCTTCCCTCGAGCTTTTGAGAGAAAGTGAAAGGAAAGAGCAAAGGTGATCCCTCGTATGCTGCTGATGAGAAAATTGAGTTAGGGGAAGGAGGAAAAAGAGGAAAGGAAACAGAATAATTAGTGATTTCAAATGGCGATGAAAAGAGAGAATCAGGCCAGAGGAGACAATACGGACGGAGAAAAGAATTAAAATGCAAGATGAAGAAGTTTTGTTTCAGGAATACTTTCTCAACAAAAGTAAGTCTTTGTTGTCCCTTTATAAATGTTCTGTGCCTCTTTAAAGATTATAGATCTACATAGACCGCAAAACAGCATGTGTGTCCTTGCTATGCCGCTCAACCTTGGGATAACTCTGCATTAGCACATCAGGCTGTTAAGTCAATCCCAGAGCAACTCAGCCAAACAGACCATTGGCTTGACCTTTGATTGTAAAAGCCTGCCAGGCTGGCAAGTTAATCCCGGAGCATAGTAGGCAAATCAAGTTGTCAGGACAGGCTCATCGTCAATATCACATTTAGGTCAAACACAAAGGCACGGAGAAGATCTTCTAAAGACATACCTCCGCAATCAGTTAGTGTATATATCCAAATGTATGTGCCAAGGAGTGTGGCTTTAAAAGCTTTTTTAGTTAAGAAAAAAAAAGTAGTAAAATCAATACAGGATCAGGGAGTTTACTGGATAACTTGTTATAGCTGCCTTTTTTATTGATCGCCATCTGAGCTCCAGCACTTGACAACGTGAAGCAGCAGAAAGGTTATTGTGCAGTCACCAGAACCACCCACATCTGCAGTGGCACAGAAAAATGAACTCAGAACAGAACAATAGACAAGAATGGAAGAAACGGCGGCAGTGAAGGACGAGGGAGGTGCTGTGGCAACGAGAGGAGTGGAGAGAAAGCGAGAAATGCAGAAAAGATATAAAGAAACGAGGAGCGACGGGAGAATCACAGAGAGAAAGAGACAGAGGGAGAAAGGAAGACAGCACTATTTACGGTAGATTAGTTGTTATGGTGATAAGCAGAAGGGAAAGGAGGGATGTAGTTGTCAGGGTGATGGGGCTGCACTGGGCTACTAATGATATGTAAAAATAACTCTGCTTAGATTTTGCCCAACCTTTGCAAAAAATAAATAAATAAAAGAAAGAAATAAAACATGCTAACACACAGACATACCAACATGCTCAGATGAAAACACACAAAGACAAAGCAGTCTGTTGAAGCAGCCTCCTCTCATTAGCATTTGGAGACATACTCAGATTCCTCCCCCACATTCTCAGCATGGAGCTCACTTTTTTGTAAGTTTTTGCTTAATGAGGGATGGTGGATAGATGCGCACAAACACAGAGTGTGTGTGTGTGTGTGTGTGTGTGTGTGTGCGTGTGTGTGTGTGTGTGTTTATTCCTATGTGTAATGCTTGTAGTTCTGTGCTTCTGAAGGTCTCACAACAACATCTGAGTGCATATCACGCTGACAGGGGGAGATGGCAGAGGACTGTGGGTAATTGTAGTTTAAATGGCCTGAAGGGGTTTCTAGAATGCTGGTCTTTGTAGTTTTGCTGCCTGCGGTGTAACCTCTGGGTTTTCTAAAGGTATCTAATGTAATCACCGTCAAAGAACAATCACACCTCTACATGTCATATGCCAACAAATAATATCTCTCAATCAGGACAATACTGTAGTTTATGGGTGGAAGTAACACAGTACATTTACTCGAGCACTGTACTTAAGTGCAGGAACTTGAGGAACTTTACTCAAGTATTTACAGTTTATGCTTTACACCATTTTGGAGGGAAGTGTCATTTTTACTGAACTGCATTTACATGACAGCCAGAGTTACTGGTTGATTTGCAAATTCAGATCTTACTAACAGAGAACTTATTAAATATGATACACTATTAATTAAAGAAGCAACACCTACAGGGAAAGAACAAAAATTCACATCAGCATTGAAATTACATGTTCATACTGATCAGTGAGCAAACACATAACAGATGCTGGAGGCTTCTGGGAAATAAGATATCACAATAGACTTACAAATAGAACACACACCTTGCTGCTATATCCCATCCAGTTAATTCGGACTAAAATTGCCCTGATGTCTATAAAACTCTAGTGGCACTTCTCATTTACCAACATTTAATTACCTGGTAGTCTATTTTTGTAGTATATTTAAAACCACTCACTTTAACACACACACACACACACACACACACACTCGGTCTCTCTCTCCATCTACCTCTTAAATTAGTGCATATGCTGATTATTATATTATATTTGTGCTACTTATACCACTAACGTGAATGATTCCCCACCATAATTGCTTCATCTGCGAAGACCAGCACACACGCAGGAAAACACATGTCTCTTTAATCATCTGTTCACCTTCGAAAATACAGCGTCCTTCCTCCACACAACCCATCACACACCACCACTCATAGAAATATACACACGGCATTAAACACACATACATGTAATTTCCTTGAGCATACATTAACCAGAGGAAGCAATATCCCAGGCGATCATGGACTTTAGATGGAAAGCGTTGGAGGGTATTTAAATTACTGAATAAAAACTATTTACTTGCCATGTGATTTAACCGACTACCTGGCCCTTGACAAAGGTCCTAGTCTTAGTGTGCACCACTGAAAACATTTAGACATCCTCCATATTAATTTTAGAGAACTCTTGCCTCCACACTTCCAGACACTTGTGACTTACAACAGAGGCACAAACCAATATAACAAAACAATTCCAATCTTACTTACTTACTGACTTACTGTAGTAAGCAAAATACTGCAGCCAAATGCAGCCCTATAGCTTCCTATAAAATCAACGCATTATACCTTAATTGCCTGTACATACTGGCCAATCCTAAGGCTGTGCAGCTGTTGTGAACTGAACAAGGAAAACAGGCTTTCTATCTACACAATGCACCATCCAGGGGCAGTCTGGCTCCCCACAAGAAAGCCATTTAATCTCCAGTAGTCTGCATGTGATCAATCTCCCAGCGCAGTGTTACTGCAGCGCAGGCCATTCCTCATCATTTAGAGAGAGAGGTATTGACCAGGCCAGGACAGCCTCTGTAGTGCATTTGTGTGTGCTGTGAGCCAACGGAAAAGAATGAACAAAATTGTCCAGTGTATACAATACATCCTGTGCTTGTTTCTCCGTTGTGCGCTCCTACATGTGTGCATGTAGACACGTTTACTTGCTCAAGAAAAGTAAATGTGTGTTTGTCACAGGGGCAAAAACAACGGCATTACAAACATGTATTTTATACCATAATCGATCTGTTTGCATATTGATGTCTTGGGGGCTGATACAGCTGGCTATATTATCTACTTATCATCAATAAATCCTTAGTTAGACATTCCTGCTTAGTGGATCACATCAAGAAAACAGGCACCCAGGACGAGCACAGCATCGTTAATGAGCATTTGGCTTAGCAGGGCAGTGCACAAGGAGAGACAAGGCAGCGGCAAAAACTACTTTTGGATGGGTAGCAAGATACTAGACATGTCAAGTTAAAGGTTCAAGGTAATCAATCATTTAACTTGAGACTGTCGTGCGGTACATTTGTGTGCGCAGATGTCAATATGGACAGTTGATCTGTCAATAAACTATTACACTCTTTTCCTGCACAAGCATCTGGGAAGCCTCGGGGGTATGAGCTGGGCATGACAAGTAGAGACAAGGTCTCACTACCTTTTATTTGTGTAGGTCATTTAGCCCATCTGCTTGACAGAAAACATGTATAGACAGTCACATGTCTGTTCTCAAGTGTCAGAGAAATTGCACCAGTATGATTTGTTTAAAGATAGGAGAGCGCCTTGACAAATAAATTAACTGACTGGATTTTGTGTTCCTGTCCTCGCACTTATCATGATGTTATTCAGGCGTCAGCTCCATGGACTTCATCCCCCACACTGCCTTGGGGCCATGTCAGATTTACAGTTATCCATGATGGGCTCTTATCAGGGATTTGAAGCGGGACTTTGCAGACTCAACTAGAATATTGGCTGTATCGTTTTTATCCCCGCTCAGAGAAATAGCAAGAGGCCAAGGTTGGGATATGACAAGTCACACACACAGAGAAACTTTGAGATGAATACAATCACACAGTGCATACACACACATTTATACATTTTTGACATCTCCTGCTTGGATCATTGGGTAGAAATGCCCTGTCATATCAGACTGTGTAGGCACCAAGCTGACTGCAGTGGCTTTTGGGACACTACGCTACATTAGACCAGCAGTCACAGCTGCGATCGCTCGCTGTCTTATCTGTTTATACAATTATAATCTACATCTATATCTAATCTATATCTATTAGAATCTATTTTTGAAATTCAAAACTTAAGGTAGAACAATAAGCTAGATTTAGCTGTCTAGTAGTTAGTCCAGTACGAGTCCTTGCGTTAAAATACATTATGATTGATATTATACTGTAAGCAGTATTTTTTTACAGGTATAAGATTATTTTATTTACGTTGTACCTTCAATGTGAAGTCAATAAAAAAGGCAATTGAATCAGCCCACATATTTACTGTAAGATAACGCCTCTACTGGGCTAAGACATAGCGAGGCTTGCATGCTTGTATTTGAGTGCACAGTGTTGTTTTCCACTGCACCATGTTCACTCATCCCTGCAGGCTGTGTTTAAAAGCCATTATTCCAGCTAACAGACCGGTCAGCAGGCCTTGGATGTGTTTAGTGATGTGTATTGTCTGGCTCTCTCATGACATTTGGAGTGCATAAATGGACAAAGTGTTCATGCGGTGTTTAGTTTTTGTCTCTGTATGGGGCAGCAGAGGCTGCGATGGCGCAGAGTCGCAGCTGTGAACAATTCATAATCAGGGCTTGTCTGTTTATGTCTAGGCACTGAGTCTGGGGCAAAAGACAACACGCACTGGGCAGCGTGGACCGCTCTCGTGATGGTACACTACACTCAACCTCTGACCAGGTGCCTAAAACTACTCAAGAAACAATGTAGATTTCTTACCATATCATATATATATACATATACATATATATATATATATATATATACACTACTCACAAAAAGTTAGGGATATTCGACTTTCAGGTGAAATTTACGGAAAATGGAAAAAGTTAATGCGACAATGATATTATATCATGAAAGTAGGGCATTTAAGTAGAAGCATGCACTGGTCATTTCTAAACAATTTATTGAAAGAAAAGCTAACAGTGGTGGGTATACCACAACAAAACATTTTCGGTGCCTCAATAAATTGGGATGTGGCCAAAGGACGTCCACTCCTCTCCTTTCTGTGACTCTTCCAGTCTCTGTATCACTGTTCCAACCTCCTGATGACACTCTGTGACCCTCTAAGCTCAGTGAACACCTCCGTCTGAGGACTTCCTGTTTGAAGCCTCCAGTGTTGAGGTGCTGCTGATCAACTGTTAGGTGTCGTCTTGGTCTCATGATGTCAGAATGTGAACAGCAGGATGAGGAGGACTGTTTAAATACCAATTCTAACTGAAGCAGGAAATGTATTGGTGGATTCATGGATCAAACCTGTTGTGAATGTTGCTGTTAAGCTTCTTGTTAGAGAACAGCAACTGGTGCAGAAAGTACTGAGACACTCAACAGTTGGACATGTGCATTCAAAGGTTTAGAGAAGGTCACATTAAGTTCACCTGGAAAGGTTAGAATGCATTTTAGGTTCATCCTGAAATTTCACCTGAAAGCCGAATATCCCTAACTTTTAGTGAGTAGTGTATATATATGGGTCAGTAAAGAACATCACTGTGTCACAGCTCTAATTTTATCGAATTCTGAGGTGAGAAATATGGATGGAAAGGGCTACTTAATATGCTAGCAAGGTGTGACTGCTGGGATAATGTAGCTTGCTTGGTTGATAAGCTTTAATATGGCAGTTCCTTTAATAACAATATCAGAAAAGAATGTTTCTTTGTGTAATTTTTCTGATTTTCCAAACTTCTTGAGGCGTACAAGGCTCCTGACTTTTGGCTCAAATTTATTGTACAAGTGGCAGGCAGCCTTCTTGGTCCCTTGGCGGTCTCTTGCCTATTAGATTGCACACAATGATAGATAAACACAAAAGGTCACAATGTGAACCAAGAGTAATAAGTAAAGGCTAAGCCTCAGGGGAGCTTCGCAAAAAGCCAGATGAGCACAAAGCCATCAAGGTGGAATTAAAAGCTATTACTGAAATGGTATCAGTTCCACTGTGCCTGGTAAAATTCATTGTTATGACCCATCGCAGTCCAGTGGGACTTCACGGTTCTGTGTGTATTTCCTGGGAATGAGCATTGTGTCCATGTGAATAGATCAGGCTATGCTCATGTTTTTTTGCCACCAGATTCAGCCAAGGGACACCGAAAAATCCTGCTGCTTACTAGTCTCCGACAATGTCCTTCTTTGTCCCACAAGCTCAGTCGAACTTAGTACACTTCCTTTCAGGTTTTTCAGGTCCAAGTGGCTACTTTCCAGGGCCTGATGGACCTAGTCCTGAATCCCCATTCTTCCAGATGATGTAACCTCTCTGGATAATGCCATTTTGACATGTAAGTGGGCACAACATGTGCTCAGGGAGGCCTCTGCTCTTGCAATAGTCAGGACTCTAAAAGAAAGTGTACAGTTGGGCAGCAGATATTGCTTAGGATGAAAGAAGGTGTGTTTGAGAAGGATGAGGGTTCAAGCCAAAATCTAAAGGGAACAGTGATTTACTTGGTTGTCCTGCTACTATTGTGGTTTTATCCACAACTTCCCAGAGTGATAATTTTCACAACTGATCTTTGATTCAGTCTGGTGGACAGAGCAGTGCCAACAGGTGTTTGAGAGGATCCACAGAGGCATATATGTAAATTTGCTTTTTGATTTGACTCCAGACCTGCTCCATTCATACACTGGATACAGAGCTAGATGCTGTTTTTCCCAGGATAGATAACAGGTGATGAAGTAGACTCACTGTTAAAGGGGACAGCTTGTTTATATACCTTTCTTTTGTTTAAGTCTTTTTAATATGAACATGCATCCAGTGTGTTTAGAGATCCTTAAACTGTGAGAAAAGACCATCCTCGCTCTGTTTCTCCTGCTCAATCTTTCACTGAATGTTTGTGAAAACATGCTGTTTAGATTTGGCCACTCTTCTGACATTCCCTGCAGGGCCTATTGCACATGTGACCTCCTTCACCCCGTCAGCAGTCCTTGGCCACTGAAAACCTGAATCCACCTTGCTTTCTGCCAATGTTGCTACCTCACTAATGTTTGCTATGGTAGAACTAAGAAATCGAGGGTACAAGCAAAACACCAATTTTTCTGCCAACAGTCTTCATGTCCTCCCACCATCTGAGGTCGTGATGACCCAGTGGATTTACTTTATTTTCCATGGATCTGTGATGGAAATGTCCCCACAACACATCTGGATTGAGTGTGTGAATTGCTTGTTTTACCTTGAGTTGCTTTCTTAACGAGTAAGCGGTAAACGGTACGAGCTCGAGGAAAGATCGATACCTGCTCTCCGTGACCAGACTACCCACTTGGAAGCTACACGTTTTTGCCATGTTTTGTGTTGTGTTGTTCATCGTTTAATTGGCAGGTTAACTGTTGCACGGCTAACGTGGTTCCACACTGGCAGAGCTGATGCAGGAGTTGGTGGGCGTTCCTGCTCAGGCTTGTGGGAGCTGACCAGTCAGAGCAGACTGGGCTTGGCAGGAGGGGGGTCAGGCTTTAACAGATAGGAGCTAAACCCAATGGGTGTGAAAAGAGCAGTGCACAGCATACACAGTGTGAAAACAATAACATTACAGCATGTAAAAATATTTCTAGTTCGACCCCCAAACAAAAGTATGAACCTGAATATGAGCACAAAATGTCTCCTTTAAAGTTCCTCTTAACTAAACTTTTAAAAGACTTTTAAATGACAAAGCAAACTGGCAGCATATAATGTGTCAAAACACCCGCACCAATTGTTCTATGTAAGCCCACCCACCTGCGACGTCTTCACATATGTCACTGTGAAGTGATGCACATCAAGTCGCCACTGAATATGCCACTGTCCTGCTTCCCACCATGTTGTATAGAATTCATTTTCCCTCAACTATCTTTGTGCATGTTTTATAATCCTATATACCAATACAACATGTATAATTAATACACTATTGTCATTATCAGTTGATCCATTGTTTGTCTTTTAGTCAAATTTTGCTAATAAATTCAAGATACCGGTGTTAAGATATCACAGTCACAAAAGAAGTCACTGTCAAATATACTGACACTTTTTATGTGATAAAAGACTAACTTACTCATTTAAATGGTCATATATAGATTTTCTGTTGATCTAATTCATTCATTTATTCGCCAATCTCTTGCTCCTAACACTGTTTGACACTGCATTGTGTTGTGGTGTGCAGACCGCTGTGTTTTGTTTTTTTTCCAGAAAGTTCTTATCCATATTTAAAATTATTCAGCGTGGCTTACAGCCTGCTGCAAAAGACTGGTAATTGGGTTTGCGAGCAGACTGAGACCCCACTTAAAGAGTTCCTGTCTTGTCTGATTAAAGTCTGGGTCTTTAAGGGCTGATCTCCAGGAGAGAGGCTGGAACGGGTCTGCTCAGGTCTGACCGGGCCGATTTGGACCAAAACGAAGACAATTGGAGTCTGATGGATGGACCCTGACAGCTTGTCTCTGTCTGAGTCCCTAGGAGTGAATCTCACGCAGTGTCAGCATGGCCTTGGTCAGTCCACTGCACAATTACACTGAGGTGAGAGGACATACTGAGCAGAGTGCCTGGAGTAAAAACTCTAATTTGCGGCAGCAGAGCACACACACTCCAGGTTACGGGGTCAAACACGACCTGTGTATGAACAACTCATGCATGCATCCACAAACAGCTAAAATCACAAACCAACAACAGCAATGTACCCCAATGGATATCCAATTCTTTGGAGGCTGACTGGTCATTAAAACCATGAGCAGTGCCAAGCGTGGTGCAAAGAATGAGGGAATAAGAGACAAATGCATCCTCCACACCTTTGGGAAACTCATTAGTCCAGGTAATACGAGCCCATGCAGACCCCACATTGACTAATTATAGTAGTTTGGAGTGCTACAAACTCTGGGAATGCCGTCCGGACACTGGGAGGGAAAATCAATTGAACAGCTGCTGTATCCAGTGTCTCTTGAGGGCCAATCAAGCCCTCATAGCTGAGCCCTCACCTATAACTATTCAAGGTTGTGAAGTCAAATTCCCTACTGTTCCCACAATCCTGCAGAAACAATAGAGTATTCCCATCTGATACCGAATGCCCCACAAACAATCCATTAGAACAGAGGTCCAAACAAATGGCTGCTTCTTTGTCTCAAACTTTCTTTTCCTCTCTCTCTCTCTGTCTCAGTATTAAAATTTCTGGTTTGGACTTTGGATGGAAGAAACCAGAGGGGGTCATTTGCTGTGTTAGGGCAACACAGTTTACTAAACTACAAAATAAGATATTGAAATCACAGCACCTGCAAATATCTACATTGACAAAAAGCTGCAGCACTTTCTTGCTCATCTAGACAGCTTTTTACTCAAGGTATTTCAATACTAAATCAACATTCGATTTCATGCAAACAACATCATTGAAATTACCATTTCAGGCTGCCACCCCTGACGCAACAGATGAATTGTTATCGGTGTGTGTGCGTGTGTTTGTGTGTGTGTGTGTGTGCGTGTGTGTGTGTGCGTGTGTGTGTGTGCGTGTGTTTGTGTGTGTGTGTGTGTGTGTGTGTGTGTGTGCGTGTGTGTGTGCGTGTGTGTGTGCGTGTGTGTGTGGGTAAGAGGGAGAGAGAGAAAGCAAAAGTGACAGTGTACATGTCCCAAATTACAAGTTTAATGTGAGCTTGTCTGATTTGCCGCATGCCTCCATTTATATTCTTTCAGGCTGACAGATGAACCTTTCAAAGTGCCATTAAATAGCCAAACTGCTCAGTGACACTCCATCACCTCTTGACCCCTCAGTTGGGGAGTAATATTGACTTTACTGCTATCAATATTTGACCAAAGGACCCAGAGGACCCACTTGATTGATTTGATATGCTGTCCTGTCTCTGATCTATATGGAAATCCTCCACGGATCAAAGCCTACAATCACACATGTGCACACGAGCAGCCACATGCCTTTGCATGCACATGCATTCAAAGTCCTACATAAACCATAACGACACAACTCCGATTATACAAGGACACACACAAATGCAGTCAATTACCTTTTAAGGCCAGCTCAATAGTTGAACAGAAATCAAGTTAAATTCCCTTAGATTAGTCTCAAGTTGTATTCTAGACACAGAATGCTTGTTATGAAATTGAAATGACTCAAAGATGTCACCTACTGTTACTTAGTTGGATAATTATCCAATAGATTTTCAGACTACAACATTGCAGAATCAATTATATTTCATAGATTTGTTTCAGCAGTCTTAAGGCCCTGATCAGGCCAATAGGCCGATTTCAGTATCAGGAACTTGTGTAAACTTAGCTAAATACGGAATGATTATTGTCTTGCACAATTAGTTATACCGCAACATCCGATGTTTATGTCCATAAAATATTCTATTTGTACTCTCCAACGTAAATCTTTGAGAGAATGGAACGAAAAAGAGTCCAAAACGGAGGAAGCTATTGCAGCTTATTGGCTATGTTGCACCACTCAACTGTATATCTAACATCCTGTCAGGGTGTTCACTGCTCCACAACAGAAAAATGGTTTGCAGATAGTTATGAGATAGGAGGTGATTGTGCCAATACGTCTTTTGAATGAACCTTTAGCTACAGGTCAGCCTTAAAATCTTCAGCCATGCCCACTTATGTCTGCAGTACAAAACCACCCAGACACAAGAAAGACCCAGCATCTAATGAGCACGCACACACCTGTATGCAAACAATGGGTTTTAGACAAAAAAAAGGTATTACCTGAAATTATTTTACCTGCCAAGTGACATGTTTAACAATACAAGTACTAGTATTAAAAAGTATAAGTAAAGTAAAGACTATGTGAATACTTAGTGCAAAAAAATTACAGCATTTAAACTGACTGCCTGAATCTCTATATGAATTCATGTCATGAAAAGTTTCAATCTTTTCACTCTCCATTTTCTCTTTTGACCTTTGCACTTGTTCACAATTGATGCTCAATTTGCTGGCATTTAGAGCCCAAATGAGTTTCACAGTAACCCTTGACGACCCAGTCACTGAACAATTGGATCATTTAGTAGCTGTCACTCTTTCTAAATTAAAATAGGTTTAGCTAATTCTGAGAAGCACAGAGTATCTTTTCATTTATTCACATGCAGGCAAAAAAGCTTCACATTAATGCCATTATCCCTTGCAACTACCTATCAATCATGTTTTGGAACAATATATCTTTAAGGCATTTAACAAACACTCAACTGAGACTCCAGTGATTTCCAGCAGAATCATGGGGAAAAAGCTTTTTATTGTGCCATAAAGCACAATGCCAACAATAAATTGTAATTAATGAGTTTTAGCCAGCTAAACAAAATCAAACCGTGATAATTGTTGCAATTTAAAGTCTAGACTATTTAAATTTAGCATAGATGGAAGTTCATAAACAACAGCACAGAAAATGATAAATGTACGTCATATACTTCCTACCTGAAACCATCAAATTATATCAGTGACACAACCAGCGATTGATTGTTGGCAGCTACAATAAAATGGAGACACAACACTGGAAGACAGACTAGAAACAATATAATAATGAAAGACAGTGCATTACGTACCTGAGCCTCTCTTGGAAACCACCTTTACACTTCTGGACAGTGTGACGTACAGCAGGATCAGCAGAGGGCTGGGAGGTCTCATTTTCCCCCCCGTCCTCACAGCCTGAAGGAGAGGAGACATTGGCAGGGAGAAGGAGGGATGGCAGGAGAGAGAGACAAAGAGAGAGATCAGTCACTGCTTGTACATGAGATCAAGTAACTCCTTGTTGCTACTTGACAAGACTTAAGTGTCCGTGTGGAAGGATGCTCTGTACCAGCCCAAACACTACAGCAAATAAGCACACACTTTATTGAACAAAAATTGGCACACCCACAGACACAGAGACATTCACTTGGACATTCACATCAACAGACCATTTTGCACATTCCTCTGGGGGGTTTTCTTGTAACGATTTTCTCTCATGATTGCAATTGAGACAAATTATCATAGCAGGGATACATTTCATAAGAAGCCATTCCCTAAGATGCTGACGAATCAATAAAGAAATAATTACATGTGTAAGAAACACCACTTTTAATCGCCAGTTTCATTAAAAATAGGGGAGACCTTGAAGGGAATTTCACATTATCACTTTGTGACTCGTATAGATGTGGCAAATATTCCACCCATATCCCTTATCGACTCATATATCATATTAATTGATGGAGGTGACTCATTCTCGACTCCTCATCTTCTTTAAGTAAATGACATAATCTAACATGTAGTAATTACCCTCTGATAGCCAGCTCCTGAAATAGGGCCAGTGCTGCTGTATAAATTTGATGTTAAATGAAAAATACACTCGTAAAAGAAGCAGTTTATTAGCTTACAGGGCTAGCTATAATAGAAGCTGTATGGATAAAATAAGAAACAAATGAAGACATTAGAAAGTGAAATAAAATTTAAAAAAAATCAAATGTTAGAGATGTTAAATGAAAAAATTTCAGTTTCTCGTCAAGAGCTATATGAGAAAACTGATAGAAGTTTCTATGTTGAAGCTACTGACAGCAGCTTATCTTACGCCACTAGCTGGCTTACTAATAAAACTGCCTACCAGCACCTCTAAAACTCAATAATTTACACAACTATTTCTTGGAATTTCTGCCGGGTGCCTGGTAAGTGGTCCTGGCCAAGAAATCATTGGCCACATGTTTGGCTATGTTGTTTTTACGCTTCAGTTTTGCACAGATTCTTCAGGACCCATTCCAAAACTTTCTGTGGGCATTTTGAATCCAAAATATGTAAGAATTCCCAGGTCCTAAAATAATCATTCTTTGAGTTAGCTCGCTGCTTTTAGTAGGTTAATCTTCACGTTACTGATGGATCCATGTTTCTGTCAGTCTAACTATAAGAAAAGGAGGACACAACACACAGCAAATTAACCCACTGAACCAGAAAGGAGAAGACAAGAACCCTGGCCTTTGGAGACAGAAACCAACGGTGCATAGAGACAGAGCCAGGAGGAACCCTGGAGTCTGCAGCAAGTCATGTGCACTCTAGATTAGCATAGCTAATGAAAGGAGCCTCTCTCAGAGTGTGTTTACACGATACTCGCAAGGTCTGCCATGAAAAGACGCCTTTCTCTCCTCCCCGATCACATTCTACTAGGAACGTTTAGTCGATAAACACCGCTCTGCCAATAACATTCTGGCAAAAACCACAGCTAAAGGATTGGCTCCTCTTTATTTGGCTAAAATGCCTTTAAAAACACTTGCCAATAAGCTGGTCAGATCTAATTGTATGTTTTAGCTGCAGCTGTAACCCCACAGTCAGTTTATAGCTATGTGCAAACACAAATCACCAACCAAAACACTCCAAAAGGTCAAAATCCCTCAGAGATCAATTCAGATTTGTAAGATGTGGTAAATTAAGCTATATAATTATCAAGGGTGCTGCCGTCCTCTCACTTTAAGATACTGATAGGAAGCTTTAAAGTCAGGGAAAATAATTTGCTATTGGGGAAAGCCAATTTGAGTTTGTTCCGTGTCGTATGGTCGAGTTTTATGAAAAAAATAACAATGAGTCGGGGTTAAGATGGTGTATAAGGGTTAGGGTTACCACAGCAGTTTGCAAAATATACACGGATTCGTGCACATGGAGACAAATTAAAAATTTTTGAAAGCTGTTTTGACAATGGAATAAAGCTGACTGACCAGACAGCCTAAAACAGTGGTAGAACATGCCCACGACACAATGCCTTTCTGTTCCCTTGTGTATCTAAAATGGGCAATAGAGAGAACATGTCTAAGAGTCGAAAGAGAATGAATCAAAACAGATGGCCATAACATTAACCTCTCATACAACAGCAACAGTCGATAAGGCTCATGGGTAATGTCGCCGCTTCTGCTATTAAAAACCAACTAAAACAACTTGACTTCTCAGAATCTAATGGTCACATCATATTGTTGAGTAATGACGGACGCTTTCATGTTTTTGTGCTGAGTGACATTGAAGATATCAAAATTATCTTTATCTAATTATCAATTGTTAAAATTGACAGTCAATGGCAGCAGGTCATCTGGTCCGCCCACTTGACCATTGACTGTGTACAAGAAGTGGACGTAGCCACTGTCACGTCATCCATTGTTTGTGGACTGCCGTTTGGAAACCTCCAGTTTGGCTTTATGGGCATTGGTGTCGGCGTCTTGGTTTCATGGTTATCGCTATCTTGGTGGCGTTTATTCCATAAAGCCTGTCTCTGATCATTAGTCACATGGTAATCCCGATCTAACGCTTACCCTGTAGTTGGAAGTAGTATTTTGTACGTTTTGTGACCATTTCATGAGCTGCCGTGATACTTGAGCCACTCAACATTCTGGTTGAGCACTGTTGTTGTATGTCTTTTTACAGATAATATATTTCATGAATTTATCTAAGCTGTCCAAAATGCTCAAAAAAAGATCATTTCATTTCAAGCTGCTGATAAAAGACGATGTACTTAACATAACGGAATGATTGGCAGGTTGTGTTTCTGTTGCTGCAGGATGCAGAGCTGCCCCCTGTCGCAGCCTGATTCAACAGAACAATCAGCGACACTCCTCTTTGTCCCAATCATGTCACTCTTTCACAAACTCAGTGGGATTTGGTTCCCACCAACCATGACATCACCAGCCTGCCATCCTCACACACAGAGAGGCATTGTGCACCTCACAAGACCCCCACAAACACCCAACACACTTCGTCTCTCCTCACCTTTCTTCCTCTTCTCTGCATTCTCACCACAAATAAGTTGAAAATGCGACACAAAAACACTTGAAAAAGCAATATTTAAGAGTTAAAAGGCTCGTAGGTCAGGCTGACTTCTCAGCAGACTCTCCAGAACAGACCGCTTGTTGATGAACAGATTGGGAGAAACATACATCAGCCTGTAGACTCAGTAAAGCAGCCTTTTCAAGTGCCTCAGTTTAATTCCTATAAACAATGCAGCTATTAAGGATTTGCAGTAAATGGAGAGTCAATCTCTTTTCTTAAACCTGCATCACTCCACTGTTAAACTCAAAGTTTTGAGGTAGCACACATTGAGTTTAAATAATATAATAATCACATAACTCCTCATTCCCCCACAAGGCCAAACCAGAAAGATCTCGTGAGTTTATGTGAACTATACAAGACAAATCGCTCTCAGAGTAGCTGACTCATCTGACAGATTGTAGGTTGTAGGCCAGATGAGGCCTTGTTTGAAATAATCAGAATACAACCTACAACCCAAGTGTTATTATTTCCAGAGCCACATGGGAAAAAGAAACCTCTGAAAAAGCAAAATAAAACCCAATAAAGGATGATACTTTTTTTGTTTCAAGTACTGTACAGGAGTAAGAAGTAATATAGATATATCCTCTTAGTGTAATATAACATTCTGGCTTTGCTCGTACTATTAACTATGGCCAGGCTTTTTTCTCTGAGGCGTCAGGAGCAGGTGTGTCTGAGGAGGCACACACAGAGGCATGGCGTGATATCCACGCTTCAGCGATGCATGATGCATGCACACATCATCACACACAGTAGCACACATGCCGTTTGCCTGCTGCTTTTACCAGAAAATGAGGGGCATGGCCCTGCACTGCAGACTGACTTGCCTTGACAAAGGAGCCGAGGAATTTACTGTCTGTTGCCATTGCTGTGGGACTGTATCTCTCAGGATAGCCATATCTCCTCTCATCTCTTCCCTTAATGTTTCCTAAATTCAATTAGCACCTCTTGGTATTTGTTGCTAGCACACTCCTTCTGCTGTGTGCATGTGGCGTGTGTCTGTGCACTGTGGCTCAGTGTACGTTTCTCTCATATTCTAATTTTTATCTCTCGAGACTGAACAGAACACACAGATTCACAAATTACAAGCGGTACCTAAAGCCACCAGCTCTTTGATTTCCTGCTCATTCACTGTTGCTGTGCCATCTTAAGACAGAGAAGGAAACCTCCGCCATCTTGGCACAGCAAGCTGTGGATGATTGATCATGTGATTTAGGGATTTAATCCAATTTGAAGGCAGCCTGCACTGTGGTCTTAGGTAATGTACATCTTCATAGCATTTACTAGACGTGGCTCTGTGCCCTGACTTACCAGAAATGCAGACAGAGAAAATGTGCATCTGAAAAGAATTCATCTGAAACATCTCACTGTTTCCTTGGACTCGTGCCACTGGAATACATTAATTGGTAAAAAAAAAAAAAAAAAAAAACCTTACTCCCAAAACATGTATTTTTTTAGTGCTTTAATGGACAAATAAAGTTCTGCTCTGTTCACTAAGCATGGGGTTCATTAGTGTTTGAAGAGAAAACAGGAGGGTCTGTTTCAGCCGTCTCTGGTGAGTTATAGCAAGGTCGCGGAATTACTTCAAGAGTTTCTACCCCTGTATGCACACAGCTGTAAATACACACTATTAACCTTTCTCTCACAAGCACGTTACAAGAACAGTGGTGGTTTTTGATCAATATTGTATGAGTAATAACTGCTGAATAGCAAATGAGACTTTAGCAGGTGGAAAAATAATCTTCAGCTGCATTTGGGTCATTGCCTTGGTGTCATGCGATGAGAATAAATGTATATGGTATATGTATACCATCCTCCATTCCATGAAATAGTACATTATTTATATGCTTGAGCAGCCACTCACTGTACAGAGTAACCTTTGAAGCTATGCTGGGAGAGACACATAAACTGACTGATAATATGGTTCTAGTTTACCGCTGGAGTCAAGACAGCAATTAAAGGAGAAAGTCAGAATTATTCATGAGTGAAAGTAAGCTTGTGTGTAGGTGCAACTCTTTCACATTCGCTGTTATTCTCTCTCCATAGTTTTAGCTATGCCAACATCAAATGTGACGCCAACATGCAGAGCAGCCGGAGACAAAGACAAAGCAGAGTAATATCAGCAAAGAAAGCACAGACACACACTCACAAGTGAGTGAGTCATAGGTGTTTCTGTGTGTCACTGTGTCAAACAGATTCATGCTGGGGTTGCTAGTAAATGGCACGGCACACTGCAACTATGCTAGCTGTATGTCTACCTGTTCCCACGTCTGTGCCATGCGGCACGTGTGTGTGTTTACCAGATGTGTCACAGTGCGAGTCAGGACCCATGACTGTTATTCTGCAGCAGTAATATGAATCACTGCCTCAGAATAAAAAAAAGTAAGCTTGGCGGTAGCCAGGGTGAGCATTCGTTAAAACACATTTGACCGCTTTTGACCATGGGCAGCCCATGTTAATCTCCAGAGGCTGGCCATAGGTGGTTAGAGTTAACGAGCAAGGTGCGTTGAGCTATGCCCTGTCTCAGTCCCAACATGCACCTCCTCACTGAGTGAGATTAATTACCACACGAATCTGAGCCAATCCGCACCCCTGCTGTTCTCCTAGCCCCAGAGACAGACGCTCGCTTAAAAAGCACATTCAACCACATAGAATGCAACACGGTGTACACAATTAATTTAAAGTGCTTCAAGGCAAACTAAAGCCACTTGCACATGATTGGTCAAGTGCAGAGCTGTGGGTTGTTGCGAATCGGTCTGAGGTCAGACGCATTCCACCAGCAGTGAAGCATTTTCCTCCAGCGGTTGTTGATTGCTCTCAGCTATATCCCCTGTGCCCAGACCCATTGTCAGCTGTCCAAGGATGACTGGCTGCAGAGACACTCTCATGCTTCCAGTCAATACTGTCTTTGATGGAGAGCAGGGGCCAACGCTCTCCTCACCCATTTAGTGTATACACCCCACTGGGGGCAGCCGCACCACTCCTGACACACAGATAGACTAAAAACACTGTCAAGCACAAGCGCAAAGACCCAAACACACAGGCTGAGAAAAACCTTCAGGTATGCATGGCTTTTACATGCATTCCCGTGTACTTTGTGTTGTGCCCTAGTTTATGGTGTCATTTGAAAAAATTTCTCTTTAAAATTTACGTTTTATATCATTACATTATATTTTCTAAACCTAAATTATTTTAAAATCTTTTTACATTGTTTTGTTTTTATTTGTTGCATACAGATCGTATCTCTAGGATGAGATTTAGCAGTTGTTTCTTTTGATATAAGCTTTCCTATGTTCCAATATTATTTAAAGTACCAAGGGTGCAGATTTTACTTTAACTTTGGTTGCTTCGCATATTAATTGGAGGGCCTGGGCATCCTCCCCTAGGAAATTTTGAGCGCTTAATTTCCTTCATAATGAGATTTTTTACACATAAATGTGTGCCTTTTCCTCACAGGCTCTCTGCATTCTGTATTGGTTTCGACTATTTATTCTGCCGTAGATCAACTTTTGTCATTCAGTGTTCACCATGCTGAGTCAACACACATGTAGCCATGTTTTACTCTGTCCTGTTTTGTGTCTTTTGTTTGGGGAAGTAACCCCTTTAAATGTCCATGTGGACACCTGTGGACTTTAATAGTTCATGTGTGTTTCTCTTATATCTCATATATCTCGGCCGTGGAGTGGTTTTTCTAGAAACCGCGTCTACATCTCAACTGTGTTACTGGAACTGAAAATAAGAATACAGCACAGGTTGGTTGTTTGGTGATTAAAAAGTTGATCAGACCTAGAACAGAATGAGACAAAAACTTTCGTGTTAACCATTCCTAACGTGCTTCCAGACCGTAGTCGACGTCACAGGGGAGATTTTTGTTTCCCTACAGGACCGAAGTCGATTCTCACCACGGAGGCTAACCTTCGCTTTACTGACAGTTGGGAAACAACACACGAGAACTTTACTTTGGTCTTGAGGAGTTTCAGCCTTTATTCACTTATTCAACAAACTTCAACCTACACTGTTCATTAACTGCCAGATTTACGACTTCGCTGCAAACCTTTTTCTCTGCTCCACCTTCACTCTCTCTAACTCACTGCACACGCACACTAAGCAGTCGTCTTGGAGACGTAGCCTCTGGGAGGGCACATTGGAATTATCTAATGCAACTTCCATATTAATATGACTTAATATGACAACCTGTGCTCTTGGTTCATTCAACTGTATTATGTTTGATTCGAATAGTGAGTTATAGATTTAATCTGCTAAGATTGTACTATATTTGGTATTATTCGTCCCTTGTGCGCTAGAATTCAGGTGTTTACTTTTTTATTATTTATTTACGGCAATGTGCATGTGTATAAAAATTTAAAGAAACAATGGTTGTGGTTCATGAGTTACATTTATCCTGTAATTTACAATAACAGTAGAGTAATACTAAATAGGACAGTGAGTCAGCAAGGGGTCAGGCTGAGATGCAGCTTTGGTTTGGATAAGATGCACCTGCTCTGCATGCAACAGGCCGCTCTCCAAATGAACCCCTACTTAATGTTTTCCCTTTCTTCTGCATGTGTGACTAAACTGGTCACAAGGCAAAACCAAGACATGCAGCAAGTGGCCTTAGAACATTAATATGGTGAAACAGTGACTACATAAAGCACTTGGTAAATACTGTGACATAAAAGGGAGGTTCCATAGAAACAATGTTTCTATTTCTTATTATAGCAGTAGTAGTATAAAGACCACATACAACCATATATATGATGCAGTGTATTCCTATCTCTCTTCCCAAAAAGACAAAAAAAAGAAGGCTTTTTTTTAGTCTTTAAGCAATCTAAAACACTCCTACGACATGTGTGGGAGGACTCAGGTCACTCTTTTCCATAAAATACGCTGCCCTTCTGTGGTGAATCATGTAGCCGAGCATCAGAGCTGGGTGTTATTGCAGATGTGCAACGCTGCATCCTCTCATCAACTTAAGTTAATAAAAATACCATCAATTTGCTATTAATTAGTTTAAATGGTTTATCAGGAGAAAAACACAATAACCATCAACCAGCAGTCTGATATTGACAGCTTGTAATGCCAGTGTCAGTGTAATGCCAACAGAGTTTTTTTTAACGTATCATTTGTTTTCCTCAGTGAGTGACAATGTGTATCCACCTGTGCAGGATGCAACACATTGTTGATTCAACTCTTTTGTGTCAATGATTCATTTGTGTCCAAAATGTTGTTTTGGTTTGAACTATGTGTGTGTGTCTCTCTCTCCAACCATGCGCTGGCTGCCAGACTCCGAGATCTGGAAAACTTGTCTCTAGGACGCTGTGACACAATCCAGAAGTGAATCTTTCACTTTCATCAGCTTAGTTTTGTAAAAAATACAATCTGCCCGTGTAGAATAAATATTAGCTGGAACTGCAGACGTTTTCCTGAAAACTTCCAATTCTAGAAAGAGAGCTAAAGCAAGAGTTGAGCTGCCTGACAGACGTACCGAAGCTGTTACAGAGGAGTCCAATCCCCTGAAGAGGAATCAGCAGTCACTGCTTACAGAAATACATTGCAATATGTTGCAGACTGCACAAAAAAAAACTATGGCGGTGATGAAAAAGTGAAAGGTGGCATGCAGTAAATAGCATGGAAAAAAAAGCCCATATATTTGCTATACTCCTCTCCTATCTAGCCTGTGGCTGTGAAATATGCTGGATGTGCCTATATTAGTGGTGTGTGGAGAGGCACTGCGGTCCATCCTCTCAAACCGACAGCAGTTTCTTAAAACAAAGCTCCTGAGGACAGGAAATGCTGGCCTGAGCGGTTTTCAGCTGGAATGTGCATTTACGCTTTGGTATCCATGACAGAGTCTATCCTATTGTCTAGAGGAGCCATCGTGGTGGCAATGGAGCCTAAATGAGGCCAATAATGGTTCTCTGCTTGGTCCCCAGAGTCTTGCCTGCTTAAAAATCGATTCTGTGCTTGACTAGCGACAGGCTGGGAATAGAGAGGACTGGAAGAAAAGGAGAAGAAAGTGGCGGAAAGAAGGAGGAGGCGGGTTAAGAAAGGTTGCAAAAGATAAGAGAGAGACCACAAGTGGAAAATCCAGCTACATTTTCAATTATCAATTCATTACTACATTACAACACTACAAGGTACAAAAGGCACATTAATACAACACTTTATTATTATAAACCTATGAAGTTTATCAAGCTTGATTTGCTCTATTCCTGTCTGTTTACATCTCTGTTGATTCTTCTGTGTATATATATATATATTGTGTTGTTTTGCACTCTTGATTATAGAAATTGTCATGAATAACGTCCTTAAAGTGTACAAGTATACGTCTATGTACATATGCTTTGTCAACCAACAGATAAACTCAGAGTAAGCTCTGCATATGCTGCACAAAGCACTATTGTACTACCCACACAGTGCTTATTCCAACATTGCACGAATCAGAACAGCACCTTGTGTATATCACTGTTTGCTGTTGTATACCTATTCATCTGCATATAAAAGCTACATCTTTATGTTTGTTTGTTTAGCTTTTTTTTCCTAATGTAGTTGCATATTTATGCTATTGATTCTGGAACAGCATGATGAGAGCTACAACTGAGCCAAATATGTGACAGTGTACCTGGCCAATAAACCTGCTATGCTATTTAAATATGTTTTAATTCAAAGCTGAGAATTCGTCTTAATTCTCTGGATTGCATTATCTTGCTTGGGATTGGATGTTACCTGGCTGTTCTGAGGTTATGACTACAAAACTGTTAACTATTTGTTGAAGGTTTTAACTTTGGAGAAGAATACGCTGAAATCAATGAACCAGGAAGCAGAAGTTGAATGCTGCCTCATGTTTCATCTCAGCTCTCAAAATGTTCTCAAGTGGTAAACAGTGACTGGAACTTTATGTACAAAAGCTTAATGATCATTCTGATGAAACTTGGTAGCTATTGACTCCCAGTGATGGATTAGCCTACTTTTACCAGCTCAATAAAAGTTCATAAAACTTGTTGTAAAAATATTGTAAGTGAAGTACTGAACACTGTTGAGACCTCAAATAAGAAAATTAAAAAAAAATTAATAGTTAACCATTGAGATATCCACATCAAACTCATTTGAAACAAAAAATAAAACTGTTCATGCCAAAAAGGGAAACTGAAGCACCACAAGCACACAGCATGGTAACTTACCAAAGTGAGAGTAAACCTGTCAAAGACTTGCAGTGAGGTGAAAAGTCCTCTCTCCTACTTTGCTGCCAACAAAGAGCCCAAAACGCTGTCAGGTTTGGTAGGGAGAGATATATGGACTCCATCAGCAACTGGACCAATGAGAGCAACTTGTAGGTGTTGCAGAACAAAGCTTCAGCCAACCAAAAGCACTCACACACACTCACACACACACACACACACACACACACACACACACATATATGAAGAGAGCAACGGGGAGTACGAAAGCCCTATGAAACAGCTGAGGTCTTATTGAGCGGATGGTATCTCACACTCGCTGGGGATGAGGAGATGTATGGAGGGAGGATGGGGAATCAGACCATGTTTTATTCACCATGTGCTCACCTCCTTATCTGTTGCTCTTATTAACACCACCCCTCCACACCGTCCCACTTCAGCTCTGCTGTGAGTGAACCACAGTCCTTAAGCACCTCTCTGTGACCTTCAACTGTCTCCTGCGTCTCCCACCTGCTCACCTGTTGGTCTCAGCCCAACCCTTGTCTACACTCCACTGTGTGACGCAGTGGGAGTCCAATCCAGACCACAAGTACCGCTGAGGATGTAGTGCAATGCAGGGCTCAACTACAATAGATGATACACCTCCAGATTTTTCCTTTCTTTGCAGAAACCTGCAGCCAAAGTGACTTGATGTGTATGTTGAACTGATATTGAAAGTCCAATAACTTAGTTTTGCATGTTCGATGATGCAGACTGATATATACAATCATATCTGCAGTTACAGACTCTGTAGCAGAAGCATAGTTGCTCATTTAAAGTAAAAAGACTGTTCACAGAGTTCTTTGTTCTTTGTTTTTACCTAATTAATACAGTGTCAATGCTCGTGCAACAGCAATGCTATCCTGTTAATAATAATGTGAAAGATATTGGATATATATATTTTATTCTTTCTCTTCTAATGCAGCATATATATTCTTTGTTTCTACATGTAAATCTGTTGGAAAGGATGCAATGAAAACAATCAGTCAAACAAAACAGTCTTATTTCAATAAAATAGTTTGGTTGGTAGAAATTGAGAGTGGCTATTAAACTTTAATATCAAAATATCCAAAAATTCAAAAATGTTGCTTTAAATCCTACACATACTGTACACTCTCTCTCTCTCTCACACACACACACACACACACACACACACACACACACACACACACACTCAGTATCATTGATTGTTCTCCAACCATCCCTGTATCCATTCTAAAGTGTAGCTGCTGTGGGTCTCAGAGAGGGGAAAGGGCCCTGCGGGGAGCAGTCCAGTTATCTCAGATGGAATCTTATTACAGGATTTATGTGAACAGAAACAGAGCTGTAAGACAGTGTGTGTGCATGTGTGTGTGTGTGTGTGTGTGTGTGTATCCGTGCTGCGAGGTTATTCAAGGTTTTGTCAAAGGAATATGGAATAGGCTGTGTCAATTGCTATCCTGGCATGTGAAAAGCCACAGCTCTTCACAGGCCATGTGTTCAGCATCTTTTGTGTGGCATATTATAATTAGGTACATAATACTGCCATATTACTGTCATATGATAGCAAAGCACTGCAAAGAGAGCCAAAAATGGGGAGGCATACCAGGAGAGCCTGGATGAACGTCCAGTCAGTTCTCTGTCTTTTTTTTTTTTCTGACAGCCTGCAAGGCCTGGGCAGGCTGATCTGCACTGGTGTGTGGATGGAGGGAGAAAAGAAGGATGGGAGGAGGATGAGAAGGAGAGGCAGCAGGAGAGACAGGGAGAGAGAGAGAGAGGGAGAAAGGGGGAGGCATGGCAGGGGCTGCGAGCCTAGGAGTAGTGCCAGATTACTGCTGGAGCCAAGAACAGGACTGACTGGGCCTGTGTGTCAGCTCAGTGTGTACAGGCATACAGACACACACAAAAGCATATGCAGGATGAACAGACACATAGATGTCACTGACCTTCGACAACCACGCTGCAATGTCACAGCTCCAACAAACTCAGGCACTAACACTTAATGATCATCTTTGAAAAGATCCACCATTATACCTGCTTAAAAAGCAGTTTGCCATAGCTGTGCTTGTTTATTATGAGCTCTCTATATCCAAGAATTTCGGATTGTGGCCCATACTCTAACAAGGAGGACGTCTGCTGTTCCTAAGCTCTTGCCATGCGTTTGCTTCTGTGTGAACTCGATTGGACGAGTGTTTAAAGACTTTTAACAGTTGGCTGGGACTCGGAGCCCACTCATTACTGACCAAGAGCGCTAATAGCCAGCATCCTGTGTACAATGTGAGCCTGCATCAGAGACGGCTGTTCCACACAGTACAATATTTATGGCAGTCCCTACTCCCTGGGGACTCATTGCACCATAACACAGACCACTGCAGCTGACAAAATAACAGGGCAGAGTGTTCTAGCTTTAGGAAACAGTAGAAACACCTCTCATTCTCTCTTTGCCTCTTACTGCTTCTCTCTCTTTCGCTCTCTCTCTCCCTTGCCAATTCTCACATGACCTCATCTGTGTTTTTTTGTCTTTCCTTCTTTATAGCTCAGAGCTGGGGCCATCTGAGTGGATTTCAGAGACAAGTTGACAACCCAAGCAACAGAAAATTGAGATAAAGTCCTTCCTCTCTCTCTCTCTCTCTCTCTCTCTCTCTCTTGCCGTCTCTTTTTTTTTGGTCCAGTCCACTGAGAGATCACAGCTTACAATTTCACTGTTGTGAGCAAATCTGATCTTGAAAATTCTGACAACTTTCTTACAAGTAGCCGGCAGCTCTGAGATTTTCAACATCTATGTCTCTGGAGGACTGCTACAACGGTGATTCACTTTACGCACCGATTCCACAAAGAAAAAGAAACAATTAAATTACACCTTTAAAGGCAATTTCATCCTGTAAGACAAGGCAATTTGCTAAGACTAATCTTGTGTGTGAATGTGTGTCACAGAAAAAGACAGCGCAGACGGAGGCTTATTGTACATTCCTGCACTCTTCATTTCTGCGAATTGCATGTGCACATGTGTTGGAGCTGTTCATATCTCATCTCTTGTGCATTCGCCCATGGGACATTGGCAAGATTTTTCCAGAACCAATGCAAAGTGACAGCTGAGAGAATGATTCCATTACGGCTGGTGTGGTCTACCCTCCCTGTCTTATGACAGGGCTGATGGGAGCATGCGAATAGAGAGAGAAACCTAATAAGAATGAGGTCAGAAGTAAGATATATTAAAGATCATCAACACTGTCTAATCTGTTTTTTCTCCTGATGGGCCTGGTAGTCACGTTCACTTACACCTGCAGCTGAGGGGGCCTGAAACCTGCAAATCTAGAAAGCCTCCGAGCCATTTCTGACTTTGGCAGAATACTGCGTGTTCGTGTAGGGCCTCATTGCTCAGAAAATATGCTTTTAAGGGCTGATTGTTCAAAGAACCAATACTGTCATTTTTCTAGTGAAGATAGCCTCAAAACATGGAACGCATTTTATTACCTGGCTAGATTTTTTGCAGTAGCAATATAAATTACACAAAAAACACAGTTATGTCAATGGGTCTGATTTTTCTAAGGTGTTAGTTTTTAATATTGGCATGTTTGGATCAATGAGTCTTCTGAACAAAATACATTGTTGGTCCGTACCCACCAGAATGACAAATGACTAAAGTTTTCTGATCTGATGACAACTACGGTTAAGGTTTGGTTAGGTTTAGGCACAAAAGCATCTTGGTTAGGGACAGGGCAAACTTAGTTAAGGTTAGGGGACCTTCGTCATCACATCTAGTCAGTTATAGGTAGGAACAATCATGGTCATGGATGAAATACACCAACACTGACTTTTGGTAGAAAAGAGGAAAGAAACATTTGGATATTTTATTGATCCGTGCATCCACCCCGACCTCCCACCTATCAACAATCTCATTTTGATGCAATGATTTGTGATTAAAAAAAACCTTCATAAAATGCACCTTCCAGTATTATAGAAGTGTCGTACTTACATGCATGTACGCTTTCAAACAATGTCCAGTTTCGCAGGCCAACTTTAATAGAAGATTTTCCTCAACAATATGCGCTCTTGGCAGTTTTTTGTGTTATCATCCTTCAAGTCTCTCTGTCTGTTGCTTGAGAAAGAGTGATTCAAAGCCAGTGGAGCAAATAGAAAGCTTAGCATGTCCAGTTGTAAAGCAAATGAAAACAAATTTGAGTGCCTTCTTTCAATTTACCTCAATTTACTTTTCTCATTTTTCTTCTTCTATCTACTTTACTCTGTTTTTCTATTCCTTGTCCATCCTCTCCCCTCATTGATTTAGATGCACGGGCAATTTTGCATGAAAGCTCCGAATAAATGTCAACACATAAAAGTAACTTTCACCTGGAGAGTGAAGTGACTCGAAGGTAAAAAATCAACACCACTTTGGTCTACATGCTGTAACTGCTGACAGCTTAGTCTTTCAAATGACTGAATTAAACAGTCAAGCTCTTGAAAGTGACTTTGACTTTGTTTACCACATCGACAGCTGTCAAAGTACCGTAGAAGAGAGAAGTGATGTTTTCTGAAAAGAGTGCTCCAGGTAAGAACTTTGGGCAGAGAGACAGGAGTTGGGAGAATGAAACACAGAATGAGAGAGTTATCGGCAGAGCGGGATCTCTGCTGTGTGCTGAGAGAGTGATGGTGTCAGAGAGATTATCAGTGAGGAGATGTCAGAGGAGGTGAGTTCAAGCATTCATGTATCCTGTGGTCTCCTGTGTTAATGTCTGCACCTGTTAAGTCTACAAATCATTTTGTCCTCTGATTTAACCAATGAAGGTGTTTTCTGTATCCTTTTATCCTCATTTGTGATAAAAAAAAAAAGGTTAGCTAACAAGTTATCAGTTATTCTTTTATATACGCATAGGAGACACTGCAACAAGCAAACAAAAAATCTAAAACAGTAAAGGCAAATAAGAATAACCTTTAACAATATCAGATCATTCATGAATACATACCTGATACCTACTTCACATCTTATTCTTAAGGATAAGCTCAACTATACTACAGCAAAAAAAGCCTACTGTATGTTCCACCCCCCCCCCAACTAACCGCTATGCAGTAAAACATAAAATCAATCAATCAAAAGATTGATTGATAAATAAAAGGTTGGGGACTCCTGCCCAACACTATATTCAATTTATAGCTCATGTTTTACTGGGAAAATATTGAAAGTCATCCTGGACACAGATTTTAGACTCCACACAATCAAAATCACCCCTCCCATTTCAAACTCTATTTACAAAAATAGTCTTGAAAGTGGGAGAAAATCTACATTATATTTGAGCTCTTAACCTCCGTATCATCACAGAGCTCCATTATCATTTAGACCCATGAGCACTAATTCCTTAAGAGTTCAAACTTGAAAGTCTTCAAACCAGCATAGAAAAGCCATCGTCCCAATTTGTGAGATGGAAACCTGATTTATTGCACACGTTTGGTTCTTCTGAAGTGCAGTTAATCAAGCGGTATTCTCTCTGCGCTGTTTATTGTTCCTTTATTGTCAGTCAATGTGACAAGAAGGAGATGGTCTTTTAAAACATGACCCTCCTCCAAATAACAATTCCAATAGTTCAGTGATGAAAACAATGTGCATTTGAGTGTGTGTGTGCATGCACGCCCATGAGTGAATTAATGAATTAGCTCTCAACCGCAACCTATCCTCCACCTTCACCGGAAAAGGGCTGCAAATCACTGACCTGTCCTTTCTGCTGTGATCTGCAGGGCTTCATCAGATGACAGACGGGCTGAAAGCTTTTATTCCCCGACACGGCTCTGTATTCTACATCTACGCGTCATTATTATGTGATTGTATGCGTCTGTGCATAATTGAACATTTTGAACCCTTGAGCCAATATGCCTCAAATGAATCCTCAGCTCCCACATCAAAATGATTATTTCTAAACAAACCATGTTTAATCGACTGCGGGCCTCAGCGGCACTCTCCATCTGGAGGATGCTGTGTGACAGCTTCCCTTAAATTACAAATATCAATCTGCCACAGTGGGAGCTCAGCTGCCAGTGGCCTCATGGGGGTCCACGTCAAAGCAACCAGCCTTCAAAACAAAGCCATCAAAATGCTGCGCTCGCTTGATGCTTTGTTGTGAGACAACCACGTTTGTCACCTGATCACAGTTCTAATGAAATGACCAAATAACCGAATGTGCTACACAGACACAGGTTGATGTAAAAAATTTCTAGATAATACAAAGATCAGAACAGCTAAACTGAGCTGGATTCAGACCGGAAGCTGAACTGAAGTTGGCCCGGTGTGTGGCTCTGGGTCAGCTCTGTGTGGCTCCACCCCTCTCTCCCTCCACGGCAGGGACAGACAGACGCTCGCACCAAGGGCTCCCAATCTGCTGTGTGATCAGCGGCACTCTCCCTAAGCGTGTTCCCCCTCCTCATCACCGGCTGTCTGCCCGCGGCAACACCACCACCACTTACACTCCATCCAACCGCTTATTGATACACTTCACCACAGGATCGCCTTCGAGTGCTCCTTGGGAAAGCAATAGGTCTGCGGGGTGGCCTAATTCAATCAATGATAGGGGAAAACACACACATCATTCATCACCAACAAAGGACTAGTCCGGTAAAACCTCTACCAGCTCTTCCTTCTTACTAAATGACCACTAACAGACAAACAACTTGCCTTTGCCTGGTCCCACTGGGTACGGAGCAGCTCAGTGAACCCAATAGGGTTGTTATGCACTGTTATCATGTAAAGATTTCTTTTTTATACACATTAGATACCACATACATGGATACTAAGCAAAAACAATCACAGAAAAGCGTTGCAGTCAAATACGGTGCACAGTGGACGTTATGGCCCCCCTCCGGGTTAATTTGATTTCCAATTGGGTTGTAATATCTGTTCCCCGACTGTGTTTATTGCAGGCATGGAGCACGCCCTGTGCATTAAAACAGGCCCAACTGGGTGTTTAACCCTGTGGAATCCAAACTGAAACTATGCCAAGAAAAAAGCTTTCAGTAAGCGCGATCATCTGCACTTTAAATTTGGACTCTCACTGGCACATTTCTAAAATGCAACAGCGAGAATGATATTTGGCCCTTTCAGTGTGCCAGGAATATGGTGGCTAAGAGAGAGAGAGAGAGAGAGAGAGAGAGAGAGAGAGAGAGAGAGAGAGAATCGCTGAATTCAACATCAGCAATACTGACAAAATGCCTTCAAAAGCTGCACGTTCTGATCTTATTTTAATATATTTGAACATGTTTAGTACATTTTAGGAGGAAACATTTGCATTTATTACTAACATGATGGTCTGAGAGGACATACTGCAGGTTCTTGCAGATGCATACTGTGTAACTCAGAAGTACGACAGAGGCGGTCCTCATGTCATGCTGTTCTGTTCTGTGTTGTTGGAGCACTTATCTATAGTGCTGATATGTTTTGTTTTCACAAAACTGATTCTCACACTCGCCGAGCAGCAATTCATGATGATCAGCTAATGGATTTTAACACCGCTCAGTACTCAGTACACAATGATGCCGTTTAAAGCAAACGCTGTAGTGCAGGGCTAAAACTGCAAATCACCCATCTTTCCTTGCACATATATTGTGTCATTGTGAGCAATGCATTAAGAGCGACGGGACTTGGCAAATAGGCATGTGAGACGCATGACGCATATAAGTACACTGTACATGGTGGTGCCATTTACGCTGTTATCAGACAAATATGACAAGACAGCACAGCTGGCCTGTATCCTCAAAGTCCTCTCCGAATGGATCTTCAGTGGTTAGAGCTCATTACAAAAACTCAGTGTTTTCCAATGAATGCACTCTAAATGCACTCTTAAACTGAAAATGTAACAGAAGCCAAAGAAAGTTACTGCAGCCAATGAACGTTTCAACTTCAAACATCAGCCCAGAGTTGAACAAAGGAGCTGTCAGTTCCTGTCATCGGTCCTATGACGAGGCGCTTCTGGCAGCAGGGATGGCCTGCCAGTTTTATCTGCTGCACTTTGCAACATTTGACAGAAGTGACTTTACCAATTCATTGATGCAAGGCCGCCTGCTCATAGAAATTACACTGGCAATCCAAAGTGACACTCAGACGAATTCTTTCGAAGACTTTCTATTGTTTAACGACATGATTTGGAGATGTGGCTCACCTCCATCTGGCCCCTGGCACGTCGCCTCTGCCGGCTCAAATAGATGTAGGTCACCTGACGAGCTAAAAAACACCGTGTGCTCTGATTAACAGTCTACAGGCCCGGACTGGGTGTCTCCTCAAAATGCAGTCCAGCCAGTGACCAGTGAGACAACATTGGTGGGATTTAATTGTATTTCAAGCAACCCCTCGTGTGTGTGTGTGTGTGTGTGTGTGTGTGAGAGAGAGAGAGAGAGGGAGAGAGAGAGAGAGCCTACCTTTACACAAACATGCGCTCACTTACAGCACATGTTTCAGGATGAACCCAGCAGCAAACTGACCCACAGACCACCAACCGTCTCTCCTCACACCTACTAGTAGCAGGGTCGAGCAAGCATGACGTAAAAAAAAAAAAAAAAAAAAAAAAGGCTGGACAATTCCTGAGGATTGCCACTAAGACTCAAGAAATGTGGTCCAGGATGACTGATCCAGGCGCACTTCCAGAAATAGGATCATCATCAATCATCAACCAGATTCCTGCGTCATGCGTCGGTATTCACACGATTCCACCCAAAGGACCGCGTTGTTTGTCCTCGTGGGTAACTCGTGCAGTGGGTCGAAATGGCAAGAAACCCGAGCCGGCTAGGGTGCACGCTGATGGAGCACGGAGCTGTCGTTCCAATACAGTTAAATTACCGTAATAATGCGCACACGCAAGTTTTGGCATCTCGTGCAGTGTGTGTCTCCAATTTAGAGTCTGCAACTGCAATCAATCACCGTGAGAGTGTGCGCGCGTGGGGTGGGCTGTGCGCGCGCACACACACACACACACACACACACACAGAGAGAGAGAGAGAGAGAGAGAGAGAAGTTATTCCTGTGGTGCAGCCATTAGAAAACTTGGGTTCTATTTTACTGTTAAATCGTTGCCTCGCCACTACAAGCAGCAGCCTGTAGCCTCCGGATAAAGGCAGGATTGTTCTTATAAGAAGGCTTACTGGTAGACTACCTTCAGGGAAAGCCGCCGCTTCGTTTACACCTTTATCTAAATCCTCTCCTTAGTGAGCTCCAGTGAGCCCCGGCCGGCCGGTGTGAGAGAGAGAGACTGCACTGCAGAGGGCTTCTCCGGCATCTCCATGATCGAGCTCATGAGCAAACAAATCGTGAGCCAAATATACAAAATAGGGGCAAGAGACCGAGGTTCCCTCTCACACTGCGACACGCAGCCTCCTATTAGTTCAGTTATTTACCTACTGCTTAACGTTGCTGGCCACAGTCATCTATATTCGACTTCATCTCGTTGCTGCAACAGTGGCAGGTGCTGAACTTCTCCTCCTTAATGCGTCTGACTGGCTCAGAGCCTCTTTGAACTGATGAATGTCACATCCCCACCACCGTGTCTTTTTTTCTTTCGCCTTTTTTTTTCTCTCTTAAATAAGAAAAGCTGCTGCAACTGTCCAGCAGAAACCACAGAGTCACAGGCGATCAATTCATTGCCGCAATAATCAAGGAACCAGTTAGACTGAGGTCTGCCAACTTTATCAAATGCTCTGGAAAAAACCGTGTTATGTCGGTAAGCCAAGAGGAGAACTGGCCTACCTTCAACTCGATTCCAAAATGGTACGACGCCGTTTGTCAGTCAGTTGGGAAGGCTTTGGACATCACAACTCCGGGTCAATAGAGAAAACACGTTTCCATAAAATAGGTGCAAGCCAGAGATAATCTGTGTTTCAGCGAGGTCACACATTCAGCCAATCGTCCGGTTTAAATCCAAACAATATAATGGAGATCTTGTCTCTGTCCTTTGGGGAAGAAGTGCGCCAAGCGCTCTCCTACGCAGATGTGACTTTGTGCGCTTGAAATAAAACGAAAGATGGGTAGAGATGAAAAAAAAAAAAAAAAAAAAGCTGCTGCAACCTAAAAAAAAAAATGTATATTAAAACGAATGGGTCCGAGGCTGGCAAATGGTCACCCCCCTCCCAAAATCTGACAGCTGACTTTTACGCAAATCGTGCTCAATTACTAATCCTCTCCGGGGTGCTTCACCATCCCAGACGCACTGGTTGGTGCGATCCCCACTCAGCAGCGCCGCCGTGGAGATGGGAAAAAGAAATGTATGGATATAATGGCCAGATCCAATGGGGGGTTTCCTCCACAGCTCCGCTCTGTAGTTGCAATGCACACGACGGGAAGGATCTCTCCCCGGTCCTAGTGCACCACTCACCGTCCCCTGCTGACTCTAACACGCGCCGCGGCTGCACCTGCACTCTGTCATTTTCATCGATTTAACAGTGAATTGGATGAAGGGGGGGGGGGGGGGGGGAGAAATTCCAGCAGACAGCTATAACTCAACTCAAAGCCTCAGCACCGACCAGAACGGGATGTACAGATGGGGTCTTCACTTGTTGGAGGGCGAAGAAGGAGGGAAGGGGTGAGACAGGCAGAGAGCGAGAGAGGAGAGGAAAAAAAAGGGGGACAGAGGTAAAGAGGAGGAAAAGAGCAACAGAAGAAGACAAACGGAACAGGCCCTCTAACATGGTCCGTCTCTCATGCTGCTGATGTGCTCGCCTCATAGGAGAGGACAGCTTGGAATAAACACTGAATTCAAAGCCTTGACTATGTTAAAATGTCCGTGCAAATCAAATCAAATGCAAGACAGGACGGAGGTCCTATTAAATGGCATCATCTTTTTGGATTGAGCTGTGCATAGTTATGGCACAGAGACACACTGCTGACATCATGAGCAATATGGAAACCAAGCAAGTTAAATCTTTGGATCATGCAGACAGCAAGTGATCAAAAGACCCTGATCTGTGGTGCTCATCAAAGTGGCCTGAACCCTTTCAAAAAGACGAAATGTGGGCGTTTATTGCCCAAATTATCGCTCAATGGGTTTCATATGTAGAGTTATAAGAACACAGGAAAAAACAGCTTTCCTTTAATCCAATATTTGGAAACATTTTAAAGGAAGGAAGGACTTTTCAGCAATTCAGAGAGAATGTACTGTTTTTACCTGCTACCACTTCTCATAACCTCCAGAGCCTGCTGCTGCTTTCTTAAAGACCGGACTAATCTCCCATCATATATTTATCTATCTATCATATACTTAAGTGTGTGAAAAACTAAAATACGATTTAAATTCTCTCAAAGTGGCAGGCATTCAGAACCGAAAGATTTACAAGTTTATTGAGACCAAATGACTTTTTTTTCTGCTCAACTAATTTAAGATTTACTCTGAAGCTTGAGTGATCTGGAAAATGATGGTGAAGCAACTCCAACTCTTGTATATTATGTAGTTAGTAGCTACGTAGGTTTACATGGTGAATACAAATCTGAGCTTATCGCAAACCTGCAAATCAAAAATCAGAAAGCAAAATGGAATGAATGCATATTTTATATTGTTTGGCTTAATTTGTCAGAATACTGTTAGTTCTCTCAGATTAGATTGCTGGTTAGACAGTTAATGAGCAGCAAAAAGTGTGTTAAGTTGCCCACAAATGTCCCTTTGGTTGGTTCAGATGCTGCTGCTAACAGCACAGTGTCTGCCTATGACCTGTACACTGAAGTGGCTAAGCTTCACTTTGTGGCAGCCCCCTCGGTTGGGGTTGTAGGTCTCAGGTTAGACTATGGCAAGGTGCAGCATTAGGGTAAGGTTGGGGCTAATTGGGGTTCGGGATCAAGTTGGATGCAGGTTAAGATGATGGGAAACACGTGCTAGGGTACATTTCACTTCCTTCGATGGCATCCACATTTCCATCTCGGCCCCTCCCACTGAAGACGTAAGGAGAGAGGAATTCTAGGAAACAGGTTTTGAGAGAAATGAGACATCCTTTCCTCTGAACCATCATCTTAAGCGACATCTGTTCCTGATGACGGCAGCACAGCCGAATCAGCCGTCAGTCGGATTTTACAGCTCAGTGGCAAATTTTGTTGCTTTAGACTTTGCATTTGCATTTATAGGTGCTGTCCAAATAATAGCAAGGGTACAAAGCAACCTCTACCAGTGCAGCGGTGCTTTTAAGCCTCTCGTGTTTAAAACCCTTAACTGACAAGCATCTGCACCTCTGATCAATCAAGGCCTACAGACACAAGGCAGATCCATTATTTTCAATTAAATGATGAGTCATTAAACATAAAATCTCAAACCCAGGAGGATTATACTTGAGCTGGTTCTGTTATTTGTCTGTCTGCGTCAGTATAAATCTGTAGTGATGATGTGATGAAGTATCAGATCAGTGCAACCTGCTGCAACATCACTTACAGATTTCCAGTAAGGAGGTGTGCTCGCTCCTCAGAGCAGAAACAAGAGCCCTGGAACAGCCTTAGCGGTGGTGAGTCAAGTTGAATAAGGGAATTGGCATGTATTGTTGGGAATATCTGTCTAATTTATATTCCTTAATATCTTCTTATTATTTTATATTATTGCTGGCTACACATCAATGTGGTAAAAAGGCTGTGAATAGCGTTCCAGGAAGTCTCGGCACCAAATAGGCTGTTGCATTCCCAGAAAGCAGAAAACCAGCAAGACGAAGATATGCGTGCCGAGGCCGGACTGTGATATGAACTCTTGTTCTAATAGTTTTGCTCTGCTCAGATTAGGGGGAACAAAGTTTCCTGTTTTCAACAACAATGGATCACAAGGGAGAAGTGTGTTTGCTTAACTGGTTTTGACTTAGACACAGAGCGCCTTAACTGGAATGGATGTCGTGATGGATGGGTGTAGGAGTTAGGCAAGCGCTTCCCTTGTAAAAAGGAAGCTGTGTCAGATTGTATTCAGACCTGATTGGGCCAATAAACTATCTCCTCATGCACACAAGAAGACTGTCCCTTGATTATCTTTTGGTTGTAGCCACGAGAATTCGACGCCGATATCCAATGAAATAGGGTAATAGACTTTGACACAACACCTGTACCGGAGCTCAGCCTGCTAGCTGCTGTCCATCAATCACAGACACACTCCTCTATCCTGCTGAGACAAAAAAAGAGTAATTCTCTAAAGACCCATTTTCCTCATTTTAGTGTAAGTTTAGTTCAGTTTCAGTATAAAACTGCTGACAAACAAATTACACCTTTATCACTCTTTTTAGTATATTGGATTCAGTAAAATCACATAATTCCTGGCGTTGTTCTGCGACTTCCATCCCAAGCAAAGGTCTAATCTGCCAGATGTAACAGAACACTTGTGGGTGTGCAGGTACAAAAACAAATGTGAATGACTCAGTTCTTCTATTCATCTCCACTTGAGGCTTAGTATGAGCCATCGGTGGTGATGAGGAGATACGTCCCACTAATTCATGTAATCGCTGTCTGAAAAAGTGACAAACACAGACACACGTGTGCAGGACAAGTGGTGGAGACTAGAGTGATTTGATATCCACTTGAGTAACACTGGTTGTAACTCCATCTCTCACTCTTACAATACTGTACTGTACTATACTATACTAATACTATACTGTACTATACTATACTATACTAATACTATACTATACTGTACTGTACTATACTAATACTATACTGTACTATACTATACTATACTATACTATACTATACTATACTATACTATACTGTACTATACTAATACTATACTGTACTATACTGTACTATACTAATACTATACTGTACTATACTAATATTATACTCTACTAATACTATACTATACTGTACTATACTAATACTATACTGTACTATACTGTACTATACTATACTATACTGTACTATACTGTACTATACTAATACTATACTGTACTATACTGTACTATACTAATACTATACTCTACTAATACTCTACTAATACTATACTATACTATACTAATACTGTACTATATTGTACTATACTGTACTATACTATACTAATACTATACTATACTATACTATACTATACTATACTAATACTATACTGTACTATACTATACTATACTATACTATACTGTACTGTACTATACTAATACTATACTGTACTATACTGTACTATACTAATACTATACTGTACTATACTATACTATACTAATATTATACTCTACTAATACTATACTATACTGTACTATACTAATACTATACTGTACTATACTGTACTATACTATACTATACTGTACTATACTGTACTATACTGTACTATACTAATACTATACTGTACTATACTGTACTATACTATACTATACTAATACTATACTCTACTAATACTCTACTAATACTATACTATACTATACTATACTAATACTGTACTATATTGTACTATACTGTACTATACTATACTAATACTATACTATACTATACTATACTATACTATACTATACTGTATTATACTGTATTATACTATAATATACTGTTACTATACTATACTATTACTATACTATACTATAATATACTGTTACTATACTATACTATACTATCACTATACTGTACTATACTTTTACTATACTATTACTACACTATACTACACTACACTATACTATACTATAACAGCATTTGCTTTGGATACAAATTGCTCCACATAAATATAGATTTTCTTAGTCAGTACTCGAAACTTGACTTGATTTTTGCAAAGCTTTTCAAAAAGTAAATTATTTATATCCTCTTGATAAACCAACCAACAAGTTTTTTTTTCACTGCTGAATGTAGGCCCATACACAACTCTCAACAACAGACTCTATTTTCATGCCTTCTATTTATTTGGCAGAAAAGTTAAAAGAAAGTAATAAAAAAAATGTCCACAGCATGTTCTGTGGATTATCTAGAGGGAAAATGATTCTGGAGCATCTCTGTCTGTTGGATTTTTTTAAAGAATGCTGCAGGCACCACAAACAAAATTGCATTCACCTGTGCCAGCTTTCAAACAGCTATGAGCAGTTGCAATTTTATTTTTTTCTCCATACACAAAAATTCAGAGTGTGATCCCCCATCATGTCAGAGCAATCGCGAGTGGTGTAGAATGTATTTGAGATTGTTTCCACAGAGTTTTCTTACTAACATACCAATGCTACAGTGTAAAATTACACAGTAAATGTTTTTTATGATGCCAGCCTTGCTCAGGTTTAGCCAAACATTAGTAGTTCTCGTCGGCTTACAGATGATAAATATGGGAAACTGGGTTTGCGGCTTAAATTAGACACATTGGAAGCTCTGGTCAAGCCTATCGAATAAGCGTAGCCTGGGCAGACCTATCCAGATCGATGCCATTTACTCTGCATTCTCTCCGGGCATGTGATACCAATTTCAAAAATGTTTGCACCTTTCTACTGCATAGACAGCCCAGTTTTATGAAAAAGACCATCTTTTTGGCAGTGAAATACTTCTTTAAGTAAAAATTGTACTACCACCCTGTAAAAATACCCAGTTAATAGTAAAAGCCATGTTTCAAAAATGTTACTCATGTAAAAGTACAGAAGTAATTACAGCAAAATTTTCTTGAAATATCAAAAATTAAAGCACTCAGAGCACAAAACTGCACTCAAGTGTTACAGAATTTTATTACAGGATCATTATTAGTGATGGAGTTTTGGATGTGCAGGAAAGGATGATTATTCTGCTTAATCTATCTTATTTTTTATATATCCTTTTTCATATGTGTTATTTCTCATTTGGCTTCTCGTAATGTGCTTGTAATTTGAATTTTGAACGAAAAAACAAAGGAGAGGACAAAGCCAGGTCATCTTCGTCGCCATAGTAACAATAGTTAGGTGACTTTCCTCATCATGCTAACAACAATAAACATCTGGTAAGCATGAAATAGTTGCAGTTTGAAGTGGAGTAGAAGTACCGACTTCACCTACTTTAAATTTGTAATCAAGTGCAGTGCTTGAGTTACTTTTCCACCACTGTGGATCTTTTTTGCCGGAAGAACAGCTGATAAAAGTCATAACTCATTTATCTAAAGAAACCATCCCCATGCTCCATTGTAGCCTTTTGATTTTGACCTTTGAAGGTGTTTTGGTTTCCTTAACCCTGTATTGTGTTGTAGTATTAATTTCCATCTGTGGACATTCTGAAATACAGGAAAGCTGCTTAAAACCAGCTTTACCAGAGTCAAGGCAGTAAACTGACAGAGTATATTTTGGATATCAATCATTTAAGAACATATCAACCCTTTTCAAATGGCAGTCATCTCAGTTACAGTGATAATCTGTCCATTATAAGTAAATTACTCTCATGCAACAGCAATGTTGGCGATGGTGTTACCAAAAAGAAGACTATGAAATCAATGAGTCTAACAGCTCAAGGACATGAAGTGCACACCAGACGCACACCTGTGTTTGTGTGTCAACATGAAGACAAACACTTGTCTTTATCAGAACCCTTCGGGAATCTGTGGCGTAAACGAGATGGGAAATAAGTCTTGTATTGTCTTGTATAACCACACTTGCCCAGGGCTCAGGATACTCGTCATAGATGTATCTGCCTCCACAGTTTTTCCATCAGAGTGTGAGTAGGTACCTGACTGTTCTCCGTCATGCAGAAAATATAGAGCTTGACTGGTATGACATAAATCCTCCTCCTTATTCTCCTTAAAAAATCTCACTCACTCACTCACTCACTCACTCACTCACTCACTCACTCACTCACTCACTCACTCACTCACTCACTCACTCACTCACTCACTCACTCACTCACTCACTCAGCCACCCACTGCTGCCTGCTGAATATTCAGTAGATAAATGGTGCATGAGTGATGCCATAGAAACTGCTGAGTAAATTGTCTGGGTGATCACAGGACCCCATCTCATCTTACTCCCACACTTTTTTTTTTTTTTTTTACCTGCTGCTGCTTTGTCCAGTCTTCCTCGACCAAATGGCAGCAGCACCACAGCAGCAGTAAAATGCTCTGAAAATGTTCAAAAGGGGACCAACTTTGCTTTATAAGAGCAATATCTTGAATTAGCATCATGTCCTACTTTCCCAGACAGACGGAAATAGACTTTGCATTAGAATACAATCAGATAAAGAAACAATTAATTCTTTGGTTCCAATTGAAAATAAGAAAAATAATGTGAATTATCGCTGGGACAGACACTGCACTAGAACAGATGTAGCCTGAGCTTGTGAAACACGGACAAATTGATCCTTTCCTTCCTTTCTTTCCTTTCCTCTTGAACGTTGTTTGAAGTTTTGATCTACTTGGATAAAGATTGTTTTTCGCATCACAATGATTGTGATTCAATACATTCAAGCCCACCATTGAATAATTATGAAAAGTGGATTAATGTACATAAGGGGATGCTTGTGCTGAGGCATTACAGTGTAGCTAATAAGAACTTTTAACCTTCAGTCAGACATTGAACTGGTATCATTTTATTTTCTTACACATTATCTCCATATAAAGTTGTTGTGGTGAACATTGTCAGCAGTTTAATTAATTAATTTAGTTTCCTATTTTACTCATACAGCAGACACAGAGCAACATTAGCCTTCATTAGGAGTTCTTCCTCTGTTCAGCCAACGAATGGCTGATATGAGATCAATTCCGCTCTCTTTTTAGCTCTGTTTTTGGTCTCCACTAACTCCTGAGGGAAATATCTGTTTCTTTATCTGCTTAATGCTCCACTTTCTTCACCATCTTGTGGCTAATTTAATCTCTTTGTCGACTGGTGCACCGTGGGTTTATGGAGCCTTTTACATGAAAAGGCGCCTGCAGTGTCTGGAAACGGTGCTGGAGAGATAAGACTGAACTAAAACAGCAAAAAAACAAAACAGCAAGCTAAAAGCCGCTAAACGCTCTGTGGGTTTGTGTAGTTACACATTTCATCCATTGTTAATATAAAAATATCGATTACAACAGCTTTAAACGTTCTCAGGTGGGAAGCCAGTGAAGAACCATATATTGGTGATTACTGCTAATTATCAGCTGCACATAGGTGAGGAATCTAAAGGTTTTTGCATGAACCTCATGGTGGCTTATCAATCTGGTGAAGCTTTTCTGTGCAGTGGCAACAAGAGAGCACCATGAGGGTACTTTCACATTAAAGCAAGCCAGTTCTTCTTCTTTTAAACTAATTATTGTTAAAGAAGACATAGCTAATGGTTTGCATCTCAGCATAACAAAATGATTCTCTGTCTCTCATCAATCTGTTTCCTTTGTGTCTGTCATTCGTCAGCCTCCCCCATAATCTTTCTTACTGTGACACACACACACACACACACATGCATGGACAGACACACATACACAGGCGCACAGACAAGCAGATGTTTCACAGAGTGTGCTGACTGATACATGCCCATTGCCTAATTGCAGGTTTATGAAATCTGCAGGTTGCGGGTGCCAAGCAGTTTCCAAACGGATGCCAAGCGGTTGCCTTGACAGCAGGTCGTGACCTTCCTGTAATTGTAGAGATGATGCCATTTCCCCCGCTCATCTGGTATGCACATCTGTGCCAGCACAAAACCACTGACAGCCAGATCACGCAACTGAAATAAAACCGGCGCATCAGAATGAGAGTTAGATGATTGTTATCAGTCCCTCAGAGGTTTACTTTCCAAAATGTTAATTCATTTTTCAAAACCTTACCTTTATGGCTAATTTGCTCTATCAATAATTGATACTGATATTGCCAACATGTACATCTGTCACCTTGAAAAAACAAAATACCAACTGTAACCTTACCATACAAGATATCTGATGGTTTCATTGTTTTTGGCCAATGTGATTACCTCCCTTGGCAACTGGCATACAGCTCTTCTGATCAAAGTGACATCTTTCCATACCACAGTGCCTTGACCCTCCAGCTGCACAGTCTAATACAGCTGTGATATTGTAGTGTGAAATTACATTAATGTCAAATTTCACCCGATCCTATAGACGACTCGGCCTGGCAGGAAATATGGGCCCACGCTGCGAATATGTCTGTTTGTAATCGAGCTAAATCTATTCAGTTTAGAATTGTACATCACGTGCATTTTACACCCGTGCTCAAAAACAAACTGGACCCTAATTTCTCCCCACTGTGTTGGAAATGTAACACTGAAACTGGTGATTATATACATTGTTTTTGGTCATGTGCAAAGCTACAACGGTACTGGACTAATATTGTTAAGGAACTGTCCATTATATTTGGCAGGCCAATACCGTTGGACCCTATGTGCCTCATACTTGGCCTCCCGGATGTTCATATTATTAACAGTGAACACAAGAGACTGTTCAAGTTACTGACCTTTGCCACAAGGAAGAACATACTGCTCTTTTGGGGCAAGCATGCCCTCCCAACAAAGAAATCGTGGCACAATCTCATAATGGATTCTATCCCCAATGAATACATTACATGTATGCTTCACTCAACAGTGGACACTTTCCATAAGGTCTGGGACCCATACTTGAAATACATTGGACCTACGCTATCCTCTCATATTACCAGGATTTCCTGAACTGGTCTGACCAATGTTTGTGAATGTAAACTCCAGTTATATGTATGATTGGTACCTGTGTAACCTTTCTGTTTTTTGTTTTTCTTTTTTCTCTGTGGTACCATGTACCATGTGGCGGGTGGGGGGTGTGTGTGGAGATGCCCAATGATATTTTGCATCCATTTTTATTGTCTTGTCGTGCCTGTGCTGTTTATGTTGTTGGTTCTCTGAAAAAATGTTAATAAACATATTGTTAAAAAAATAAAAATTTCACCCGATCAGCTGGGCTAAACGTGGAGTCTCATTTTAACATACAGGAGAAAAAAAAGAAGAGGATTAAGGGGAAGAGCAACACATATGGGTCGTAGATTCAGAACAAATTGTCTGGGCTTTTACAAGAATGTACTACTCAACACTGTGCGGTTAAAGTCTTAGAATACAGACTATATGTTTGACATGTTAATATCTATTTTTAATACATTTTCTATCCTTAAAAAGAAAATACAGGAATATGTTCTTCTCCTGAGGGGGTCCAGTAGTACGTCCTCCTGTTTGGCACCAGTCACTCACTCCCTGTTTCTTTTCACAGCTAAAATTGTTTGTTTTGTGACAGGGCCTTGAAGGAATAATGTTAGTCTGAAATTTTTCATTGTGTTATTTCATGTTGTGCTGAGAGTTTGTGAGATGCTCGGGTAACATTCATACCATTGTACAGCTACTTTTTCTTCTAGCATTCTGAGTGCTGCTAAATTTTTCAACAGGGAACTAGATTTTCTCCCTCTGCAGCTCACCAACAAACCATCTCCAACCCACAGAAATTATCACAAGAAATAAAAAAAAAGAAAACAGTGAAAGCAGAGTCTCTTCAAAAGGGAGGAAGAGAGGAGGATAGAGCTCAGTGAGTAGCACTCTGAAAACTCAGCAAAAAATGAATTTGTGAGTGGCTGTTTTAGGAATGCTGAGACACTTAGAGGGAGCTAATAACTGTGTGCACATCTGACGTAAGCGCAAGGTTAACAGAAAACGGCATTGATAAAAAAAGCCCACACAAGAACTTCAAGCTACAAATTATTTCATCAAGGGAAATTGTTTTAAAAAAGGATACCAATATGATGACAGGCTGTGGGATGACCTGTGCGGTGAAACCATATACCCCGCATGGGGTGATAAACATCTCAAAGCAAATGTTATTCAATAAAAAAGAAGGAAAAAAAAAACAGCTGTGGGCTAGAAAAACATCAAAATATCTAACATCTCTCCACATGACTAAACCAAACCACACAAACCAGCAAAACCTGATATTTTGGGCCTATTGTGGGTGGCAGAAAACAAATGCAAAAGTTGTCATATCAATTATGGAGTAACATCAGTATTCATTTGGAGTCGCACTGTCCGCCTGATGAATGTGAGCCCAATATTAACCCACTTTTAGCTCTCCTCAGGGAAATATCTGGATCTTTAGCTTCTAAATGCTCCACTATGTTCATCAGCTAGTTACTAATTGGCTAATCGCTGACTAGCAACTGTACCTGCTCAGGTGTTTGGTGTTGAGTCGATAATGTCCAGTCGGTTTTTAGAGCTTTTTCATTGAAAACAGCTGCCTGCTACAGATTAAAACAAAACTATGAGAGCACTGAGTGAGCCAAAGCTAAACAGGGAACTGAAACATTACTATTATTAAAAATATTCATTATAGCCACTTTAAAAAAGTGCATATTATACATATGGTCAAGACTGGAAAACTATAAACAATCTGCTAAAACATGATAAATTAGTATGGTAACCATTTTTAAACATTTTGGCCTGAACGAAAATCGAATTGGTATTAAAACATTGTCTATCTAAATAAATGTGCGGTATAGAGTGAGTGTGCAGGTGGTACTCTTTACCATCAATGCTAAGACGCTTATCAACATCATTAGCCATTCTTATTAAGGACTCCCATCCAACCTGAATCATACATCAAGCAGCCAATCGAAAGCCTGCATCCATGTGAGCCTTCCTGATAATTCCCAGTTCAGGATTTTCCCTTTCATCACACGACTGGAGTAGGATCAGCATTTTCCATCCAAAGGAATACAGACAAAGGCAGAATGAGAGAGAGTGAAAGAAAGAGAAACAAAGGGAAGAATAGACAAAGAGATGTGGGGGTTAGGAATCCCGAAGGTGCAGATACAGTATGTAAAGCTTTACATGCATTCTATCCAAATGCTTTTCATGTATCGCATACATGATGGGGTTTACAGAAGAAAATTCAAAACATGGTTGTGTACTGGTATAGAGTTCACGGTCCTTTTACAGAAAAATACTGATTAGACCAACCATTCAGATATGGCCAACCCCATAAAGCACCAAATAATGAATATAGTTAAACATAAAACTTAAATATGACACCCATTGACAGGGTGATCTAATACAGGATTCACACAATGTTGGCAGAATGGGAAGAACAGGAAAACCTGACATTATACCGACTTGGGAGAGCTCCCAGTGGTTACCCCCACTGTTAGCCGAGACGTCTCATCATTTAAACAATGTAAATTAGATTTGTTTATTGTGCTACATTTTCTTTGTGGCGGTTCTGTAACCAGTGAAAACAGATACAAACAAAGCATGTGAAATTCTTTTTAAATTAACTGATCACAGGAAATGGTTGTGTAAAGATCTCAAAACAGTAATTTCTTTGGCTCTTGTAAGCTTTTGAAGGTGAAAATCTATGTGACTTAGACAAAAATCAATGCTTCCACTTCCCTAAATTAGAATCCAACCTTTTGGTGGGTGAATCAAAGCATATATTCACCAACGAAAAAGCCATGACCTTGTTCAGGTTTTAGCAAATTTCTAAGGGTAAAATATGAAAAAGTGGACACCAGGGTGCACTTTGACCACCTCCATTAACAAAGGAGTTAGCAGGAATATTCACTACAAGGATAAAACAGATTAAAAACCAAGACAAGAAACAGTAAAGGATTAATTGGACTAAAGTCTCCGTATGGCTGAGAGTCTCTAACAACACAGCTGGTATTTCATGTCCTCTATTTGAGACAGTGTATATGTTACTGCACCTATATACATCTCATTATCTCAACACATGCAGTAAAAACGGCACTACTTGTTGACCAAGGACAGACGACAAATATATAATGAAAGTAAATAATTTAAAGGAATTAATTGTCTTACGTATATATTTCTCTCTTTTACCACAAGGTTACTTCACATTCTTTTAATCACGTAACTCTTTCTCGGAACATCAACTTTGTCTGAAAACAATTGTCCCCTCCCTGTCCCTCCCCATCGCCTCTAGTGTTCATTAACATAGAAATTGATGAGCCACAATTGATGCTCTAAAGCAAAGTTCAGACAGCAAGGTCAGCCAAGAATCAGTAATTAAGCCAGTCCTTAAAGTGTGGCGGATCTGCTTATTAGTAGTGCAGGCCAGGACTCATCTATATAGAACTGAAAATGGAAATAAAATCCATCTCATTCCCAGAGAAACCCGCAGGACGTCAGCACTCAGCGTGGAAAACAATTACAGACTATTACGTAGGGCATATAGAGGGTTGAAAGTGGACTCTGTCTCCTTGCCTCTAACTGCCTCACACCCTGTGAGAGACACAAAGGCTGTTACATATTGTGTGCTTGTTGGTGTCTTGCTGTTACGTCTGAATCTGTCTGCCTAAACTTCTGATATAAAGACAGCTCCATCATTCGCGAGAGAGAAATGACATATCTAATGGTGTAGAAATGTCCCAGAGAAGATGTGAAGGAGACCACCTGCTGCTGACTCAAAGCAACAGGAAACCCATGACTCTTCGCCCCAGTCAGAACAAAGACTGGATTCTGATATGTTACTCAGATATGCCCAATTACCTGTCATTTCAAGCCCAATTTGAGCCAAATGGGGGACTAAAGCTATATCTACTAACTTTTCACTTCTGCTGGGTCTCTCCTCCTTCTGTTCTCTCACATTAACCAGCAATAACAGCAAGTGTTTCACTGGTATGAAGGACAAAAGAGGTGCTTTTAAGTACAGCAGAGATGATTTATTCATTGTTTTAAGCTTTATTGTGTCAGAGGCCTTACCGCAGGTGGTAGAGGCGGGCTAGATCTGCACTTAAATTGTCTGACAGAGGCGTAGGCAGGAGTGTTACAGTTGCTCTTTTACTCTCTGTGTATCTTTCCCTCTTCCCCTGTCTCTGTCATTGCAGTGTTTTTTTTTCTTTCTTCCATGCTGCAGTATGAGAAGCTTGTGATGCCAGAACATGAGCACGTAACTGGAGATTTTCATACCATATGTCTTTATTAATTTAGATTTTAGGCCCAGCAGCTCTCACTTGCCTGGCTACTCTGTCGAAATGCACTGCTGTTATTAGCAATTTAATCCACTCTGACCCCTTTGCATACTGCAAGAGGGATAAACAGGAAGACTATGATTTATTTAGCGCAAACATGGAAGTTTTACATAAAGTAAACATACTTTTCCGGCTACATAAAACTTCAGATGTCTATCGTTTCTACTTTTGCTATATTTATTTGTTATAATATCAGGTCAATGACATAAAAGAGCTGAATAATAAAGTGTCTACTGAGGAGCTCAAGGGGTTCATATTCAGTCAGGTGAAATCAGACAGACAGACAGACAGACAGACAGACAGACAGACAAAGGAAGCTTTTGTTGTCTCACAATGAGTTTTGGACAAAGTTGTCACATGCACTCACTGCATAGAAGTGAAGGGTTGCTGTAACAGCAGAGAACAGCAGTAATACATTAAGAACTCAGTGACAAAGCAGCAGGACCCACTCAGCTATGGGCTGGACTGTCATATCCACCCACTCTGTACTGTGACAGCTAAACTCTCTGCTCATGACATGATGTTTGTTGTAATATAAATTCCTGCAGGAATGTTTGACTCTTTAGCCTCTTTTCCGCAAAACTCAGGGTCCACTGGCATTGCCAATATGTATGCAGGACTTAATGCCATTATACTGCGATGTCATACTATTTTGTTCCAACAAGCTGCACTCCAAGATATAGAGCTCCACTCCACCACAGCCCACCAACATTTCGGCTACACAATGATGTTAATGTTAAGACCAGTACGACCAATGGATCAACATGTATTTTTCTGAAATTTAATTACAAGTGGTATTTAAAATGGATGTAATCTAGTTTTATGCTGAAGGGGCATCCACCCTGGTAGCTGAATGGTTTAGGTGCTCACCACATACCCCCAGTTCAGTTTCAGCTCCAGATCTTAGTTGCATGTCATACCCCTCTCTCTCCTTTTTTCCTGTGTTTCTCTCTTAACATACATTGAATAAAAGTAAAAATGCCCCCCCCGCCTAAAAACAATCTTCATTCTAAGTTCCTAGTCACAATGGATTCAATGTAATCTCCCTTCCCATCTGTATCCATGATCTCCCTTTAATGCATGTTACTAACTTGGTATCTTCCCTGGAGCTTTTCTGCTTCTCCTCCGTACAGGTTCCTGTGGATCATGGTAGCGGTACACCCTGCTGCAGTTTTTAGGCTTCCATGGATCGCTGCTGTGGACAGCCAGCCACTGCAGGCCTGCATGACTCCCGTTGTTTCTGACTGACAAATCCATGAGACTTAAGGTGTTTTAGATGCCAAAATGCTGCCAAGTTTAGAGTATTATGAGGAAAGATTTTACTACTCCTGAAAGTTATCATGGTTGCAGTTATCTTTTGTCACAATGACCACAAGTTAAATGATAGAAAAGTATGACCGTTACAAATCAATCTACTTGCGTGCTGTCATGTATTTGATTGGCCGATGCAGCGCCTTGCCGGATGTCAAATTGCATTCAGCAAGAGTTGAGCCAAGAATTTTGTTGGACGACACTGTTTCTTTGCAGGAGTCTCACTCCCTCTGTGTCAATGAAGGGGTCCCATTCAAACAACATTTTTCCCGCAGCACTCAGTGCTTTCACGATGAACTCAGTCAGTTCATTGTATATAAACCTTGATTAGATAGATGAGTTGTTTTTAAGTTCACTAAATTATATCACTTGCCTAACATCCCCTTTTCCTCATCATTAACACAAACGAAGACGTGGATGTAATCGGTTCGTGTGGAAGTAGGCTTCAGCATAAGGAGACAAAAACAACAACACACGACAAAAGACTGAGGCTGCATCGGGGAAAGAGAACACCAGCATAGCGGAGCAGCTAGAAGAAAGCTCCAATCAGCCAACCATAAGAACACATGAAGGACAAACACAAAACTTTGTGTAGCACTGGAAGGCAGCAAGTTACTGAAGGTCATAAGACAGACTGAGAAAGAGAAGGACAGAAGGAGAGCACTATAAGCCTAGAGTGAGAAAAGGAGGAGTGTTAGATGCCTGCTGCTTGATCATTTTGCTGTGAATGATTTTGCATGAATTTGTGTGATGACTCATGACACGCTGTGATTGATTTGCTCTGCAGCTAAATGCTTAATTATTTACTGATAGTGAAAAAAATCCTCCTAAAAAAAAAACCCATAAAAATCAACCATGTGAATGACTTTCTTGTAAAAGTTCAAGTAGTTGTATGTGTCACTCTGCCTTCCTTTCTTAAATATGTTTTCTTTCCTAGAAGAAGGGACAGAAGGGATCTGTTCACAGTTATAACAAATTAGTAGGTTAACATATTAATGTATGTCTGGTCAGTCATGCTGTTATTGTTGTGTTCATTATGGTGGGATGGAAAGCTGGAGTCTGTGTGTCATTAGTAGTCAGCTGATCTGAAGTGAGGGAGGAGGAATCTCCCCTGGCTCACTCATGTCTGAAAGCCAGAAGATTAGTATGAAGGATGTTCTTCATTTGTTAAGTGCTGATACTAATCCCATCTATCGACGTTATGAAGTGACACTCTGTCTTCATATGGTCTGGACAACGTCTCCAAGATCAACACTGACGGAAATTAAAACCAGAACCTGCTGCCCCCACTCAGTCGCCAGTTATTCATGTCTGTGTGGTGTCTGTTATGACAGCACAGTGTTTTTTTTTTTTTTGAAGCATGCAGATAAATCCACATAAGGCATTAAAGGGACTGTGTTTTGAAAAAAAAACAGAGGAAGCACGTTCTCCTCTCATACACGAAAAGGTGAATTTATTATCAATAGATTTAACCTTTAATCAGTTAAAAATACTCTGAGGTTTTGTAGTCATAGCCTTACTGGCTCTGATATGACCAGTAATTTAGATAGATATTGTTATTTATACTATAATCAGTAAGAGTTCTCTAAAAAAAAAACCTAAACAAAATCTATGGCGCAGCTGTTTTTTGTAGTTCTCAGTTAATGCACCAGTATTGAACTTCAGGTAAACACAGCAACAGTGAAGCTTAGCTGAAGAGCTCGGAGCTACTGTGTAACCAATGAATAAATAACTAAATAAATAAATAGCGCATGCAAATTTGTATGACTCTGGAAGTCCAAATCAAGTAACAGTTAGAGGACAAAGGGGAATAATAGATAACATTAGCTGTGGTGAAGCTGGTAAAACCAATTGTAGGTCTGCGTGACAGCTGTGCGAGGAATGAGCTGTCCAAAACTGGACAGAAAATAGAGATGCGGAGAAGTCATAAAGAAGTAACGAGTGAGAAAGGAAAGTGATGTTTGTGTGTCAATGACGAATAGTAAAAGGGGGTCAGAGAGAGAAAGCCTAGGTATCGTTATCTCCGTTAGAAAGTTTGTTTTAATATCACTGTGTAGCAGGACGCAGCACTATTCACTAAACAATTATTGCAACATTAAAGGATAATAAAAACAGGTCAAAGCAATGTCACACAATGACAAACAGAGCAACGCAGAAACTAAACGATGCTGACATAACACAAGACAAAACAGCAGAGCAGCCATTACCTCAAAACGCTCACGTTATAGTTCCGAAGGGACCATAATATTAAGGCAACAGAGGGTGTTGGGACGTTAATGTTCTGAGCGATGGAGGTGGGTTCATAAATAGTCCTGCGCTCTGACACACTGAGCTGGCTGAGGAGGTTTGCAAGGCTGCTGAACTTGGAAGTTTCTTACTGAATGAAAGTTCAGAAAGTGGTGAGGCCCTCCTCCACTCTGCGGCCCACGCAGCCAGGCCTTCACACCATTTTATGTAACCGAAGCTGGAGAAGAAGAGAGGCAGAGAGATAGAGGTGGTAAAAGAGAGAGGTAGGAAGAGGAAAAGATGGAGTCACAGAGAAGAAAAACAAAAGTATATATAAATATAAACCATGAATTTGTCACCCCTAAAAAGCACGATGAAGTCTTATTTGTGGGGCCTCTGTCAGGTAAAAAATCGTTTAAAGGATAAGACCTATTCTATTTTTTTGTTAATGTCAACAAATCCCATGAAAAGACCAAAACCAATGATGCATTAGTCTATTTCTCTCTCTCAGGTTGTGGCTCTCAGCCCATTCGTTCATAAGCTGTAAAAACGATTCACGAATGCATAATTTCTTCTTCTTTTTTCTAAAACCGCTGACTAATTTCCTTAAACAGCCAGACACTGTAGTTTTCAGCAAATGTTACTCAAAGAGGAATAAATCATGCTTCTTTTGGGACCTATTTTCAGCTGTGGACTAATACACGTTTGGCGCATTGGTGAGCTTAAACCAGTAGGGTGGTGTACGTGGGATTGACTCGAATGAACTACAGCGCCCAGGTTCATCATAAAGAGGGAAAATATGGCCCAGTGCAACGTAATGGCTCATTAATGTTTTTAACTGAAGGTCCTGGGCACAGACGAAAAAAAGTTAAATCTGGCTTTGGCTACACTGACAGCACTTGTTAGTGGAATCACTTACTTGTTGGTTTTTCAAGGGAGCAAGGGAACAACAAGTAAATAAATACAGGATACATCAAGCCTTATCCAAAATAAAGATCAGAAAAGTGGAACACAATTAACCAATGAGATAGAAATTGTTCAGCAACAGCGTACTGGGGGCAGAGCAGTCTGTACAAACTATGACAATTGGAGTAACATTCAATGCAGATTTTGCATCATAACCTCACTGTTTCACATGTGTAAACTTCTCCTTGTGGTGAGAGAGTGAGACAGCGGGAGAAGGAGAGAGAACAACATCAGACACAGCATGTACACCAAACAAAGTCAAACCATCCTGACAGTGTCGTACACTGCTGGCAGCTGGACTGTACATAGAGAATTCAATCTAATAGCAGCTCCACTGACTGTCTGCAAGGGCGGTGAGTTGACAGTTCTCCGTGGCTTATACTTCTAAAGCCCCGATCAGACAGACGGGGCACATCACACTGCCTTTTTTGTTGAAGCATTTCTTTTTTTTAAAAAAAACCCCAAAAAACAGAGCAGCTTGTTGCATCTTGTTTTCTTTCATTATTATTGCAAGACAACCACCTCAGTCAGTCAGAGGCAGTGCAGCAATTAACAATAGCGAGCAATATGCATGCATTACATTGTTTTTAATATGTTGTTAGTGTTGCTGATGGTCTGTCCCCAGTTAGTGATGTTGCTGCGTGTGAATGGCTGCATTGATTCTCAGGTAATTTATGTCATCTTGAAGTGGGCAACAACAACCAGCTCCATTACAGACGCTGCTCCAAAAGTCGTAAAATACTTTTGTTATGAGCTAGCAAGTTAATGTTAGTTTTGTTTTCTTTGCCTTTTAAGCAGACATGGAAAACCATGACGATACAGTGCATCATGACCTGCATCTCAATTCATCTGATTGGACGATGAGAGAAAATCACTTCTCTGGGTTGAAGTTTTTTTCCAGTTCAAGGCATTCAGAGCCCTTCCACAAAAGGAGCGAAACACGTACAGTGGAAAAATGCATGGCGCTCAGCGACGCAAGAGCAGCAGGCGAAATACATCATACTCATTTAAAACAATTACAAAAACCCACCCCAGGCAGCTAAAAAGTGCTCTGAACAAGGGCCAAATGCACCCTAAGCATTGTAAAGTGGTTATGAAGAGCAGAAGTCATGGTTTCCAGTGCATGGAAGAGAAACATTGTCTCTATGGAGCCCTAAAAATAGGTCATGCTCTGCTCTCTGATCTACTCCGCACTGTTACATAAAATATACTCTGCTTTGTACCAAATCCCTGTTTCTTTCCCTCACTCTCAAACAGACATACAGTACACAAACAGAATCCACACGCAGCAATAGCAACATATGCAGTATGCTGTATTCGTGAAGAGATAATAGACGTGAAGAATTTAAGCCAGGACCTTACAGCAAAAGGCACTATCGTGCTTATACCAGTAACACTTGGCAAAAGATGAGTGTCATTTTCTAGACTTGGCAAAATGGCAAGATATGTTTTATCTGAGCTACAGTAGGTTATTGAAATGCACCGTGTGTTTGTGCAAGGTTATGAAATACATTTTTCATTTGAGGTAATGGGATAATATTAAACATGGCTAGGCAGTGATTATGAATCACGCTGTTAGCTACCAGGATCATGATGTGAAGCATTTCTATGGACTTTTTAAGGACCACAACAAAGGCAGTGTCAGCGCACCAATGCTCTTTATAATTCCCTAGCCATCACCATTTGTTCTCTGCGCCACGTTGTCTTGACTTTCCTCAACTCAAATACAGCTCATACACTTATCACAGCCATAATTGGAAATAATGTCACTGTGTGTTTTCAGATGAAAGCATTGAGATGAGAGGCCAGCTTAATGCCACTGAGTAAAGATCATCTGAACCCTTTAACCTTTTCTATTGATCGCTGAGCTACATGACGTCCATTGACTATCAACACTCCTGACACGCCCTGGAACTGAAAAACAGGGGAATTTATTTTTCCATCTGCTTTTATTCTTTAATCTTAGCTGCATGGTGTTATTGCGATATCATCCATGTGCAGAAGCAAGTCAGAGGATATTTGTGCCCCACATCCATGCTTGGAAGATGACATTTGCTCAAACAAACACCTTTGTATCTCATACTTAAAACATCCATAGTTTACATACGCCACCACTGCCGTCGTGGTCTTATTAGGAAGACAAAAAACTAGAGATCTATGATTTAATAACAGAAATTCTGTCTAGAATTGGGCTTTTGTAAGGTTTCAAACATAAAGTTAAAACTCTGTCAACACGCTACAGGTTCAACTTGTGTATACGAGGTCCAATTAAACATTTATCAGGGAGATGCACGTGAATATTATTCCATCCATCCATTTCTTTGGGCAGAGTCATGGTGGCAGCAGGCTAAGCACGGTATTCCAGACGTTCCTCTTCCCAGAAAAACATTCCAGCTCTTTTTCAGGGCTCCTGAGGTGTCCCAGATGAAATATATACTGTTAATATTATACCCAAGAGAATTCATGGAGAGATTGTCCTATCTTGACAAGGAGATGAGATTAAGGCCTGTTACAAACCAAAAGTCAAAATCCAAACAGAATGAGTGACTGCATTTTTTATTACTTCCACTGAGAATCATGCACCCTAGAAAAATGTGAGCAGAAGACAAACTAAACTACTGGAGCCGGATGTCTGACAGTTCGAGGGCCTAAAAAATCTCTCTCTATATATAAACTATCTATATAGATCTATATAAACACATAGATTTTACACAGTAAGTTACAATAATGAAGCATTGTTTGTAACACAAAGGAAAGAAACAACAAGTTTTCAGTGACAGTTATCTAATCAGCTTTTCTTCTGGCTATGCTCCAGTAGGCCATGTAATATGCCGCATTTTCACCTGTTTGGCAAAATGTCTAAAGTCATAATAACTTGTCTAAAGTAATTCTTGGATTTCTTGGTGAGACTGGAGGTAGATGGAGATAATGCTGAAAATATGTTTAGTGCAGCGTCCCTAATCCTGCCTTGGGAAATTAAATTGTATCTAATTTTTTTTCATCCACATGTAAATATTATGAAAAAGTCAGTAAATATGTCTTTATGTGGTAAATTCATGAATAATAATCACAAAGAGAAAACAGAGAGAGAATTTAGATACATTCTCAACTGTGACAATGTTTGCACAAAGATTTACATAATTTATTTGAATGTTGACACCCAACACATTGTGCGCTTACGAATGTTATTTTGTCGGTTTTGCCTCATACTGAATACTGCATACATACGGTACTGTGCAAAAGTCTTGTGAAGAAATGCTGTAAAGTAAGAATGCCTTCAAAGATATACATTTTTACCTTTAAACCTTTAAACCAAGTCTTAACCCTCAAATGGCCCTTTGAAGTCGTGAGGAGCAGGCAAAATGTCCTCACAGCAGAAATGTCCTCATAACCACGGTGTAAAACCAAAATTTGTTCTCAAATATACAATGACATGCATGCACGCACACACACACATACACAATGTAAAAGAAAAGAAAACATGTACATGCTTCTAAATGAGGCTGATAAATAGATTTTTAAGAGCTTGCTAATATAATAGCTGATTGAAAAAAGTTTTCCTTTCATCTGCCAGCAGCTTACAGCTGAATCAGGTGCTTCTCAGCTCTAGGACAGCAAACCTCCAATGGCAAGAAGGGACTGGGGCAAATTGATTGATTTCCAGCTGATAACGCAATGTCTTTGTACATTTTGTCTTTGATGAAGACATTGTGGTATCAAAACATTCCTCTGTTTGCTCTACTAAAGGCTACAAATCAATCAGTGTGCTCCAGTGCCTCTTTTCGCTCTGACAATATAAAACCTCATTCCTATTGGATATGTGCGGTATCTCCACTTTGTTACATGTTGTCCTATTAACCCAGAAGCTAAAGCATATCCAGTGAAACGATAACCATCCCAAATCCCCCAAACCCCTCCATTCTCACCCCAGGCGACCCCTCCCTCACTGCCTCTCTCTCCCTCACTTCTCGCCACAGGTTCGATTAACGGCGTCCGCTTTGTTCTGACCCCCTGGGGATAGTCCTATTGCAGGGTACCTGTGTGTGCGCTCGCATGTGTATGTGAAAGAGTGCGAGTGGAGTGCGATGCAAGAGAGTCTTTGAAGAGTGAGAGAGGAAAGGAGGGGTGGAGAAATGGATAAACACAAGAATACCAAGGGACAAAATAAACCCGTGCTGTTGAAGTTGAACCTGCGCTATTCAGGATAGGGAGGGTGAGAAAAAATGTTTTTGAGAGAATAAGAGCAATGCATAGAGAAAAGGGTGCAGGGATCAAAAGGATACGAGGAAGAAGACTTGCGTACATTCGTAGCAGCCACTCACGTCTTTTGAGTCATCTCTATGTGATGTGTGCATTTCTTGCATTAAACAATACGTGCATGTGCATTTATGCATGTGTAGCCCTGTTCTGAAGATCTTAGGAATCTGCACTGAATGTTCAGCGCGAAACAGCTGACATGTAATCTCATATCTCGTACCAGCGTGTGTGTGGCTGATGTAATAGCTTGTAAGACTAAGTGTTGTTTACTGGTAATATTATTCACACACTATCTGCATAGGGGGCTTCATAGGCAGGCGATGTTCATGGAGCACTGGATACTTGCAAATGCAGAATTTCTTTCTATCCTGAGGTGCTTCAAACAAATGGCCAGTGATCAATACAGCCGTATGCACGTGTGCCTAAATATGTAACTGTGAGTGTGTGTGTGTGTGTGTGTGTGTGTGTGTGTGTGTGCAACGCAGTAGAGAGTAGTCATTCTTTAGAGCAAATCATGCTGTGACCACCTGCAGAGACATTACTATTCGTTCTATAGAGGCACCGAAGGCCCTCTGCTTACTAGCACAGCAACAGAAAACACAAAAATGATGAGAAACACAAGGATCATGGTTATCTAGCGTTGTAAAATAAATCGTTAAGCTAAAATATATACTGATTAGTACAGCGTCAAGAATAAGGAGTTAAGCAAACATGAAGACCAACAAGGAGGAGAAGAAGAAACATTTTCCCACCCACGGTCCTACATATATTGCTGCCAACCAACTGGTAAATGGAAATGAAAAACCTGTATTTGTAGTGTTTATTGATCTATTTATGTATTGTTTGATGCCATTTATAGATCCTTTTTGTTCCATTTAAATGTCATGATCATTAAGGTCAACATCATTTGATATATTTTTGAAGTATTAATCGATTTATCTGGAAAATGTTCCTCTGTGTTTAAAGTCCAGTTAGATATAAATGTATGAATTGTTTTGTAACATCGCTACAGCAAAATATAACAACATAATATAACGAATACGTTATTTCTGTCCACTCGTTTTTTCTTCTTTAGAAGCCATTGTCTTCTCATTATACCAAGGCACAGATAGCACAATATAACAGAAGTAATGAGCAAATATGTGTTCAGGTATATATACAGTAGTGTGCGCTCATGGCATTCATTTCAAATTATTTCTCAGTTATTGTTTTCGTCTCTTTCTGTCATAACCTTCTATAGAAAGCCCTCCTCCGTTCGTGTTGTGTGCCCTGTGTGATTACCAGGGACATTTGATTAGGAACCCGTGTTCATCGTAACCTCGTCATGCGAGTCAATATGTCCTATATTAGAATAAATGGGTGTCAGGGCGCATATCAAGACCATTCCTCAGGCCAGATGTCATTAATGTGCTGCCCCGCTCATAACACTCAGACACACAAGGACCTGGAGGTCACACACAGACCAAAGCAAAAGCATGTGTAAAAACTGTATATGCTTTACCTGTAGACAAATGCACAGAGACACGTTCAGCGTGACGGCTCCTGCTTAATCTGTCTGTGTGTGCTGTATAAGTCATCGTGTCCACCCTTGTTTTTCTCTGAGGTGCCACAATTGATTGCAGCGACCAGGAGCACCTGGGCCCAGCGCTCCACAGGATGAAAGACGCAGTTTCTCACGTGGCTCGCTCTTTTTTCCCCTGCCAGCTCCAACACCTTTATGTTTTGTTTAGTTTTGGTTCTTTTTCCACTCTACAACACTGCATCCGTCATGACTTGCACACATCCACGTGAACACCACTGACGCACTGACAAACACACCTCACTCCTCCCGTTATTTGTTAGTTTAGATGCTTTTGTTACAATATATGCTTTGCATTTAATTGAATTCTGTGTTTTTTTTCCCATGTTCCTCATGGCCTGCGGGCCGGGTCATGACATCAGACACGGACAGAGAGGCGGACATCTGCAAATATTACTTCTGTGAGGCGAGCATGTTTTAAGAACACTATTAATATTACTTACATTTAGATTTTACTGTCTGTAGCAATGAGTTATGCCCCACTATTGGTCATCCCTATATGGTGAACAATACTCCGCTATTGATCCAAAATTTGACTCAAACACCACCTTATAAAGACGCCCAAGCCATAGGGTCAGAATACCGAAATCACAAACAGTCAAAAGACAAAGATGCTAAATTAAAAATCCCCGAAAGGCAGCAGGACCAGCAGTCCACAAACAGAGGCCCCCTTCTGCTAATGGAGCCTGAAGCATTGATCCTTTCATTCAGGACTAATCAGGTGTTGAAGACCTGGCGGAGCCATGGAGGGGAAAGGAAAAAGGACAAACAGCACAGGGGAATACATACAGCCGTAACACAATGCAATGGATCTAATGGCTATAAAAAATATTCATGAGCACAAGAGCTTCTAATTTCCAATTTATAAAGGGGCACAGACAAAATACTTCATGCTTCTTGTGAATATAATCCAATTAGTCTCATTTTCATATACTATGTGTATGTTGCATACCATGTTAACGCCTTATTTTGAAATAAGTCATAGTCACATGTGCAATCTTGTGCTAACTTCGCCATCCCAATGCAGTTCTTACTTTATTTGCTTGAGCTGAATAAAGATTTATAGCCTCTCTTCAGGTACGACTTTCAAATTGCAAAACAATGGCTCAAAACACAATGTTAGAGATCCTTTATGCTATTGTGGAGTGAAAAAATATGCTCAGTTTATTATGAAGCTATGGAGGGACAAATTACACTGTAGCGGGCCGTCACAGTCTAGGTAATTGATGGGAAACTGATATAGGAAATCTAAAGAAATAACTTGCTTTCTGCCATCCCTGCCGAGCTAAATTACATTTGCTACAAACAAGTATCAAAAGCAGAATAGATAGATGGCCTTGTTAGATAATGAAATGGATTCCTGGCGGGAAAAATAAAGACAAAAGAAGTGCGTCAACCAACCAAACCACCATTCAGATGGCATTTTTTGTTGCCCTTCATCAATAAAAAACACAACCTGCTTACATACTAATACAATAGGATGTTTTGGGCTGCCCTCAGCACAGCTTTGAGATCAGGGTTTCTGGTTCAAATGGGGATTCTTATGGTTGTTTTTTGCTTTGGCTGCCAGTGTTAGCGTTAACCATGTTGCCAACGCTAGCGCTAACAGATGGCATTCTTTCTAACGCTACTTGATCAGTAAATAACACAACTGTTAACTTATTGATACAACCAGATGTTTTACTTTGCCTTTATCATCACACTAAGATTGGGATTTCTTAAAGTTACTGACAGCACACAGGCTGCTAGTGGTGGAGTTAGCTGTTAACAACTTGGCATTCTTTCTAAAAAATAAGTAAATAACACAACCTGCCCGCTTGAAAATACAACGGGTTGTTTTAATCTCTCTTTATCATGGCGCTGGGATGTAGATTTGATCATTTCCAAGTGGTTGCCTTTCTAAATTGAGCAGTGGTGAAAGTTATATTCTGTTATGAGCAAGGAGTTAATGAGCAGACAGATGGTTGAATATTTGAAGATGCTGATCAGTTTGTCTTTGCGACAGTGGTGCTGTAATACCACTTGGAAACACTCCTGAGATTTACAGTAAAATAAAACCATACTGTAATATGTAACCATGAATGGACTCTAACAACTGGATACTGGACGCAGAGATCGGGCACATTACTTGTACTGATGTATAACCCATATAAGTAGTCAAGCTTCAGGTTTGCTTGGCCCACTTCTCATACATATTAGTGGATCTCCTGCCGGCACTGCCTGCATGCTCCCACTTGGCCAATAGGCTTTACATTGGGATGATGTCACACACATTACAGTGATTTTTCTGGGAAATACATGTGTGTATTTTAGCCACCATGAAAAATTTCCCTGAAGTCCTTGCAGATCTACAGTAACATATGGCACACAGCTTCTAAGGCAATGCACAGCTAAGAACCTTGGACTGATGCTAAAAACAGAAATAGATTACAGTGTGTATCATGCACAGTATAGTACTATAACAATATTCATACATTTAGCTTTTGCAGTCTAAAACAAGGCAATTTAGGTCATGTAAAAGAGAAACTTGTCTGTGAAAAAAAATCATTTCTAGCCATTTTGTCAGCCCCTGGCACAGCTCAATGAGCTCTCTCCATCACCTCTAAAACAAAGAGATCCACACTGTGGTGTATCGTCTTTTGTTGGAGCGTAGCCTTTATGTAACTTAATGCACAGCCTACATTTGGATCGGCTGATTCATTCAACTCATTTACATTTTCCCAGTGACCTTCCCTGCTCTCTCCAATCCCACGCATTCCTAAATGCAGAGTGCTGTGTCCACACATACGTAGGACAATGGCAGAGGAGAGAAGGGGTGACGCTGTAGTCGCTGGCAAATGCATGCACGCACACAGGCGCAGACTTATGTGTACAGGAAAACATGACGGCGTATAAAGACAGCCGTTTTCAGCTCATTTGTCAAAGCAGCACTAATCACTTTCATGGGATTTATAGTGTCTCATCTCGCAGCATTTTCAGAGGATGCACATGGATCTGTGTGAGTGCTAGATGTGTTATATGTTCCATTTATACGTTATCACTGCTGGGCCAGCCTGGCAGAGCCTTGCCATAGGCTGACATTATGTGCGGATAGAGGGAGTAATCCCTGATTGTGTAGGTGTGGTTAAGTTCTGAAAAGTCCTCTTCAGCTTCAAGCACAGGGTGAAATGAGAATGGTAAGCCATTTCTGGTGATGTGCTTTTCTTTTCTTCTCTTTTTGCCTTTTGGTATCCATGCTCTGTTTTAACACCCCCCACCACCCCATACCTTGGCTTCTCTCTGTCATGCCTGCATGATCTTTTTTACAAACTCGTCTGTCTTTTCTTCCCTTTTGTGTTCTTGCTCACTGAACATACCACCTTCCCTCCCTGTCCTCTCTCACTTTGCACTCCACTTTTTTCTTTTTTTTTTTTTTACAAAGCTACTCAGCTGAATCCTTTCCATTAGAGACTGTGAGAGAGAGATTAGTGTTGTATCAGTGTGTACATGTGTGTGTGTGTGTGTGTGTGTGTGTCTTTGGGGGTGGAGGGCCGGGAGAAAGGATTTCCAAGGCTTTCTTAATAACAGTAAGACGACAACCAGGAATGCCATCATTGTCTAGAGGGGTTTGAGGGGGATGTGGAGAAGCCGGGAGATGCTGTATTTGTATCTAATGTGGCTGCACCGATGTCGTATTGACTCTATCATTCTGTGTAAGGTTTATTGTATACATCATCATGTTCTGTAGTCATCAGGCTTGGCTGTTATGCTTCTGCTCACTTGGGTGAGCCAATATATTGTATGTGTGCATAGGAAAATAGACACAAATGCACATGCACACAGGTACACAAGCCACAAACACAAATATGTAATTTTGCAGGGAACTAAAGTCTTTTTAGATATATACACACACACACGCACACACACACATGCATGCACGCGCACACACACATACACACACATGCTACTGCATCTGCGGGGGCCATCAGCCATGAGACAAGCGTGTTGCTTGGAGACCAAGAGGTCACCCCGACAACAGAGATCACACAAACCAGGTGTGACATCTGTTCCAGTGTGGTGGCCACAGCCAGCACTGGAGCCCTGCCTGCTTGGAGCATGCAAATGTAAAACACCCAGTTGCTGCTCAGGAAAAGACACTTGACAGTAAATACATTTGGAGGCACCATACAGCCTTTTTTTTTGCTTTCCTGGTTGTATCACCAAATCATAATCCGCTGACAAATCACTGGACAAAATACCATAGATCTCTCTGTACCTGTGAATGATTTTATGATTTATGTCTTTTTTTGTAATGTACTCAACTGGGTATCAGAGTTAAGTCTCCTCAGGCAACCAAGACTTAATGGTGATGCATTATTCTGTGAATGAAAAAGAACTTATGATTCCTTTAAAATGTTGCAGAAGGAAAATTTCTGCCAAATAAAATGCGACTCAGTGTTTTTCCATCTTCTAACATTGTATAATATATTCAAATGAATGTGACAAAACTGCACAATTAATAGAGTACCTGCGAGTCTGATCCATCACTGCATTTCATTTCTGCTTCACACCTATGATGGCAATTTAATTTTTTATTTTTTAATGAATTTCAGTGAATGGATTTTTCTCCTCTGATTCTGATGTACCTTGTGGTGTTTTTACCAGCTACTATGGTGACAGAGAGGGGGTTGAAATATAACAAGAACCCTTGTGTTGACTTGGAACCAAAGCTAACACAGCATCCCTTTAGTTTTTCAGCTTCATGGTGGAGTGGAGACATGTAAGAGTGAGTGGCAGCATGATGCAGATGGTTTTGTCTACACTAGATGAGGGAGAGGCAGGCACTGCAGCATCAAGGCCTACAGTCTGAAAAATCTGCTTCCATCATCTTTTATTGAAACTATGCAAAAAAAAAAATGCATACTCTTTTTCATTTGGGCAACTTGGTCATTTCTGCTAGCTATAGAAATGTATGTTCTATTTTCATGTATATTGTTTTATATGAAAACTGAGGTGGATGAAACCAGGGGAAAAAATACAGGTGTAATATCTCCAGCAGTCTCTTATTTGGATGAGGTAGAGGAAAGAATGCCAAAAGCACATGGGTTTATCTACTGTTACTGTATTTACACTGTACTCAGGACATCTCAGCGTATCACTCATTAAGCTTTACAAGTTAGCTTGGAACAAACATTCATCTTCTGGTGATCATGAATGAAACACCGGATACTCTGGTGTTGGGCCAACAGTCCAACATCCCCAGAGCCACGGTGCTAAACGGCTAAAAGGGGAATACACACTGTCTTTTACTTACAAGGGTGCTGGAGAAAGTCGATCCTCGATCACCAAAGTAAGCCAAATAGCAGTTACAGCTTATATCTGCATTTAGCATCTGTTTGAGCTGGTGAATTGGCATGCTTACTGAAGTATTTGAGAGACATCCATCTGCAGAGCCACTCCAGAGCAGTGGAGTGCGACTGCAGTGACAAATGTGCTGTCATCCAATTTCCCTCACGCAAACAAACACAAAACACACACATACATACACACAGATGTGCTCTCTCATAGACGTTAGTTTGGGTACTCCCCCCCCCTCACTCTAACTTCTGTTCGATCATTCTCTCAGTATTAATTGCTGACACATTCCTTGACATTAATGTAGTGAAGCATGGTGTGTATTCAGATTGACATTTTTAAAAGTGTTGCAAGTGTTGAACAATGTGAGTAGTGTCAAAAAGCCTGCACACCATGCAGTATATATCACTCAAATGTTAACACTGTGCAGTCAAACCCAAAGAAGAATGAAGCAAATTCGTTTTAAGAACAGGAAAGTTTGACTGATTAAACAATAATCAAAGGTCCGTCTATAAGAACCAAGTGCAACAAAAGTCAGTACAGCTTTAATTAGTGAGTCATTTTCACTTCTATTGTAGTTCTGCCTTTATTTGTGGTGACAGAGTTCTTCACAGATGATTCTCTTCAGCTGCTCTTTGCTTAATGGATTTTGTTTCCTCATACCTCACGACCTCATAGGTCAGTAAATATATTTGGCCAGGTCATAGTTGTCACTTTTTCCCCTTTTAAACTCTGTGTGATGTTTGTGGTGTATTTGGCATCATTGTCATGCTGGGAAATGTTTCTCCTGCCAAGTTTATTGAGACTACAAGCAATCTATCCCTTCAGTATTTGGATATACAAACTTGCATTTATGATGCCATCTACAAATATCACCTCTCATGCACCTTTTAAACGCATTCAGCCCCGTATCAACATACTCTCACCTCCATGTTTCCATGCAGTCACAGTGGGTCCGTGCCAAACATACTGGGCCCCATCTCATCCAAACTAATTTGTTGTGGTTTCATCTGACCAAAGAATGTGCTGCCACTATTCATCAGGCTTCTTTTCATGTTCTTTGGCAAAGTTTAATCTTGGAGTCTTGTGCCAGTTTGTGAGCAATGGTTTTCTTCTTGGTCACTGTCCATAATGGTTGACTTCATGCAGTGTCCTTCACACTGCCTGAGCAGTCAGTGAAACACCATTTTCCCCAGATAATCCTTATGCCAAGTCAGAAGCACTTGCCCGTCTGTTTCTCAATGCAAGGTTGCGTAAATAGCGAATTCTCCACAACATCATTCTTCGGACATGGTCATTGCACCTTCTGTTATGGGCAGTATGGCTCTTCCTATATGTTTTAACCACTGCTGCAACTGTATCTTCTGTATGCTCTGTAGTCTGCTGATGCTGTTGTACCTTTTCCATCTATATGAAGCATGAAGTGGTGTTCACAAGTATTTTATAACTGTATTCATGCAATCTGTGTTCATTGGAAATCACAGTTATACGCGCATTTATTGCATCGATTTGGTACTGTGCAGCCTATATAACCTAAAATTGTACATTAAAATAAAAAAAAATAAATAAAAGATGCAATAAAAGCAAGGAACTAAAATGAGTAAGATGGTAGAAAGAGAGATAAAAAAAGAAAGTTACCACGTTGACTCAATGCATGGTTGAATAAATGGGCCTTCAATAGGTTTCTTGAAAAATTCAACAGACCTTGCATATCTAATCTAAGTGGGCAGGATGCTCCACCATCTTGGAGTGCATGAGCTAAAAGCAGTTTCCTCACTCATTTTGTGGACTACTTTGGGAACAGTTCAAATACCACCATCTTAAGACCTAAGTGCTCCTGTTGGTTAATAAGAGGTAATAAAGTCTGAAATGTAAAAAAGGTGCTAATCTATTTAGAGTGTATGTGAGTAAAAGGACTTTAAAATCAATTCTAATGGGGATCCAGTAGCTAAAACAGGAATAATGTGCTCTCTGTCTGAGTTCTGAACTAGTTGAAATTTCAGCTTTTTTGGTTGGCTAGTAAAGAGGACATTGCAATAGTCCAACCTGATAGTAATGAAAACATGATTTACTTTCTCAGCATCATGCTTAGTTAAAAATTATCTTGCTTTGGCAATATTTATTAGCTGAAAGAATGATGTTTTGTACTTTCCAGATTCCCAAGAATTTTTTACAAAGTCTCTCTGGCATTTAGAGCCTAGCAGTAGTATATCTGTTTTATCTTAAGTTTTTAAATATTGTCATCATTCATTCATATATAGGAAAAATCATAAATCAAATCAATATTTGGTGTGTCCACCCTTTGCCCTTGGAACGGCATCAATACTTCTGGGTACAATTGCACACAGTTTTTGAAGGAACTCGGCTGATAGGTTGTTCCACATATCTACAGATGAGGACGAAATTATTAGCCCCCCTATGAAAATTTCATTCTTTTGAAAGTATTTCCCAAGTGCTGTTAAACAGAGCAAAGAATTTTAACACAGCTTTTTCAAACATCCTAGTTTTATTTTGGATGCTTAAATTATTTTACTTTCCACACAGAAATGAAATTATTTCACAAAAAACCAAAAACTACCAGGGTCAAAATTATTAGCCCCCCTGATGTTAGTAGTCAATTGTGAATCCTTTTTGCTGGATAACAGCCTGCAATCGTTTGTTGTAGTTTTTAAAACATCTCCTGAGGAATCCCAGCCCATTCTTCTTTGGCAAATCTCTCAAGCTCCTCCAGACTTGATGGCCTTCTGGCATGGACCTTGGTCTTTAGTTCACCCCACAGATTTTCTATGGGATTCAAGTCAGGACTTTGTGCAGGCCATTCAATCACGTTCACTTTGGTCTTCTGGAGGTAGTTCTTCACCAGGAGTGACGTGTGTTTTGGGTCGTTGTCGTGTTGGAAGACAAAGCGATGACCCGGACCCAGTTTTGCTGCTGACTGCTTGATGTTTTCTTTCAAAATCTTCACATATCCTTCTTTCTTCATGATTCCTTCCACCTTGACAAGATTCCCAGTTCCAGACGCACTGAAGCATCCCCACAGCATAATACTCCCACCACCGTGTTTCACTGTGGGGACGGTGTTCTTTGGGTTATATGCCTCTCCCTTCTTTCTCCAAACTTAAGCAATGTCTCTATAGTCAAAGAGCTCCAGGTTGTCCTTAGCATACTTCAGTCTGCCTTTAAGGTGCCTCTTCTGCAGAAGTGGAGTTTTTCTTGGTCTGCAACCTCGCAGTCCATTCCTGTGCAGAGCTCTAGTAATTGTCTTCTTTGAGACTACAATTCCTGACTTGGCTAAGTCATTCACTAGTGTCTTGGCAGTTGTTCTGGGGTCTTAAACACATCTCTCACTAGTTTTCTTTCCAGGGGCTTTGAAATTTTTCGCTTCCTACCTCTGCCAGGCTTGTTCTGTACAGTGTGGCTGTCATATAATTTCTTGATGATGCGTCTCACTCCAGTTCTTGACACTTGGAAACGCTGTGATAACTTTGTATATCCTTCTCCTGCTTTGTGAGCATCAACTATTCTCTTTCTCAAGTCTAAACTGATTTCTTTTGTTTTTGGCATGATGCTTCTCAAGTGCCAGCTAAAACCCTTACTGAAGTATTTATACTGTATGTAAATTGGGAGAAAACTCTTAATTTTAACTTGATTTTACAAGCTTTGAGTATTACAAAGTCAGAGCACATTATTGCACAACTGTGGTTTGTGCTATGGCTCAATAAAAAAGGTCAGTTCTTAAGGGGGCTAATAATATTGACCCTGGTAATTTTTATTTATTGTGTGCAAATAGAAATAATTAATGCTTTCTAAAGAAAACTAGTATGTTTAGAAATGCTATGTTGAAAATTCCATGCTCTTTTGAAAAAACTTTAAATTTCACAGGGGGGCTAATAATTTCGTCCTCAACTGTAGGACGACTATGTTTGGGGTCGTTGTCCTGCTGCAGAATAAATTTGGGGCCAATCAGACACCTCCCTGATGTTATTGCATGATGGATATCTGCCTGTATTTCTCACCATTGAGAACACCATTAATCCTGACCAAATCCACAACTACATTTGCAGAAATGCAGCCCCAAACTTGAAAGGAACCTCTACCATGCTTCACTTTTGCCTGCAGATACTCATTATTGTGCTGCTCTTTGGCGAGCAAACTGCCTTCTGCTATAGCCAAATATTTCAAATTTTGACTCATCAGTCCAAAGCCCCTGCTGCTTTTTCACCTCAGTTTCTATGTTTTGTGCATAGTTTAGTTGCTTGGCCTCGTTACCATGTTAGAGGTTTGGCTTTTTGGATGCAATTCTTCCATGAAGACCACATCAGGCCAGACTTCTCAGTAGATGGGCGCACGTGGGTCCCACTGGTTTCTGCTGGTTCTGAGCTGATGGCCCTGCTGGACATCTTCCCATTTCGAAGGGAAATAAGCATAACACGTCCTTCATCTGCTGCACTAAGTTTCCTTGGCTGACCGCTGCGTCTACGGTCCACAGAGTTGCCCATTTCTTTGTAGTTCTTCAAAAGAGCTTGAACAGCACGTGTTGAAACCCCAGTCTGTTCTGAAATCTTTGCCTGGAAGAGGTCTTGCTGATGCAGTATAACTACCTTGTGTCTTATTGCTGTGCTCAGTCTTGCCATGATGACCTGAGACATGAAACTGTCCTCCTCAGCCTCACCTTGGTAGTAGTTTGACTTTTCCTCGCTCAGGTTTAAGCCTCCTACAGCTGTTTCTGTTTAAGTTTATGACTTTGTTTCAACCTACATATGAAACTGATGATCATTAGGACCTGTTTGGTATAACTGGTTAATCATACACCTGACTGTGATCCTTCAAAATCTCTGAGTTTGTGCAAGTGTACCTGAAAGAACTGATGCTGTTCTGAAGGGTGGTCACACCACATATTGATTTGAAGTAGGTTTTCTTCTGTTTGCTCACTTAACATTTTGTAAATTGATCAAAATAAACAATTACATTTAATATTTTTGAAAGCATTCTGTTGCACTGTAGTACTACAGAATGGATTGTAAATACATAGACTTTTTAAATGGCACTTTCAAAATTGTTTTCTAAATTGTACTGCAAATATTCACTTATACTGACATTATGAAGAATAAGATTTGCAGAAATTGCAGCAGAAACTTGGTAATTGTGACTCATTGATTCAGCAGCAGTACGTAATTTCTGAAGCTTTGGTGTGCAGTTCTTTTCACCTCTCAGCTTTCCAGTCTAAGCAGCTCAGTATAGATTCAGCAGATGATTGCGGCTCCTCTCTTCTATCCATCCACCCATTTATTTTCAGCTAACTTCTCCTGCATTTGCACATTCTGTCTGTCCAATATTAAATGTGCCTTGGAAAGTGAAGTCCCTCATTATGGCACTAGTTTTGTGTTATATTATGCTGTGTTATGTCTTTTATACTGTGAATGTGGAAAATTAATAAACAGAACCACCCACCCCCACACACACATCCAACCCCACAAAAAAAGAAAAAGAAAGTTGAGCTCCCTCTTTGGAACCAAACATATCGGGGTGAGTGTTTTGACCTCCCTCCCTCTCCTTTCTCTTTCAGTTTCTTTCGCTCTTGTTACCTCTCCCTCCTCTCCCATTTTTCTGTCCGGCGCTCGCCATGACATCAGACCAGGGCCACCAGGTGACCCCACAGATGGCACTTTGACACTCAGATGTGGAATCAGGTGTTGTCCTGTACAGATCTGCATATTTAGTGTCACATTATACGCTATATTAACACACAATGTTAGCAATTCAAGGTAACGTCTAAGTCAACAAAGGCAGGGTAAGGAAGTAGAGAGGAAAAAGAAAGAACAACTTTGTGAATAATTTGCTTCATTCCCTCTGTTCACTTTTCAAGGGTAAGGCTGGCTTTGGTGTCAGGAAACAGGAAGTCTTGCTGCTTCTTGAGGAATTGTTTATAGATTTCTAATCTAGGCCAAGAAGTTGTAATTCTCTCTGTCTTACTCCTGCGGTGCATTTTCTCATTAACTGCATCAATGCTATGCTCAGCAGGAATACAAGATACCAGGAGACAATTCATTTTTTGAAAGTGAAAGATTTAGCCTAGACAGTGAGGTCATATATGCTGACACATGAATAAACAGCAAGGGGTCTGCCTTTGTGTCACACACTGATCAAAACAAATGGCGCTCAAACAAAGATCAACCAGAGAGATAGAGACACAAGGCAGAGATGAAGGAAGGGTTGTGATTTGTACAACTGGCAATTTGTTTGGGTTTGACATAGTCGAGGAGCCTCCAATCAGTGGAGGAGGAAAAGGCTCGGCAACAAACAACTATGGTTAGGATATACATCAAAGTTGCATAAAGCTATGTTTCCACTTCTTGAATTTACATTTGAAATGTACATATTAAACCCTTTTCATCCAGTTTTATTGAAACTTTTGTCTTGATTCTGCAAATGTAGCTCCTGTAGCACATCAAAACTAGACAACTTCATTATGTGTGTCATTCTGCAGGGACAATGCTGAGGGGACCAGGGCGTCAGTCACAGGTGATTGCTCGGATAAATTTAGCAAAACGACTTACGGACAATTAGCACTTTCAGTCGGAGCAGCAGTTAAATGCATCTGAGTTCCCACCCATATCAGAGATCGCACAAGCTTCAGTCTTTACAGCTATAGCAACTATATAGTAACTAAATAATAGGAAATGAAATATTGATATCATGTCAAAAGTACACACGACATCATGTAAATAATCCAGCACCTCTTAAATCATTTCTGTTCCATTATGTTTTTGCTCTGCCTGCCTTCCCCAGTTGAATTTGACTGATATTATTATTATCATTATCCTTATTATTATTATTATTGTAGTAATTGTTGAAAAAATTCTCTATATATTGCGATAATATCTTGCATGATACATGACAATCATGTAGTGAAAATATGATATTGTGACTGCAAATTATTTTGCCTTCAATTGTTTATACTGTAATGTACTGCCCAGAGACAGATGTAGATTAGTTATATGGGTATTTCTGGTTTAAGTCTGAGTTCTCTTCCTCTATCCCGCTTAAACTTGTCTGTTTGTTTGTCTCACTCTCTCTTCCTCCCTTACTTTTTAGATGTGTCTCTTACTTTTTAGATAATTAATAGACACTACTGTTCATCCAGTCCTGAGCAGCGCTGAAGGGAGGTTCACAGAACCTACGGTTTAATCACATCACTGTGCCAGTCTGAAATTCTGAGAAATCTTTTGTTAGTATTTTTCAATTAGAGTATCTTTCGTGCCTGAGTCAGGTTCTCTTTTATTCTAATTATTTTCTACTATGACTGCTACACTACTAAACATTTAATCACATTGTTTTATCCTTGTTTTTCTCTCTTTATCTCTTATTAAACTATCTTATTGTTGACTTATCAAGGACGCTTTGTCCTGTTGAGGATATAATTAATTTAACAGCAACAGGCAACAGGTCAATAGAACTAAGAACAAAGACAGAAGTTTGTGATTCAATGTTGAGTAATGTGGTGGTTATAGTTTAAATAACGAATAATACATGAGAAAAAGACAAAACAGCTTCTGTGCTCCTGGCAAAGAAGAAAGATGCTATGAAATTCACTCTCCTTTTAGCTCTGTTTAGGACTCCACCAAATACAGAGAAATATCTGAATCTTTGTCTGTTTGGCCTTTACAGGCTTGATGGGTTTATCAGAGATTTTTTGCTGTAAGCTAGACTGAACCATACAGTGAATTTGTGAGCTAAAAAACCAAAACCTGTAGCTAGAAGAGGCTTAAAACATCGGTTGAGGTGCAGAGATGGGATTGAGTTTTCTGTGATTTTGGCACTATGAGCCACCTTTCCTTACACAGAATAATTTGAATCAATAACATGTGAAATACAAATTATTATGACTATTGCATCAATGCAGGTTTAAATATGTGATCAAATGGTGTAATCCGGAATACACTGAAATAAGTTTGTAAACACACACTGCAAGCCTCTGAAAATAAAGCCTAATGATAGCCAGCAAGCCAGAAAAAGTGATGATTTAGAGACTGAAAAGAATATGTTTCTGCTTCAGCAAGACAGAAACCGTAAAGTGAGCCAAAGATTGATGAGATGAAACTCTTGTAGCCGTTCTCTATTGTTTTCTTCTGGCAGGGTGTATATTCCCGTCTCCCCGTGGGCTTGTAGGAGGTTTCAGAAGATTTAGATGAGAAGGCATAGCTGTTGGAAACACCTCACCATCGCACTCCCACTGGGTGCTCCATCAACAGCAACATTAATCTATATGCACTTCATCGTCACATTACCTGAGGTGGTTCTTTCAATAGGAGATACGCTATAGAGTGAGACATAGGCAGACTAAGAATACTGTAAAATTGGATCTAAAATTGATAGCAGTTCATCCATTTCATGCACAAGATGAAGTCTGCAACAGTGAAGCTTTCACTATAAACTTAACTACGGCAAGTAAGAATAAAGCAACTATTATGCCATCTAGAGACATTTATTTGGTTGTTTTGACAGCCAACTGGCAAGACAAAGCCACATGTACTTTATTTTCTATAGCACTCAATAAAATCCATCAGAGTCAGTGTCCTCCTAATCAAACTAACCGTTTACAATTGCTTTGCAGCTGGTTTGAGGAAAAGATGAAAATTCTATACTTGCAAACAATCATTCATTCCCTCGTAACGTTTCCTGCTCTATAAATCTTGTTATGCCAGTCACCAGCCAGGCTGAAGGTTAGGCATTGGTTTGATTGGAACTTGTCCCTGCCATACTGAACTCTACAATCCTGTCACACTCTGATTCATGGGTTTGTGCCTGCTGTCGTTTAAGTTTTATGGCCTGTATTGGCAGGGTACTTTTTCACACATTCAGAGCCATTTTAGGGCACATCCTCTCTTTCTGTCTCTCCCTCCCTTTTTGCCTGGATCATTTCTGCCAGCGTGAATCAGCATCCCACTCTCTTTACCGATACACACGGTGATGCACGACAGGGTGAGGACAAGGGAGATGAAGAGGTAGCCTGCTGTACACCTTGCACATCAACAATCCCTTCTCTGCCACCACAGTTTCAGTGTCTGACCTTTTCTCGCCTGTAAAGCAAGAACCTGCAGTTTGGCTTTAAGTGCTGTGTAAATCTGAGCAGCACTTTAATGGGTTGCACACCCCCGATGCTCCAGAGTCACATCACCTCAGTGGGACAGTGCTGGTCACTGTGCTGCTGGCACACAGCAGCATCTAACAACCCAGATAATAATCATATTTTAATCAATCAGCTGTACCAAACCTGCGTGGTGGAAGCGCATCCCAACTCCTGCCCTGTGCATCACATTTGTGAGAAAACTGGCCCAGTGAGTCAAGTGTGGCATTTTGTCCTTTGTCATTCTTTTTTTCATTCTTTCATGATTTCCTGTTTGACTTTGTCATATTCACTTCTCCTCTTGTCTCTGATATTCTGAACTTCCTGCCCTATTATGTTTACCACCTGTGCGACTGCCTGATTAGAGAACCTTTTTTTACAAAAGCCTAGTATTCAAGTCGTGCTATTGGATTCTTCGTCTTTGTCTGTATCAGTTGTTACATCAGTCAGAAGTGAGAACATTTAAGGATATTACATGCACATTATAGAGTGTTAGTATTCAGATTTTGGGATTGATATTACAATATTTGATATTGAGGCCTATCTATAGGTAACATTCACTTTGAGTCAGGCTTGCTTAGAGAATGAGAGTGCTGGAGTTAGTTCAGAAGTTGCCATCATGTGTTAAAGTCACGGTGGCCCTGAGAGCTCAACGCACTGCAACTTTTTAAGTAGACAAAACACAAGAAAAGTAAGAAAACATCATCAATTTGACAACACTAGCACAGCATTTAGAAAACAAATACTATAATATAATATTCAAAATAATATAATATAATAAATGTGCTGCAAATTCAGAACATGAAAGAGGGCACTAATGGTGAACACGGCTTGGACACGCCCGTCACCACAGTCATGAAGTTATTGGCGTCGATCTGCATGGAAAATGTCTGCTGTCTGTATTTCGCAAGACCTTGCAGAGCAAAGAAGTTGAACTCAACGAAATCAGTCATTTGAATGATTTTGGAGGATATTTAGTGTTTATGACAGACATTAACCTTTGCAACCCAGTTCACCAGTGTTAATACACAGTCTGGGAATAATGTGCTGAATAATGTGTAACTTTTTTAACGCTGAAACTGAGGTTATCTCATTGTCATTCGGCTACATTGCTTGACCTACTGTACCCTATACCTTGGGATATTTCTGGTCTAACAATACCTTTAGGATTATTATGCAGGCTACAGGCCGTCTGTTGCATGCAGCAGTGACTTTCGTCCATGTACAGAGTAGAGCAGTAGCAGAAGTCAGTCCACAGCATACTGACTCCAATAACTTCATGAGTCTGTGGCAACAAATGTGTCCAAGCTGTATTGAGCGATAGTGTCCTCTGGACACACTGAATTTATAATCAATTTCTGTATTTGTGGTGTCTCTAAACGCTGAGCATGTGTTCGTGTTTTGTCTGTTTGCATGCGCTTGTTTAAGTTGCGTTGTTTTGGTTGGGTCACTAAATCATGGCTATCACAGCACAATGACATTCGCATTAGAAGATGATGGTAATTATGCAGAGATAATGAATCATGGTCTGTAAGGATGGTGAGAACTGTAGGAAAAAACAAGAGTAATTGAGAAAAGGAAGAGGAAGATTTATCTAGGATACATAAACAGATCGGCCTCAGGCTTTAGAAAATAACCAAAAACAGCATATTATTATGGGTCTTAATGGATTTTTATACTCTAAGAAACACAATTTTCATATTTGAATGAACAACTCTTATTTAATCATTTCTTTCAAGAAACCACCACATACAGTATTGACTGGTGATTTTTGTTTATAACTGTGGTGTTTCTAAGCATTGTTGATCAATGACAATAAAGACTTTTTATCTGGAATACAAAATATAAAGATGAAGAGATTTTAAAGAAAAATCAGCCAGTGTATAATGGTGAGCCAGTTGTTTCTCTATCCATCAGGCCTGAGTACTGTGGAGCAGGCAGCAGCTTCCACTCCTACCTTTGTTTGTAAGGGCAGCAATCATGACTCACAGAGGCCAAATTTAAAATGCTAAATCTACCCAGCAGCACAGTGATGTAAAACCTAATGCACTGAAAGTGCACGGATCATCCTGTGACCAGATAGAAAGTCAATTTTTATTGTCACTAATCAGAAAAGACATGAAGGCAGGGGGGTAGAGAACTAGAGAGAGCATGTATGTCACACTCCGGGAGAGAATGCTGACCACTGGGTTTGGTTTTCATTTTATGGAGTGGTTAAAAGTGTGCACGAGCATGTTCATGTGTCTCTATATACACAAGTGCTTTGTATCCAGATGGCAGCAAGTTAAAATCCTAAAATCACCTTTACAGAGTAACAGCAAGGTCTTCTTCAACCAAATTTAAATGCTTTAAAGCACCAAACCTCAGTAACATCATTGTGGCTGCTTGAGAAAAACAGCACCAGATGTCCAGAACACACCACCTCAGTCTCTTACTCTAAAAGCTGCTTCTGTCTTGCTGATATTAAATATTCTCCATCCACTGCACAGTAGTGGATTTCTTTCCATTTATCAACCGGCTATTCTATTGCCAAAAACAAATATCAGAGGTGACATACCCATAGTCATTTCAACTTCTAATGGTTGATGTGTTATTGTGTTATTATACTGAAATATTTTTTTTAAATGTCACCTACAATAATGAACAAAAACAGGAAAAAATAAATCCGGCTTTGGGGATGTGGCATACAAGACCAGCAATAAAATATGGCTTCCTGTTGCTGGTGTCTTTGGCTGAAAGAATAACCCAAACTAACTAATCTAACTGTAAAGCAGACTGAATATGTTTTAGTGCAGGCAGGGTAGAGGAGTGTTTGGGGAGTCTGTTCGACAGTTAACGCATCTTTGACTTCTCCAATGTGACTAATCAGGCTGTTAAAGAATCTGCTTCCTAAAAATGCAGCCAACAGTCAACAACATGACAGTTCATGACAACAAAGCTCACTCAACACATAGAAAAAGAATAACGTGAGTATATACAGCAACTACATCAAAGAAACAAACATTTTATTATTCCTCCAATAAGATGATTTACCAATCTCATTGAGCGCTCAAACAGAATAGTTTCCAGTACATAGGAAAGAGCTTTCCAACGTCCTTTAATTGAAATTGCCAGAATGACTGGAGGGATTTAATTATACTTAATGGACTCACAGCTACCCATACAATATCCTGTAAATACCCAAATACTATATATAATAAAAATGTGGCTTGAGGAACATACATACGAACATACATAGCTAGGAGGGCATGTCTCTGCACCATGGAAGTTGGTGCAGAACTGGGAACTATGACGTGCTTGTGCTGCTAAATCCTCCTACTGAATATGCACTAAAAGGTGAGGAGTCAAGGGGACCGGGGTAAAAACACAGAGGAGAGCTCTTGGCCCAGTGGAGGAACTGATTTTTTTCCCATGAGGCAAACAGATTCACCTCTGGTCTCCAAAACCCGTTCGGATTCAGCCTCCACTAATTTTTAGAAGGACCTCCACACAACATCACATCCACGGCTCTGATCCTGTTGGAGGGCCATGTAGCTGTGCATAGAGGAAAAAAAAGACCAACCGTGTAAAAATAGACGTAAAATAGATGATGAGCAGCGTTGCTACCATGGTGCAGCTTCACTTGACTAATGTGGACGCACTTTGCTGTGGGCATGCTACGGCAGATGTGTCGCATCTCGTCCATGTCCCATGTATTTTGGTCGTTGGAAAGCACGGAGTCACTGGAGAAGTAATTAAAAGCTGTGGGGGACTGTTTGCCACAGCTCCCTCATCTGTGTGGTATTCCTCTGCTTCTTCATTTAACAAGAAACACAAGTAAGCTTTTGTTAAATGATATAATAAAATTCAAACACACACAAAAAAAATCGTATGTATACATTCATTTATCCAATCAACTGTTATTTGTGGTGACCACTTTCCACCATTTAAAACCATACATGTCTTTGATAGCTTGCGGGGTAGAAACCTGAATGGACTCTGTCTAAAGCAATGAAAAAATCTATAAATATAAAGACAGGTTACTTAGTGTCTTATTGCAATATGTAATGGAAAAATTGATATATGGGACATGTTCTGCACTGACTGGCGCAGATACTATAAATGTTGGAAGAAAGGATACATGTTTTAATGTATCAGCTTCCTAACATCCTCGGCCTGTAGGGCCTTAAGTGCACCATCTATAGCGGAAGGCTGAAGACAGGAACAAACAGCCCCCCAGGTTGGTGAATGCAGACGGCTGATATATGGTGGAAGTCCCTGTCTTATCAAACAAATAGCTTGAGGCAGAAAAATGTATATTGAAAGCTGAACAGATACCATTCTGACTTATTGCAAGCACGGCCATCGGGATTAATGCTTGAGGGTAAAGAGAAGGAGACTTCAGATGTGACTGCTTTAGAAATAAGGCAGATATGGGGATCTGAAGAAGAGCTTCAGGAGAGGTTAACCAATAATGAATGAAATCCATACGTATAGACAGAGGGGAGATTAAGCAGCCTTATGAACAGCCCCCCCACACACTCGTACAGGCGATGATAAACAACTCAGACACACAGCTGACCAACATACATACCTAGTCTTTGCACATACATTAAGAATAGAACAGCAGCCTCCTCTGGGCTTGTATAATTAATATTCCACAGGGACTTTTAGTCTAGTAATTAGGAGGTAAAACTCCACAGGACTCCATTAATGAAAAGTCTGTTCCAACGCTGATGAAAGATTGATCATCTCTTACTTTGTCAAGCATGTTATACAGCCATTTTCCCTGGTTTGCCCTTTAAAATGTCCCCTGCTCCAAAAGCATCTGTTGGGAGCACCTGTTTGTCCTTGACAGATTCCTTCATAGGCCAGAAAAGAGTGTCTGGACCTTGAACAGTGGGACAGAGGAGAAGTAGAGGGAGCAGTGAAAAATGCCCCTTGTCATCAGACACTCAATCCTGCCTCGTTTGTGTTGACATATTAAAGCAGGGACCTGGGGGAGGCCATAAATACACTGGCCATGTCCTGACCCAACACTGCTAACCCTTAACCTCTCCTGAGTCCACGGAGGCAGGGCATACACCAGCTAATGGAGAATGAAACCATCTGAGCAGGAAGTGATGATGATGATACTTGATACTATTCATGCTCGGCTGAAAATATTATTCACATTAAATCCAGAGCCATCCAAAAGGTTTTTTTTTTTAAATCAACAAAGAGCAGGAAGGTTTTGTTTTAAAAAAAGATATCATGATTGCTAATGATGGTTTATGACTGTTGGTACATAATTGGCGTTAGATGCATGAGGAGAGCTGGACACAGTAAGCTTTGCTGCCAACATGTCCCAGTGGCCAACCACGACACTGCAACTAAGATTCCCAACAGTTTAAAATGATTTTGTTCATATTAATTTAGGCCACTATTACAAGAGAGACTTTTATGAAACTGTAGAGGAGACCTTAAACTGCAAATGAGGTCAATTACTACTCCTTGTATTGTGATTTCTTTGCTATTAATGTTCAGAGTCTAAAAAAGCAATTTTATTTGCATGACATCCTCCTCATAGTGAAGTCTGTGGGGCAGGGCAAGAGCCACTCTGGGTGGGTTCAATAGCTCAATAATGAAACACTGTTGAAAATCAGTGAAATGAGATTTAATTTAGAGTTCCATTGGGATAGGTTTCCTCTTTCCAAGAAAAAATAAAGAATGTTAGGTCCACCAGGGAGCAGAAAATTATCAAGGACTGTCTCATAGTGGCTCATTTATGAACATTTTTAGCATTTTAAAGCAGCTCAACTTGCTTGAAGGAAACAAAGGCCACTTGTTCTGACTTTTCTACAACTTTGTTTACGGCATCCCATATGACACACTGAATTCAAATGAGCAATGTCATTTAATAGCCCTATGAACACTAATCCGGATTACACCAATACATTTCTTGTTGCAGGTAGTGTGAAATTGTGTGATCCCCACAATTCCCTCACCACAAGATTAAAGGCCTGACACACCAAGCCAACTTTGAAGAACTTGGCCAGACAAAGAGCAACCAATGCTTTGTCTCTCAGTGCTGCACAACAGCAGCTGGCTGTTGACGTCTGTTCTGAGTCTGCATAAGGTCGACTAACTAATACTGTCATATGTGTAGATGTGTTGTCTGATATGTGTAAGGCTGTATAGGGCAGAATAGAGCCATCAAAGCTGGATATACCACAAACATTACAAGTGTCCGTTTGCCAAACACAACACGGCTAAACAGATGAATGTCAGCTTGGTGTGCAGGGCTTGATATAACCCTCAGGACTCATACTGATAAGCCACCCTTCAATTTTCCATCTAAGTATGCCACATGCCACAGATAGACCAAAGCCATTTGAGACACCTGCAATTGTAGTTTCACTCGTACATTAATTGTATCCGTACAGGAATGAAAATTCAAAAATATCTATATAGATAAAAAGAGACTCAAAGCACACCTGTGACATACTACATACCGTACCATATGTTTGATTTTTTTTTGTTGGAAAAAAGTAATTAAAAACGGATGCATCTTCCATCCAACAAAATAACTCTTCCACCTCTACCGAGCATGAATTAAAAGTAACACCTGCACAATGACACCTACACAGCTCAAAATATATTTATTAAACAGCAAAACCCTGACAAACGGCTGCACTTCTCATCAAAGCAGCCAAAAACATGCAGGATCAGACGCAGCTTCAGCCAAGTATTTTTACTTCACCAGTCTCTGTGCAAAGTAATATAAATTGTTAAATTCACTGCTGTGAAAAAGTGTGATTTAACAGCCAAAGGACAAGGAGCTGAGAAAACCTCTGAATCATTGATGTTTGTAGATCCTTTTTAACAACTTCTCACACTGGTGACTGGCCAGCCTGCACTTCAGAAGTAACTGGATTAGACAAATTAGAGTGTACTTGTAAAACACCATTTGCACAAGTGTGTTTTGACGATCGGGCTTTCTCTGTGTGAGTTCAATACACTGTCCGTGAATTAAGTGGCATTTAAACACTATAGGTTACAGCTGAAGACCAACAGGGAAAAGCCCAATTTCATGCTTGTGAAGACAGTGGCCAAGTAAGCTGATAAAAACAGAAATCTGACAAAGACAGACAGAACAACAGAAGCATTGCACTGGATGCATACATATACTGAACGCCTGTACTCTGTGTTCCCCTTTTGGATACTTAACATTTCCCAGCCATCACTTTTGCAATTTGCTGAGGTTACTTTAGCACATCTGCTCTCTTTAACTTATCTCTCTATTAACTTTCTACAATGCACTGTTTATTTTCTCCCCCTTGTCTCCGCAAGGACCATTTTTCTTTCTTATTCTCACACATTCACTATCCTGTGCTTCGCTCTCTTTCTCCCTCATGCTCTGTGGAATCAATCGCTTTCTTTCAGCCATATGGGTAACTGTGCACTTGAGACCAAATAACAACAGATGTTTGTGTTTTCAAAGTGTGAGGTATCTGTCCGCAACACTCCGGGAGGCACGGGAGGTGGAGCTGCTTTGGTGGAGGTGAGGGAATTCACCACAGTCACTGATAATCCCACATGTTTTAACGGAGCTTTTTTAGAGCTGGTCAGCTCTGAAAGGGGCTGAGGGATATGGACTACTGGAGAGGAAAAGAGGGAAGGAAAAGACAGAATCCAATCTCCTCTCCAGTTTATGCCCACAAATCAATTTGTAGTGACAGGTCTTTCTGTGTCTTGTTAACAGATATATTGTAAGAAAGCTGTTTTGAAGTGCAAACCCACCAACAATTTAATCCCAATCATCATTTTATCAACTGGAGGACTCTTAAATAGGCATGCCCACAATGAACTCTGAGAATGCCAAACATTGTATGTGGCTCTGATCTTGTTTCCTGTTCTTTCCAGACTGCAGCAAGTCTAGTGGAGTATAATTCTTCCAGCTGGGCTCGGTTTCCATGCGAGACACACCTCGGCAGCTGTGGCTCAGAGGCAGAGTGGGTCGTCCATTAATCGAAAGATTGGCGGTTCGATTCCTGGCTCCTGTCGAAGTGCCCTTGGGCAAAACACTGAAGCCCAATTTGCTCCTGAAGTGGTGTGTGAAAGAAGAGTCTCCTCCAACTTAGGTTTCTCTCCCTCATTACACTGGGGTGTAATGTAAAAGTGCTTTGAGTAGTCAAACTGACTAAAAGAGGCTATACAAATACAGACCATTTACCTCCTTATATACAGTATAAGAGCAGTAAGTGAGTTGAAAAGAGACCAGCTGGCCTGTTCATTGTTTTGTGAAATCTCACTGTTGAGTCCATGGCAGCATTCAGATTTAATTACTACCAACAAACGTGTTCAGTATGCAATATGAAACTTCAAAATCAAAAGTTTGGAGAACAGAGGTAAAAAAAAAAAAGTAACCACTTCTGTGTAGCCTCTCCTTATACACTAAAACAGATTTTTCCATACATGATCATTCACCTGACAGATGGGTAAGACGCATCTGATTATTGGAAGAAACCAGATTATTTTGTCGCATATTATTTAACTGAAAATGCAGAGATGGAGTTAGTGCTCCCACTATTGCTGTTGCTTTGGAAGAGTGACGTTATCCTTTCTATCCTTGCTTCAATCAAACTGGTTGCCTTTTCATGAAACTTGCTGGCTGATGTTTTTTTGTTCGTGCTAATGCCCATTCTGGTTTGGTCATATTGTGAAAATTTCCCCCATGGCAATAGCTGCATAATTTCAATAAAATGCATCAAAAATGATCTCATGTCTCTAGTGTGCCATTTCTCTAGTACAGTAGCATGAGTTGGTCTGATAAGGCTCGTCTAATTAATTAAATGTAATTGAATTAATGTAACAAAAAAAAAAAATTAATTATGCCTCGTTCCAGCACTATGTCCAGCCTAAGTCCAAAGCTATGTTCAAGCACTTTGCATTGTGGGACACAGCAGGCAAGAGACACTGGTCCGTGCTTGTTGACAGTTTTTCTCTATGACATCTGGATAGTTTTGAAAAACTACAGTTTGCTGTTGTTTGCATATTGCATACCGCATGCCACATCTGTATACTCTGCTGATAAAGTAGGTGGTTTCATTAACATACCAGCTAAACTACACTAACCACTGGCCAGATTAGCCGCAGTACATTATGATACTAGTGACAAATCACAAACTATCTGCAGCTCTACTCAGCCTCCTTCAGCTCATTTTTTTCTAATGAATTCTAATGTTCTTCTGTTTCTGCTGAAACAGCTAATATGTTGTTTGCTAATATGTTAGGCATAGCAACATAATTAGGAGATAATATGTCAGGGCTCTCTGTCAGCCATTTGCCCAAAGCAGCCATAAAAGTCACATTTCTTTAGATTATCTGAACATTAAGTCTGAAGACATATTCAACATAAGAAGATATATTCAAAGAACTGGTTTTGAGGGCATCGTACTATGAAATGAGACAAATAAGGCCTATCTATGTAATGACCCTCACAAGGCAGATACTATCAGTGGCAATATTTCTGGCGCCAACTGTCATCTTAAAGTGGCTGACCTATAGGAATAAATATGTAAAACATACTGCAACAACCCATTTTATGCCACACACATCACAAACAAGTTTTTCTGAGTCTTTCAGAGAAAGAGCTGCTTGACATCCTCACTGGAGGACAGAAAAATCCTGCTGAGGAATGTTTTGAAGCACCACTCTAGTTGAATTGAGGTTCTCTGTTAGCATCCAGAGTGTTTTGTCTCACGTGTGTTTTTCAGTTTCTCCCTTGGAGAGTGAATATCTGTTAATGCTCATGCCAAAGCGTCTTCTCATATGTATAGTAAACTAAATAGCAGAAGTCAATTTCACACTCAGACCGAGCTCGAGTCAACAAGTGTTGTCTTATAAAACATTAAACCAGCAATATTGAAATAATAAGGAAAGTTTTGGGCTTTGTCTCTTAAATGAGGCTTTAACTAAGGAGCAGCAGATTGCAACAATAAAACAATGCAGCGTCTAGTCTGCAGGAAAGTTGTCCCCGCTTTTATTTCAAAATTTAATTAGAAGATAAACTCCTGGAGATGCACCAACTGATTTTCAAGAGGGTCCTCAGGCACAAAAAACACAGGAGCTAACAAACATTTAAACAAAAAATATATGCATAAACAATAGAAATGATACCAAATTAAACAATCCAATGACAACAACAAGGGCATGGACATAAGGGCTCTCTCACAATCCTAAAACACTCCCACTACATTTGTTACAAATGTCATCTGCCAAACCATCCTGAGCCTTTTCTTTTTTTGACCCTTTCATTATATAAACGTGAAACTGGAATTAACTTTTAGATTACACACCGAGGAGAGGCCGTGTTCTAACTCTGACTACAAATAACTCCCACATCATTGGTGATAAAGATTTGAAACGATAAATGCTCATTTACACCTACACACACTTTCTGTTGCTAAGAAACTTAACTTGTGAGCTACCCAGTTACCTGGTAATCTTCACAGCATCACTAAGCAACCACTCAGCATGATCCTTGGACGAGAGGAATTTGTTGACAGCGAGGTAATTTACTTTCTATTGTTTCTGTTTACACTTTAATGAAGCTATAATATGGTGATTAGAGTTGTGTCATACTGTACATGATTGATCTCCTTGCTGTTTTGGCACGAACTAATATGGACTTCAGAGTTTTAGCTTAGAGTTTTTCCGATCTCTGTGCACAGATGAATACATCCTCTTCTACCTCCAACAACAAAGCATCTAATCTGAACATAAACACAAAGTAGAATTCCACCTGACAACGTTTGTGTCATTATCATTTTGACATTTTGCCTTCTTATGTGCTGAGTATTGGCAAATCTGGATGTTTGCCTCCTACATTTGAACTCTCGATCAAACTGAACCATTTAAACTGTGCAACAAATGCAAAGGAAGAGAGAAGCCACTGATTGAGCGTTTCACCTTGCAGCAGGAATGAAGAGGACGGATGTGCAGATACATACATATGGACAGATGTAATTTCACCCATTTCTCCTGCCCTCCAAAACCCATGCTTCATCATCTCACCCAGGTAAGCCTGGTGATTTGCGACAGATGCTGTTAGCATTTGCACGAACGGCTCGGGTTCAGCTGTCGAAGCCTGATTGAAGTTTGTACCAGAGAGGGCCAACATAACGCTGGGCGGGCGCACAGGTGTCACACTCCAGACCAGCTGTTCACCGTTGTCAGGACAATGTTTGCCCTTTTCTGGTGCGTCATCATGCCTCCAAACACCTGCTGGCCTGTCATAACCACAGATATTGGTCTAAACACAGCTTTAATCTAATTATGATACAGTAGAGATAATTCTAAAGGAAATGTTGCCTTACAAATATGCAAAAATAAGAAACAAACGTATGGTTGTTGTAAGAGAGGAGCAACATCATTTTCTTCTCTCACAAAACTAACTTAGTAAAAGTAGAGCAACTTTTAAAAAAATACATAAATTGGCATTCGTCAGCATCCATTGTGCTCTTGTAAAGAAGTTGTAGGTAAAAGTTTCTGATAACTCTTTAAACTTCCCTATTTGGCATTTACAAGCACTATTTAAACTTAATAAATGGTTCATGTTTTTAAATATATCTGGTCAATCTGTTGTGACCTGATGCATCAGATCCATAAAATGCTACCAGACTGTAGTGTTTTATTTTTGTTAATAAAAACTGGCCGTCCCAAACTGCCATCACTTGTAATACATAACATTATTTTGCACTGTGCACTCTGTATTTGCACGCTTTGGTTGTGCACATTTCTAGCTCCACTTCTATTCCAGTCTCTCCCAGCAGGGGATAAGTGCATCGACCCTGAATGTTATGGCTCTGTGACAAAAGAGGGATGCTGCCTTCAACAGTGTCATTACCGTAAACGGATTGATTCAATTTGTGTGGTCATGCAAGCAAAAAGAAAGACAGGAGAGTCACTGTCTTCTGACCCGCTGTCATTTGCTGTGCTGTTGAAGCTGTAATGAAATCTGTTGCTATGTTATTAGCACTATAGTTGAAAGCTCATTGAAAGCTACCCACCGGCAGAACACCGCAAGGCCTATACTGTGAAGTACTTGTGAGTCAGTCAGTCAGTGAGTGAGTCAGTGACTTAGTCGCCATGTTTAGCATCAGCCTTCTAAATCATTGTTTTAACGAAAATGGTCTTTATCCAGCTTTATTTATTTTTGTTATACTGCAAGGGAAGTGGAGTGCTTCTCCCTAAAGGAAGTCCTTTCTAGGATTTCCTTTGCAGAGGATACAGCATAACCAGTTGAAATAAATAGCCATTCATTTACACGTTCATTAAGTGGTGACATGAATGCATCATGGAGGAAACTCACGGCAATGTACGGCAAGCATTACCAGCACTACCATTACCAACATGGCTAATGATACAGCTAGCAGCCTGGCTACTGTCCACAGCAAGAAACAACCATAAAAATTCCAATTTGAACTAGCAACTGATGCTAGGATGATGGGGTAAAACATTCAGTTATACTAATAAGTAAAAAGGCTGTATTATTTATTGATTAAGGACAAAGAGTGACATCTGAAAAGGCAGTTTGGTTGCACTTCCCCTGTAAATGGAGTCTTTAATTTTCCCACCAGAAACTGGTCGCATAGTAAAAGCCAGGCAACCTAAATGCAAATAACATTTAATACATTAAGGTAAAGCAAAAAAAAAAAAAAAAGTGTCTATTTCTACATCAAAACAGAAAATGTTTTGTTTTCCTGCTTGATGTGAATATATATCAACATGTGAAGGAGGAGAAAAATCGACATAAATATACTCGCAGGGCTGTGTTTTCCTGTCCTTTCCTACAAGAATCTACTCTGTGGCATGTTGGGAACTTCAAAAAAAAATAAAGACAAAAGCCTCAAGTTTCATGGTGGTAAACTGACAGAAAGGGAAGATAATCTTGCAGCGGTGTGTGCTCACTCCAGCCTTAAAATAATCTCCTTTTCGCTTTGGTCCACACCACCATGCTGCATGCGGAAATCCTTCGGTGTGTTACAAATCTTCCACCTGCACTAATCAGCTTTGACAAGTGCATCACCACCTCTGAGAGACACCTGGCAAGCAAATATCTTCAAAAATCTAAAACTCTTGGCAGGATGCACAGACTGAGAGCCCTCAGAATAATATACTGATACCATATGAGAAAACCATAATAAACTCACAGTTGAGTGGCCACAACAGAAAGTTGTTACTAAATCATGATACATTTTAATTAAGTCACAAGGTATAAATGCAAAATGTATTACAGATAAATATAAATTACCAAAGAAGTGTTATAAAATATTACTGTAGCATTAAATATTGTATGAAAGAATATGTCTGAACTACAGCCGGATGAATGACTTATAAGGATACTATAGGAGCATGGGCTTATAAAGATACATTAAGTAAATGAATGAATAGTTTTTTAATTATTCAGTACTTTCCAATGTTTCCCACCTGCATACTCCTCATACGTTTCATGCAGATATGCACATAATCTGAACCAATTTCACATTTAAGCTGGTTCCTATTTTGCACGCACGTGAAAATGGAATTGGTTAAATTAGCCACTTTAGAAACAAAATACTAATTTCACAGAGACTGTGCGTAGAAGGCTGTAAGTCTGTGAGGCTGATGGATCTCTGCGTTGTATTATCAGCTCCTAAATGCCTGTTAAAGGCAGCTTTGTACATGCTGCCACACCACACCGCCGTGAAACTAGAGGCCAGGGAGTTAGTAAGACAGGGACCATGTGTTGACATCAGAAGTTCACTGTTGGCTGAAAAAGCTTGTGATGGAAGTCGACCTGTGTCAGCGAAGACATAAGTAGCTGAAGCTGATGCAGTGCGTTTAGGTGTGAGGGAGAAGACAGGGTCACACCACTACACAGATGTAGGCAGATAAAGAGACAGAGTGAAAACGCACAAGAACCCCAGGGGAGCTGAGAACATACAGCCTTGAATATCAAGTTACAGGCACAGGCCCTCAGAGCTTTGACAGAGATGATAGAACCAGCTCCACATTGGCCGGAGCACACAGCAGCCATCCAATAAAACTTCAGGCATACGTCAGAAGACCTCAACTCCAGATAAGGCCTGCGGCATTACCCTTTTATTGAGATGAATCTGTAAGCTCGTTCCCCGCCTGTTATTCATCACTCTTTGCACATTTTGTCAAGATAATCAAAACTATACATGATACAATATTATCATATATGGTGTTGCTATATTTAACAGCCAGCCTCAATGCTGAAATGACTCTTTGGATTGATTTCAGCTAAACAGCCAAGCGGCTCTGAGACATCTTATTGTCTGTCTTTAACTTGTCTGTGGGTCTCACTTTGCAAATCATCTTGGAAATAAAGGCTGTTCTTCGATAATCCATCCTTCAGAGGACCCTTTAGAAAGCATCAGTCATGCAAAGCGCTCATGGCGTTTTCAAATGGCATGACAAACTGATGTGCCATGATAGACTTATTTAGTCTTTTCTGTTGATATGCTTTCCAGGAGGCTCTGCGACTGCTGGATAACATGAGCTAAGGATACACACATCCGATTATGATCGAAAGTTTCCTGGTAGTTGTAAAAGTATTGCATTCTGACCCTCCCAAATGCTCAGATGTTTTCCCTGAATGGGAGTAAACTTAAACATGTTGGCTAAGGTCTCTCCCACATATTTCATTTCCACACAGCAGCTTGATTTTAATGGTTAATTTGTTCAATTTTTGCTGGGTAAAATCTAAGGTTACTACAGGCAAATTTGGGAAAGAATGGGAAAGCCACAACTCTTCAGATACATCAAATTCAACCAATAAAGACCAGTATTTGGCAAACTGCTTTTCTCAGGCCCACAAACCATACTTTGAGCACCCCTGCCTTAAAGGAGATGTATACTGCTCATTTTCACATTCATTCTTGTATTTGGGGTCCTACTAGAATTAGTTTTTTTAATTAATAGTTGAAATGTTTAAAAAAAAAAAAGGGTACTGCATGGATGGGTTTTATTGATGGTAATAACTTTTAGGCTGAAATTTACCTAAATAGAAGAAAATCCTTTATAACAACTAAATAAACAAAATTAACTATACTGGTAAAACGTAGCAATGTTATATAATATTTGTAATGAATATTTTAACTGTGGTAGCTTTTATTTTGACAGTAACATTGTCAACACTGGATTTAAAAGATGGAGATTTTGTTGGAGAAAAAAATGGTTTCTGGGTCCATGACCAAAACCAAAATGCCAACGTGACGGAGTAATAGCATGCTCTCTTGTTTCTGAGGTTGATATACCCAATTAATTGTGAAGAAATCCTACGTGTGGAGTAGTCGCTTTCAAGCGTTCCAAAGTGTTTAAAGTCACTTCACATTTCCTCTGAGACTGTTGTTCATTAAAATAACAGCTCAAAACTCAAACAGCCTGTTTATTAGAGCCCTCGGTGGATGGCAGTATATGGACAAATTGAGGTGTAATTATAACGATGGGCTGCAAGAGACTTCTCATCACCACAGAAAGCTCTTCTTGCAAATTATTCAAGGGGAAGAGGTGGAGAGGAGAGGTTTTACTTGCTGATGCCAGGAAAACAAGCGCTGAGCTTTTCAGCATCAAAAGTCTGAAGAGTGGGAGCCATTTGTAAACAGGATCCCTAGAGAGGGTCATATTTGGAAAGAGAGAATCACAGGACAGAATGATAAACATGTAACCATTAGATAAGCTTCTTGCATAACCACACTGGAGACGTCTTCCTTAGAGAAACTCTGTTAGCTTCCAAACACTGATCACATATCAAACATCTACATGACAAATCAGACTTAAACTCAATTATCAAGAGGGTTGAACATTAGATGTAGTCAAAGTTTTTATTCAAAATGGGGCAAAGGTGGCACCCATCGCCTGTTCTGCCTATAGCAAGTACTAAAATGAAAACGTGTTTTATTTTTAATCACTAATAAAATTCAATAATAAAGGGTCTTTGTCTACAGTGTCAAACAGTGAATATTAACTTTTCAGGCATCCTTATCGAGTACAAAATGACACCTAAAGCAGGTCTATTTTACACTATGGTGTTTAACCCTCCTGTTGTCCTCATATTCTGTATACACCCCGTGTCCTCCGGGTCAAAATGACCCATCTTCGTTAAACCCCCAATATAAGCAACTTAATTGAATTTGAAACACCAAATCTTATTTTGCTTGAAGAAACAACTTGTCATTCACCACAAATTGTGTGAATACCTGAGTTTTCCCTCTTCATCTGGCAGAAAGATTGCATTTATTCAAGACACCACTCCTTGCTATGACACTGTCAATTGTATTATTGTTTCTTGTTGTCTTGACTCCCGGTTATCAAATCGTAGCAGTCTTGAGTAGGTGTGAAAGAGTTTGAGTGGCATTGTGGCTCAGAAAATTGGCCTTCCACTCTCTGCATCCCATAGACTAGCTGCAGTCGCATGACTGTATACACCTGCTAAGATTATGGGTATTATAGGGTATTCCTCCCCATCTTCTTCTTCTGATACATCCTCCACTTCCTCTTCTGAATCAGAGTTGTCTTGCTGGACATCTGAAAAAATCAGCTCTAGAGCCTGTTCGACGTTATGACGCGCACTCATGGCTTCAGCACAGAGATAATTCGGGGTACAGTCATCTGCAGCACCTTTATAGCCTCTGGGAATCCACAGACAAAGGGGCGATATTTTTACATTTGGGTCAGATCAAAGGCAGTGCAGTCTGCAAGAAGACCACCTGTCTTGTCTTATTTATGTCTGCTACTGATTGATCTGAGACAGAACTAAAACCTTCTCACATTCTGTGGTGTGTAACTAACTCTGTGACTGTGATTTCAACTCAATTTGACTGTCGGGTCATTTTGACCCGAAGACGATCTTTGTACCTTTTTTTGTACAGCTTACATGGAAATGTGAATAAAGGCTACAATTCACTTTTTCTAATGTTGGGGTCAATCTAGGAAAAGTCATCAAATTTCAAGTTGAAAAAATATCGTTTAGGGGAATTTTTTTTGGTTTTTAACACAGTGGCGGGTCATTTTGACCCGAGGACAACAGGAGGGTTAAAGCTGCACTAATTGAAAGCTTTATCTTGACAATGGATCAAATTTCAACAAAACATGTGAATGTAGTCACTTACAGTGATAAACCCAGAGAGAATTATTGCCCCACTTTGCAGCTCTACAAAGTGTTTCAGCATGTTTCACCACCTTGTTTTAGTTTTGCTTCTCTCTAACTGCTCTCATCAACCTCATTTCCAGGCTCTTTCCAGCTCTAATAAACCCACTGCCTTCCCAGTGCCACACAGACACCGTTAGTAACTAACTCGAACATAGTGGACATGCACATAGTGGAGCATCTAGCAGCAAACGATCCATATATTTCCATCAGGAGTTGATCACAAACAGTGTGAAAATAGGGAGAATATTGGACTTCTATACGTCAGGTGGCCAGAGACAAGACTTCCAAATGAATGCTAATTTTTCTCCTTGTGTGCTGGATGTGTTAACACGCTACAGCATCTGTCACGGACTCCAGACTTTGGACTCTTTGTGGTTTTGTTCTTTTGGTTTCCTGTATTTCCTTGTGATCCTTTTGTGTTGCAGTGTGTTGAGTTCGATGTTCATCTGCACACCTGTTTCATATTAGTCGCCTTTGCTCTGCCCCTGTGTTGTTGCCTACCACACCCTCATTGTCAGCCAATCCTGGTGTTTACCCCCTCGTCTCAGCACAAACCTCCTCCAGCTGCGTCTTGTTTTTCTAATTAGTTATCTATGTATTTATACCTGTGTGTTTCCCAGTGTTTGTTATCAGTTCATTATTGATTTCAGCTCTGTATGTTGTGCCTGTGGTTTCTGTACCTGAAATTAAATCTGCCAGTCTCCGTTTTCTTTATAAAGCTTTGTGTTAATAAACTCTTGGGAGATCTGCCTGTGTCTGCGTTTGGGTCTTTTCCCCTGTGCTTCCTGCTACCAAATGTAACAAGATCTTTATAATATAAAATCATAATATGTCACAGTTGTGTTTACAGATTGTTGTGCTGCCACAAGACACCAAAAATAAAATGATGGCAAAATTAATTGTGACTCATACAGTGAAATACCAGAAAACTAGCATGTGTGTGTGTGTGTGTGTGTGTGTGTGTGTGTGTGTGTGTGTGTGTGTGTGTGTGTGTGTGTGTGTGTGCATATTTGATGAAAAATAACTGACATTTGATTGAGAAAACTAATATTTGATTTTTACATGTTGAAAACAAGCGGCACATTCTGCCGTGGGCTGCTGCACTGAATGAACTGTATGATGGACAAGAGTCACACAAAGTCACTTTCATTGATTGAAAATGAAATGTAGGTCAAGGTGCAACCCAACACTTCCACTATAATCAATGAAACTGAGTACAAAGCTTCACTTTGCTCTCAAGCAGCGATGAGCATGAACCACGGAGGTCCACTCGACACACTTAAGCACCAGTAAGGTAAGTTGTCTATCAATTAGGTGTGCACGCCCCCTTTCACACAGAGAGGAGTCATTAAGTGTCTATATATTTGTTTGATTAAACTACTGATTTACAGGAAACGACTTAATGACAGCCAATAAGCTCAATCACCCTGTTGCATTTATTTTGCCCGTGCCAGCTACAGGTTGTTTAGTAACTTTATCCCTTCCACAGCAAACTGTAGTCTGTGTTAACTTCTGTATGTGCACTGCGGGTGTAGCCAGTAAAAAGATCACACATCGGCCCTAAGAACAATCCACATACATTACGTGTTCACTGTAGCCGTGTACAAAAACATGTTTGAATGGTTAAAACCTAGAAAAAACTAGTATTGTTTAATGTTTTCTAAAGCAAAAGCCATATACAATAACTCCTACCTTTATGAAGCTCATCATGTTCTGTTTTTGTTGATGGTGTAGTGTGGTGTGGTCTTGAATCATGTATTCTCTATGCAGAAAAATCAGCTCTTTTTTTTTACACTTGTACGATGTATCCTCATTGCAATTTGGCTTTTCTGGAGTATAAAAAAAAAGTAGGATACAGTAGAAACAAGCTCTGGTATATATTTTCTGGGATCTCCATATTTAGGCTGCAGCTATTCTCCAAAGGGAAAAGAGACTGTAGCTGAGGGAGAACGTAATAAGAAAAGGACAAATCAGGAGTTGGTTTAGTGCGACTGTTCGTGTGCGCCCGAACACATGAAGTACTCACACGTTGTGTATGTTTGCCTTTGTGTTAGCACGGATTCGAGAGGAGAAGCACTCGAGAACAAGACCTTATGAAGTTGCGAGCAAAGACATGGTAACAAATAGAAACGAAGAGAGGAGGAGCGGGGACAGGGGGAGTTAGAGAGCGAGAGCCTTCGCATCCCTGAGGATTGCTGAAGATACAGACCTGAATATTAACTCACAGAGACCCTATAGAGCTTTAATTATTGATTACCGATGAGCATTCACTGCCAAAGCCAACACGTGCTTAGCTGAGAAGAAACTATAAAGCAAAGGATCTGAAGAACACAGTACCTAGAAACACCTAGAAACCTTCCTTTGGCACCAAACCTTCAGAGGCTCAAAACACTGAAATCCCAAGAACAGTAATATACAAAGGGAAGCTGTGAGGGAAAGGCTGGTAGAGAGCACAGTATCACTGCTGAGGTCAGTTTTGATGTAATGACCATTTTCCTCATTGATGAATTAGAGCTTGCTGCTACGGTAGAGTGGAGGGTGAACTGAGGGGGCTTGATTCCAAAGTACTGGTAGTTCTGGGGGCAAAGTACAGTAATACAAGAAGTTTCTGTGCTATGAGACATCGGTGACTGTTTCCATCTCTCACTTCTGCCTCTTATTAGCCCACTGGGTCCGTCACACTGCATCTCGGTGGACAATTACTAACACTTAATTTCATTTGTCTAATTGTGAGCTAATTTCCTCACGCTGCACACGCAGGCTGAAAGGGATTTGAGCGGCCCCCCAAGGTAAGTCAGCGGTAACCTGTACATTTTATTCCACGCTCAAGTTCAACTTAGCCCCAGTGACTTCATTTCACACTTCATCTCCCTTCCAGTGACATCCACTCACGCACACAGTTGCACACAAACACATAGATGCACATGCTCACACACACACACACACACACACTCATATCGACATGGATTTAACCACACAGCCAAGTCCAGTTGCAATTTAATACATTTCCAGAGAATGTCTGAATCACAAACAATCAACCTACACAAATTAGGCTGCCACGCATGGTGGAGTAAAGCTTGATGCGTGCATTATTACATTAAACAGCTGTGAGTGTTTTTTCCCAGCTGATACTTTCCTCTTAGATGAGGATTGCTTTTGCATTTTTTCTCAATTGAAATGAAGTGCTAACCGAGGGACGAGTGATATCTCATCTGCTTTGGTTCATGCTATACAAGAGAAATACTTGAGAAAATGTCAAACTTTGATCGATTTGGCATGATACTCGCTTTAAAATGAGTGAATTCTAAAGACTGGGAAGCCCATAACGCTCTGTAGTCCCATCCCATCTGTTAGAGAGCTCACAGTAGCAGGCACTTGGACTCTGATGATGCCGAGTGGCCTCACAGCACAGCGCTCATGTTCAGCCTGACCTCAGTGTGGCCAAATCAGACTAGATGGTACTTTACAGCATGGAGCCACTCAGAACCCGACGGCCCAGCACATAAAAAACACTGGGTGGGAGTAATGGAATTTAGTGTGAACAAGGAACACAGCTGTAATATGCGGTAATGTTTCACATTCACATGCTCATTATCATTCAACAGACTGGGCCTTGTCTCATAATATGCTCTCACAATGGTGCAGTATTAACACCAGAGCCAGAAGGCTGTTAGCCTTACCATTAAGACCAAACCCCCGTAGCCTGTCTATGTCCAAAAGTTGATAAGTATGCCTTCAAGCACACCTAAAGCTCACTAATTAAAATGATGTTTGTTTAATCTTTACATAAAAAGACAATTGGTGTTATGGTTGTATACGTGCTGTGGCTTTTCCTTCCATGTAATTCTGGATGTATCTTCATCGAAAACTACAAACTGATGTTTCTACATTACTGTCTCTTCCTGTAGACTGTGTATAAGACGTGGATGTAGCCACTGTAATGTCACCCATTGGTTTCGTGTTCTGTCATTTTGAAGCCTCGACTTCGAAGTTTATAGCCATCGCCATCTTGGTTTTTCCAGAAGTGACGTCCATTCCAAGAAGACCACTTCTGATTGGTTAGTGACAAGATAGTCCTGCCCTAAATATTTAATGTCCAATTTACTCTAATTGGGGCCATCATCTAGAAAATGAACATCATGCTGTACTGAAGACTTGAAATTAGAGATTAAGACCATGAACTCATGAGGAAAGGACTTCCATATAATCTGACTTCTTTTAGGAGCCAGTGGAGTCGCCCCCTGCTGGCCATTAGGAAGAACTCAGGCTTAAGGTGCTTCTGCATTGGCTTCGCTTTTCAGACCCGGAAGCAACGTCGACTCATATACAGTCTGTGTTTCTTATCTGTTTTTAACTTTGGGCAGAGCGACATGCTGAGCTTAGTGATTGAGCCCTACTTAACTCAAAGATATGGGAGCGGGTTTTAATCTCATCTAACACTCAAGAAAAAGCATATAATATACGTGTTTCCCTAAAATACAAACTATTCTTATGAGGGGAAATAAAAGACAAAAGTAGTAAGTTAAACAAAACATTAGTGCAGGTTTTGTGAGGCCACTGGGGACATCAACATTCTCCTCAGATATAAGATTATTGAGAAACTGTATATGACTACAATTACAATATAATTTACCATCCACCAAATAATTTACTTCCATGGAGTCCGCCATTTCCGAAACTCAACCGTAATTGTGAACATGCAGCTTTATGACATGAATGCCATCAAAGGAGGGCGTTCATATGGACTCTTATCGTGTCAGTTCATCATTGTACATTTGTGTCAAGCGTTCCAGTGTTTCATGGTCCTGCTTTTTGATCTTTTTATAGTGTTCCTGACTTGGACTCTTTGCCAGATTTGTTTGCCATCCTCCTGTGTAGCGAACCTTTTTCTAAAGACTGTTTATGACTCTAAGATTCTGGTTTTGGTGCTATTGAGTCCTTTTGCCTGTGTCTACTCCAGTCATTACAGTTCAGGGATTATGTCAACTTTAACTGTATGTTTCCAATGTTATGACCCAGAAAATGTTCAGATGATGGACATTAGGCTCTTAGAGGTGGTGACTAATCGCTGGAAGATTAGCCAGGTGAAATTATTACGCAGTATCTGTGCAGAGTTCAGTACAAAGGCTCATACAGTTGGCCTCTAAGTCTGTGGTTTAAGAGTGGTGGGGTGAGCTTTAGAGGGAGTCATATGGTGCCTGCGGTGTGTGTCCTTCAGGCAGTTTGCGTGTGTGTTTGTGTGTGTATATGTGTGTGTGACACCATCTGTGGCCTGGTCACCCGCCCAGAGTTTTTCTGCCAATGGCTCCCTTAGAGGGAGATTGTTAGGAGGCATGTTGAGACTCATTGTTGATCCCCACTCAGCTCACACAAGCAGGCACACAGATCATATAAAGATATTTCAATGCATTTTAAGTGCATCACTTATTGATTTTTGAATTCAACATTTACAGTGAGACTTAGGTGAATTGTTTCTGTGGCACAAACCTTTGAGGGCGTAGCTATTTAAAAAGCTTTTATTTGGTTTCCATCGTCCTGTTTTCCTCATAACCTCCTCTTTTTCTTCCTCTCTCTCTCTCTCTCTCTCTCTCTCTCTCTTCTATGCCACCAAATCCGAGAGCAAGATGCAAGTGTCAGAGCTTCTTTGACTATTCCTATCAGATCAAAGAGATGAATATGAGCTTTTAAAGGGGCTCAGTCCCTTCAATCCTATTTCAATGATACAGTTTTCCTGACAGCTTTGAGGCTGAGGAAGTGTTTTGTTGAGGAACAGGCCTCAAAATCACTCTAATGCTGTGTGTCGGCTCATAAAGAGCAAGGAGCTATAAAGTTATCTTTTTACTGTTGAGGGGAGAACATTTACAGTATTTCTTTATGGGTGTTAGGGAGAGTACAGATATCACAGTGTTATGATGTGGCTGTGGTTTTGCTACTGGAAATGAGAGAAGTCCCTGCCTTGTGTTGAGTTTGCTACGGGATGGTAATGGCCATCTGTTGGTAGTGCAGCAGTGCAGTAAACTACCTCTGATAGTCCGACAAGATGAGACACACACACACACACTCTAACACATTCAAACCTAAACCTTCAAACACACACTCTGAACAATGACCTCTCTCTGGACACAACAATACATGTGTGTCTAAGTGTTTGGCTTGTCTATAATGCTCTGGGGTGAGTCAGACAGGGGACAGAGGAGGATTGAACTTCTGCATGAGGATGAGGAGGCTTGTGAATTCACAATGTTGACGCTGTAAAATGTTTAGAGGACACACATGGTGTGTATTCTAATCAGTTTGACATTTCACCTGTTGATTATATCAGGCAGTGGCTCTGTATGGTTCCGAGTCACGAGCTCTGCTAGCTGAAGTGTAACTGTGAGTCACACATGTAACACTTAACTGCCAGTATTGTTCAAATAAATGTTCTGAACGGTAAACTAAAAGTAGTCTTTATTGTCTATCAAATAATCCAACACAACATGGTGTCAGGAGTGGAGCTGTTTTGAGGACAGACAGTGCAGGCCCTCCTGCTGGAGGCTGGCATTCTCAGTGCTGCAGGTCCCCAGATGGGTGCCGGCGAGTCCACAGGCGACTTTTACCATTAAACCACCAGAACCCTCCGACTTCTGGAAGCTACATGAGTGGGAGAAATGGATTAAGAGATCTGAGCATTTCAGACTGGCAAGTAATTCGAACAATTCCTCTGAAGCTGACCAAGTAAATAGACTAGTGTGCTGCACAGGGGATGAAGCTGACAACGTGCTACGAGGGCTGGACTTAACGTTCAGTATCTGTTTTGGTCCAAAAAAAACGTGGTGTGTCAATGGTCTTAGTTCAACAAGAGAGAACACTAATCTACTGAATTTCATCACATTACTTGTTTAATTCCAACTCCTACTGTACGGAGCAATCATCCGTGAAGTAAAGTTAAAGCTCGCAATTTATGTGCGGTACAATGTATCCGATCCAATCATCAAGCCACGACCTGAGTGCTGACATCTGCAAAATAGAAAAGAAATAAAATAGAACTGCCCGTTGGACCCTGCAGACCTTTTGGCTATTGACAATTGTCAATATTTGTTGGAAAGCTCAGAGGCAGGTAGGAGTTTGCTTGCTGGAAATTCTGCTAACAAGGCAGAGACGTGCTGCCCTGGTCATCTGTGCCGTCCTGTGTGCTGAAAAAAAAAAAAGAGCTGCCAGCATATACAAACTTGCAGGTGGCTAGGAAGATGTGGACAGTATGGTTTGTCCATTTTGCAGGGAGAATTAGCAGTAAGCCAGCTACTGTTTCCATACACGTGATACGTTATGTCGCCATGGCACTTTCAGGCACTCTGTTTGCCACAGCACACAGGCACAGTGTGAAAAACCACATTGGCCGTGGGGAATACACTCATGGCTCTGAATCAGCTGTGTTGGAGCCCGACGACGGCCAACCAAAATTTGTGACGTGCCAGAAATTCATCCAAATGTCCGACAGCCAGTCAGGAGCAATTGATCAGTCCTCGCTCCTCCCTGTGCACTGCACGGGAAAAGATGCCCAGCAGAGCTGAAATTCAGAGAACTCTAAAATGACTTGCTGTACTATTTTCACCAGCTATTGCCTAACTGTGTCTGTCTGCTGTTTTGTGATGAAAACAACACAATGAGAGTGAACAAAAGCCGTAAAGTTGCGCGCCAGACAGCAAACAATGAGCTGAAAGTTGCTCTAAAGCTCCATAAGGCCGAGGAGAGCTGCAGATTTAGGTGATAATTATCTGTTCTCTACTTAAAATTCATGTACTGTATATGGTTTTATGAGGGGTGGCTTGTAGTGCTGAGAGAGAGAGAGCTGAATACCCTGAAATCTGTACTTGTATTTACGTTGATTTGTGTAATTATTTTGATGAACTAGTCATTACAGACATGATAAGTGTGTTCCGTGTTTCCTTAATGCTAAATACTCCCCTTAATAGGGCTTTTATACACAGTGAGCATATGCACATACAGATGCAGGCCAAGGAGTGTATTTTCGCGTCGATATTATTTAGCATATTTGGAGCATTTTCAACCTTCCCTCAGGATAACTGCACTTTTCATATTAAATGCCACCAGATGACTGCTTCCACTAAAAAAAATAAATCGCTAAAAACCTCTCGGTTAACTTAGTTGTTACCCTCTGTTCCCTATGCAATACTGTTTAGCTCATTCACAAAGTGTCTACAACAACAACACGCTCAGTCCACTCCTCATGGCTCAACTGTTTCTAAATACATTCAAACTGAACATGAGTGAAAGAAACAGGAATGTGAGGGGAAAAGCAAAAGGAGGAAAAGCCCACTAGGGCAGCAGAAGAAAGGGAGGCAAGTGTGGGTCTAATTTCCCATGGTGGACTACTTCCCTGTGCTGTGCTAGTCATGGTGGTGTTGACTGATGAAGCCTGACTCTGGCTTGTTATGGCCTTCTCACCGAGGTGCTGAGCACTTCCTCCCCCAGCTCTGCCTACAACGCTCACCGTCTACATCTTTCATTATAACTACTCTACAGCCTAGTTTCCAGTGTCCCTCTATCCAAACTCCGATTTCTCCTTCCACCTGTACGAGAAGATATCGGCCCATTTCCCACCTCTCAGTCCCATCATCATTACTGAGCTCCTCTTCTCCCACTCAGCCCCCGACACTTGAGCACCACCTCACCCTTTAAACCTAGCAATTTGTCACATGATTCTCTAATCATCTTCAGCATTAGCATGAGTGTCCCGTAATTGGTAAATATACCCATTAAGTGATGAGAGCATGAGCACCAAATGTTATCCAAGAGGATTTAGATTAACCTCTTGTGTAGACTAGTTTGTATTTTTCATAGCTTTTTTGCATTTTGCCTTTATTTGATAGAGACAAGAGCGATACATTAGACACAGGATATGCAGGGACAGGGTACGACACACACCAAAGATCTATCACCAGAATCACTTCAGGAGCATTGCAATTATATGGTATGCATCTTATCCACTAGGTTAGAAGATACTTTTTTTTTTACCTGTAGGTTCACAAGCTTACAAACTTGATTAACATAAACATAACTCAACGGTTCTGAATTAGCCAGGTTCAGTTTTCGATGAACGGCGATTATAGTTGCTATATAGTATAGTTAGATATTATAGTTGCATGCAGAATAAAAACTTTTATTTGAAAATTTTAAAAAAAAGTATACTGCTTCAACATACAGCATAATAACACAGTAAGGTCCAGTTAGTCATTTTCAACCATATAAACTGTAGGCGTATTCAAATATATTAGTAAGTAGCCTCACTTGTGATGGGACCATAGTTAAAAATGAAGGCCTATTCTGAACTGATTGCAAACATTACTGAGGTATACAATCATTTAACAAGCAACAATAATATTCTGATAATCTAACAACAACATATTGATAATATTGATAATATTTACTTTAGTCTACCTGGCCCCACATAATACTGACCTAACAAAAGAGGGAAATATATTTAAAGAATGTACCTGGCAAGTCAGGAAGCTGTTGATACTGAACACATCAGTAAAATGTTCTCTGAAAATGTATTTCATTTATGTTCTGTATTTCATTTCATACATATTTCATTTGGTTTTAGGCAAAATAGCCAAACAGATGACCTTTCTCTGAGCGTAACCACCAACCACAGTGTGGACACAGTTGCTGGACTCTGGTCTGACAGTCCTGCACTTTGTGCTGCTGCCATTCCCTATGATGACCAGTTCTCTGTAGTACCACCACAGTACATTAATGTAGCCTGCAGTTCAGTTTGACTGAATGAAAGACAACATTTATGAATGTCTGTGAACATAATAGCAAGTACATTTGTCAGAAAAACATAATTATGAAAACAATTTAGTAATATTCAAATGTAATTTCTCAGAGACAGCGTTGTGGCAGTTAACAGCTGTTCCCTTGGTGGGTGAAACAACCAAACTAATCCACGCTTTGTTTAGGGGAACGTCATCTTCCTGTGCCAGGGCCAGAAAGATAAGCAAAAGAGAAATAACGACAGGGGAAAAAAGCTGTAAATCGACTGACATAATTAACAACAGTTTAATCTGCGCATTTCTTCAGTCAACATAACAAACTTAAAGATAGATGCTTTTAGCTAACACTGCGGCAGCTTTTGTGTTGAATGTCGGTCACTACTCACTCCTAATTAATTGTAGGCCTCTATGATGATTTCTAAAGGATTTAAATACCAGGCTTGTACAAAAAGTCAAGCAGGAATGCATTGATTATTTTAGCATTAACGATTCTTCCATTATTAATGTTATTATTTACACCTGTGCTTTTACTGCTCGGCAAGTCAAATATCTGGCATGAATAGAGCCTGTTCTCCTTAAACTTGCAGCATACTCCTTTAATCTTCTCGTGTTCATTTTCCTCCTTCCAATAGAATAATGGTCACTCATCTTAAAAAAAACAAATCAAACATGAACTGAAATGGCATTTAGGCACACAGGCATTGTGTGAACCTGACATCTTTGGCAATGAGCCGTCAAAGGGAGACTGAAAATAACTTGGAGGTGTCCTTTCAGCCAGCACAAGTCCTCTCGCTGTAAATATTCCCCACTTCTCTCAGCTCTGACAAGCACAATTATGCATACATAATCACTGGTGTTACGCAACTAAATGGGTTACTGGTACATGAATAATTTGTGTTTGATACTCAGCCATCACCCTCTGAGTTTTCATTTTTGCCATTGTTTCAGTCCCATTTCACAAGTTTCTGCAGATTGTTATTTTTCACATTGTCATTTCAGCAGCTATAGCACCGACACACTCTGCTCTCAGGGACAGCAGACCGATTATGACCAGGAAAAATGCACTCACAGTGTGGATCAATCATATGTGCAACTATGTACAGTAGGGAGTTAAAGATTCTTAGCTTTCAGTCATCAGTGAGATGGGATAAGAAGCTGGTTTAGAGTTAAATGTTTTGACATATTTGTTTCTGAGAGTTAGTCTCAGTAAGAAAGCGAATAAGTGTTTTTTTCCCCAAAATGCCTGAGTGGTCCTTTAAAGTAAACTTTAACAGTGCTATACAGGGAGACACCAAATGCTTATGTGCATTTGTGCATGTGTTTGTCTCTCCGTTTGGCCACTAATGAGATCTCCAACTGCGGCAGCCATCTTAATCAGGTGCTGCCTTTATCATAAAGATGTGACAATTTCAGCAACTATGAAGACACGTGTTAGCAAGGCAGCCGAGGAAACTGCACACAGAGGCCGGGGCGCACAGGCACATCATATCATCTAGATTTTGATTGTGTGGTGTTGGGAAGCGGGAGCCTCCCCTCTCCCTTTGCAGTATGTAATTAGCAGTGCCATCTGTGTGTATGAGACTCAGAGGTGAGGACAGCACAGGAGGAGCACGGCTGTCCATCCTCATTTACACTCAAATCATTACTTTGGCCTATTCATCGCCTTTTTTCATTACTCCTCTGCTCCTTTCCCTGGAAAATGGTCTCCCAGATTAAGCCATCAATTCCAAACGGCTCTATTTCCTCTGCACCTCTCTGTCCTCTTTGTGTGGTATTCAACCTCTCAAATGTCAATTCACAGCTGCCGTTGCTTCACTGTGCCGCTCTCTTCTCTTCCCATCCATCACATTTTCATGCATCCGCTGAGTTCACTTCTTTGTCCACGTCTGCGTCCTGTTGTCTGTCAGTCTCTCCTCTTTCTATCTGTCTTTACGTGTCTCTGGAAGTCTCTCTTTCATCTCCCTCCCCGCTCCCCTCCCTCTCTCTGGGCTCCAGGCATAAGTGTCGGACTCTCAGAGGAGAAGAACAGGTTTAAATGACGGGCTTGTTAACGGGGTCACTGATAATTCTGCTAATTAGCTGCCATCTCACCTTGAGCTGCGGTCCCAGCAGCTAGATAAGAGAGACAGTGAATGAGTGAGAGAAGCACCTAAAAAACAAGCAACCATCTCTCAGTAGCTTTTTAAAAAAAAAATGGGAGCAGAACATCTAATAATACTAACAAAAGATTGATAAAAAAAAAAAAATCTGGCATCACATCATTAACCATCATTGCAAATTTTCCAAAAAGTTAATTGTGTTTATAATGAGAAAACTGCATGTAGTGTTTCCTTTTAAAGTTGTCACTCAGAATATAATGAATCCATTTAATCACCACTATAAATAGTCGCATTAAAAGCTAATTGTAATTTGCTCAAAAAAGTCAAATTATCGTTACTTTCAACAACCTTCCGCCCATATTTCATTTTGTGTAGTAGATTTAATGCTGCGCTGAATACGAAAACCCAATCCTGCGCCACAGCCATTAATAATATTGATAGAGTTATTTGTGTGAGCACTGACAATTAGCACGGGTGGCTAAAAAAATTGATGGAGCTTGTTGTTTTGCCAGAGGGCAAAATCATCACATAATTAACCTGTTAAAAATCAATACACAGCAGACTGTATGTAAAATTAAAGGCCATGACTCTTATTAGCAGCAGATTTCAAAGTGGATCCCTTTGTTGTATTATTGGCAGCGCAGGGAGTCACCAGATCTCTATTGGTCCCGGCAACTTGTTAATGAGCCTCAGATGTCCACTTCAGTCAGTGGGATTATCATGGTATTTAATATTGATATCAGCCGTACTAATTACAGCCTATTAATTATGGAATAAATAATTGAAAGCAAAAACTATACTCCAGTTAGTGTAATTAAAGAAGACTAATTAATGCATTAATTGATTTTATGTTAATTTAATTTTCCATGAAATTGGAAGAATCTTGGGAGAGCGACGCAGAGTGAAGTACAGGCCCTTGGACAAGGTCGACGTGATTTGGCACAATTAGAAAATACTCTTAAAATGGCAGCCGGTGCAATGTTGCACTGACGAAGCAGCAGAAAGTTACAGAATGCAGTTTGTTTTAAGAGTGATGAGAAGGCTCGTGTTAACCAAGGCTCTTCTAAAGACACGCTCATGTGGATACTCAACAAGCATGCTTTTTTTTTTTTTTTTTTTTTGTTTTGCCTTGTACTTCTTCCTAATTGGGGAGCATGCTAAAACCGGATGCACAAACGAGTGGAATGGAGGCACATATCTGAGGGCTAGATGAGCCTTTGTTCTAAAAAGAGAGAGAGAGAGAAGATGAAAAACCTTCTTCGTCTGGGATCTGGGTCAGAGCTCTGTGTTGCAGCGCCGAGTGTTTCTCTGTGGCTCTGTGCTGCACACTGTACTGACTGTATCTGTCTCTGGATAGGCTAGGAGATGAATCTACCTGGAAAAGCATCACTGAGCACATCAAGCAACCGCAAACTCACAGTCTACTGTAATACGCAAACAGCAATCAGAATTAAAATACTCTTACACGCTCACATGCACACGTGCTTAGCCCTGGTCATGATACGCTGCGATATGGAGCCAATGAGGCGAGAAGCCATATCAGGTTATGAGGCAGTGAGTAGGCCAGCTGAGGCAGACTGCTCCTGCCGTGAGAATCTGCTCCCTCTCTGCTCGCCTGATCTGTTTCCCCTGAAATACCACAAGAGGGATTCTCAGAGTCAGCAGCAACACTGATTTCTTCTCTCCCTCAAGTTTCACCTCCCAACCAGACTCAGCTTCGCCTGGCGTCAGCATGAATGAGCTCTATTAGATTAGCAACACAGTGAGCTTGCCAGACCCCCTTCTCCAAACTGCATTATGGTTTTGCATTATGGCGAAGCATGTCTTCATATGACTTTGCCTCTGCAGGTCACTGCTCCCATTTTTGCGGCCACAGGACTTAAACAGATACACAATCAAATCACTAACAGATGCTGGCACACAAACACATGCGAACTCTCAAGACACATACACAAAAGCAGCCGCTACGGTATAATAGAAGCAACAGAGGCATTTGATTGACATTAGCACGGCGACTGTAGATCTAATTTCCACGGCTTGCTGGAGAGGAACAGCAATGGAGAACGCAGCAAATCAGCCTGTCAGTCAAAGTGGCTACCTGCTCCTGCTCGGGCGCCGTCACTGAGCGTTCTCCACAGCAGAGCTACAGCGGGAAAAACAGCAGCACAATAGGTACATCAGTCGTGTTGCTGAAGCAGAGAGAATTAATCCACAAGTCGTTATTGCTAATATATTGTTATAATTGAGCCAATCATTTGTAGCAATCATAATGACTTCAGGAAGGCAGCAATATTTGGTGAATAGGAACAAACAAGATGGTTTATTAAGACCATTAAGTTCCATTTCAGTACCCGCCGCGCACTCACTGTGATCTGGTTCAACTCCTTTATTTAAAAAAAATTAAGGACCCCTCAGACATCCATCCGTTCATCCATCCATCCATTGTCTACACCGCTTATCCTTCAGGGTCGTGAGGGGGGAGTCAATCCCAGCTGACTGACTGGTCGCTAGTCAATCAAAAACAATAAACTAGTCACATTTTCTTAAAATGACATCTACATTATATGTTTCATTTCACACACCGCTGGACACAAGATGTACACAAGTACGGACACTGGAGGTTTCAAGTTTCCACATCATGTTCAATGTTGGACCACAATTGGCCTCCAAACTAGTTGTGATGTCACAAAATGTGCAAATCTTAAACTGAGATTTAGGGCGAGCACAGAGACTCTATCCTCCCTCAGCAGATGAAAATCATGAAAGATGAAATATGAAAACAGCCTTCTGGTGTCAAACTCTGGACATACAGTACATCAGTCTGCACAGCGAAGCTTAAACATGGGGGGGGGGGGGGGGGTTCAGAGGGGGTCTTTAAGATGTCTTGATAAAGGAAAAGCACATTTTCTTCAAAAATGTATTTACCCTCATGTAGTTAACCTGTCTGTTGCTGTAAACAGCAATAGTGTGTTTTTCTTTTTCCTCCAATGACAGAAGGTTATCATCAGGCTTTAAAGCTGAATGGATTGTGGGTTAAGAATGCCGTTTGATTCTTAATCTAACAGAACCTTCGGGGGGTTAAACAAGGTGTATCAGATTGATTTAGCTGCTTATAGAAGAGAACTTCACATGCCGTGGGGACTGAGGAAGAAAGAATGAGATCTCAGTGCAAGGTATCTCCTGTATCTCTTGGCTGGCAGGAAGGAGGAAGGTGTCATATATGCTGCTATCAGTAGGACTGCTACCCGTATCTCTGATATCTCTGTTTCATCATCGGTATAAAAAACGGCTTGAGGGCGAGAACGGCCATCCTCCTCTTTTCCTCTCATTCTCTTTTCCTTTCTTTCCTGCTCTTGGTTGTCAGAGTGAAGAGACCAAAAAGCAAAATGTATCCACTCCACACTGACAGCCCACACAGATCCCTATCTTTTGTCATTTTTCTGTTCCTGTTTAAAGAGCCTCTGTCTTGGGTGACCAGAGGTGAAGGACATCAGCTTCTCTGCTCTATCTTGCCTTGTTCTTTTTCTTCTTTTCTTCTATCGACTGATGAAAGGGTGGACTTTACAGTGGTCTGGGTTCCCAAAGAAGAGCCTGCAGTGGCTTTAAAATACGATTGAAAATGAAATTTTGTGTTTCCAGCTTGAGGAACATCCAAAATAACTCCAGAATTTAATTACATCAACCAATGTGAGGGCATTTCTTTTAGACTGCATGCTGGGGGCACATGGATGCTGGTGAACTGAACTGATTAAAGGTGAAAGACTGTCTGATTTTGGATTCAGCCAAACTAGCCTCTTTCACCTTTGTCTCTCTGCATTTTTCACTGTCTTTTACAGTAGTTTGTGTCTGAAAGTCATACCTTAGCATGCATAGACATCTCCTTGACTCCTGCTTTCATTAACCTCTCAGTGTGCTCCATCAGAGAGAGGGGAACGTGCTACAATAATATCCTAGTGACGACACGTGGGTCAGGACCCCTCTGATCCAGAGAGGGGAGAATATCTCATTAAGAGAGAAAGCCTCTGGGACACTAAAGCAATTTGGCTTGCCCTCTGTTCTCAGGAACCAATTAAAACATTAGCCTAAACTATCACAGTGCTCACAGATGTTGATACGCAGCCATGACAGTTGTGTGCGTAACAGTGAAAAGTCAAGGCTGCAGCAGTGACTCCCAAGGCAAAAACAGTAATCAGAGAAGGTAACAAATAAGCTGCATAATGTAAATTAAATCATCCAACGAGAAAAAATGAGAAATGTGCTGTAGTTATAATACATATGTGATGTTTTAATGGCTTTTGTGTCCATGCAGTGTGTATATCCTTGTCCCAAAATCCCAAAAGTTGAATATGTATTCCTTTTTATATCTACACATGAGCATGCAGTGAATAAACCTCAATTCAGACTGTAAAAGTTGCCCGCTGACTGCTTTCTCTCTTTGTCACTCCATTTTCCAGCCCACAATTTGATTCCAGTCTATTAAACTGTGCTTCCAGGCCAGCTGCAAAAATCTCAACAGCTTCATTCTGTGCTAATGAAGCGCAGCCTGTCCATAACCAAATCTCAGTCTATGAAATTTCTGGGTAACGCTGGCCTGTGTGGAGACTGGTCCTCAATCTTCCCTCCAATCTCTAACTCAATTCAACAATTACATGCAAATAATCCGCAGATTCCAATCACTCTGACACATTACTGGGGAGGAAAAAGAAAGTTCAAATCAAGATCACCCACCGAGTATCTTTTCAAGTGATCCAAAAAACAAAGTAAAAATCAGAACAACTGAACTGATGCAGGCAGATTTTGTCAGTAAGCCATTTCTTTCTTTCATCCCAGCTTGATTCTGTCTGAATATTCATTTTATCCTCCTTTCATTTTCCACATTCATGACACTAAATTTGCTTTGTTATTTGTAATTATAAAAAATGTGCACAAAAGGTATTTGACATCATCTTTCCAGTCACAGCAAAGAAAGGTCTGATGGTAATCATGCCAAAATCTCTCAAAAAATCTGATTACTCATGAATACACCTCCAGGGGTGAATATGCTTCGCTGGTGTGCCTTTCACAAGCTCTAATCGAGGTGAATCTGCCTCTCCCTGGAAAATTAAAAGGGGATGCAGAGTCCTTGATTCAGCACGACTGCAAAACCACGAGGAAGTTCTTTTCTTATGTCAAAACAATATTTACAACCGTTCAGGAACATCGCTGACAGAGTGCGACAAAGAGAAAACATTTAAGCATCACCTCTGACCGCGGGGTCCGTCCTAGTTGAAATGATTGACAGAAGATGAGTGTAGATATGCTGAGTCCACAGGGCATCTCCCTGAGCAGTGTCACTGTGAGGTCATGTGATGACAGTCCAGAGTAGTGGGTCGTCACCCCCTGACCCAAGAGCTGAATAAACAGAGGAGATTCACAATGAATCCCTGCAAATCTCTGGAGTGAATGACAGACAGAGGCTGGAGTTAGTCACTTATTCCCTACACCCATGACTGGCTATGGGAGCTACAAAATAAGTGCACTCCACTGTTACTGAACATTTAACACTTCATCAAACACATTCCAGCCGAGAGGCTACAGAGCTTTGCTGCTTTTAAGTTTTTATCAGTACATTCTTTGCAAAAAAAAAAAAGTACATTGTTGCCCTGTTATCCATGCAGTTAAAGGTTGATCGGCAGTCTGGAGGTCAGTGGTCCAATCACCCTCGACCTCATGGGACAGTGTTAGTTGGATGCAGGCCAGTGCTTAGAGACAGGCTGGCATTTCACCCACAGCACCTAACCACTGCCAAAAGCATGCCTCTGTGCAAGGCCCTTAACAGCTACAGATCAGTGCTCCAGACACAGTGGGTTTTGGCTGACCCAGTGTTCTGTGGAGCTGCAGCGGAAGATACTGATACTGTACGTCCATGTGTGTGTGTGTGTGTGTGAGAGAGAGCGTGTCTCTTTGTCTGTCTTGGAGGGGCTAGTCATGAAAATCTCACCATAAAAGTATCAAAGTTTGCCCACCAATATTGATTTTATGTACAAAAAAAATCAAAAATCAGTTGAGAGAAGGAGCAAATTAGAGAAGGATACAGTGGATGAGCTCTCTTGATATTGTGAGATAGATGTCTGCTTATTTCCAGTCATTTCTTACTCTTATGAGCCATTATACATTGTACATGCGAGTGCATACATTACATTATAAGATATATTATATATAATATAATATAATAATATATATATATTATTACTATTTTATTTGTTTTAGCAGAAAATGCAAGAAGAAATATGATGTTAACTATAGTCACTGTAGCATGTTAGCTTAGCACGTTAGCATGCTAAAATAGCACTAAACACAAAGTATAGCTCAGGCTAATGGGAATGTGATTACATCTGCAGGTATTTCAAGTATTCATAAATCAAAGTTAATGAAATTCATGCGGAGAGGAATATGAATGTCTGCACCAAATTCATCCAGTGATCGTTGAGACATTTCAGTCTGCACCGAAGTGATGGATATGAATGACATCATATTTGTGAGCATTTAAAACTACATTAATTTGCTTTTTAGTAACTTTAATCTCCAGTTAGATCATTTTTAATTCGTGCAGAGAGAATGGCTCTCCATATGACAGACAATATTAAAAACATAATTGATTTTAATCAGCAAATCTGTTCTTTAACTGGTACAGGCACACGTGACAACACGCATGTGAAGAAAAAAAAACCCACGCAAACATTCGTAGACCCTGTCACACACACTCACACACACTCACAAACACAATAGGATCCCTCTTGGCAATCTATGACCCAAATCCTCTATGAGCCCCTCCCTCTTGGCTCCTCCAATTCTGTTTTCTCCCAGTCTGTCTTTCTGGCAAGGGATTGAGACCTCATACATACACTTTTTTTTCCCAATCAGTTTTAATTTTACATGAACAGAGACACATGCACACTTGTTTCTCCACAAACAATGAACATTTTCTATATATCTCTCCCAGGACAAATCTCCTGACTCCTCACATGTAAAGAAGATCTGTGTTTAACTGTGGAAAGGGGTGGTGCGTGAGTGAAAGAAAAGACAGCAGCATCCGTTCTTGTGGCCCTGATTGATCTCAATTGTATAAGATAAAGACTTTTCTTACCTAGGCTACCTGCTCCTCAATTAGTCAGTGAGTCAGTCTTTTTTCTCTCTTCTCTTTCAGAAACATCTCTACCTTTGTACCATGTCACTGGTCTCACCTCTGTGTCAACGGCTGCCTTCCCATGTGAAAGAAGAACAGGTGTCCAGGAGGGAGAGAGGCTGCTGGGGCTACAGAGGGTTAAATGCTGACTCTGACCCCCACTGATCACCCCGCTGAGTCTATAATGCCACCCATAGACTGAGGGCACAGGGAGACACACAAGGCTCTGCACTGAGAATTTAAACTAGGCGAGACTTCTGTGGGTTGCAGGGAAAACGGAGGGAAGGGATTTCAAAGAAAGTCTTCTGAGAGTTGCCATATGCTCAATAAGCCCTTTAACGCCTGCACTATTTACTGTAAGCCGTCACCAGGCCGATATTTACAGAATGATCCTTCAGAAATTCCTTATTTGTCACTGCTTTGAGTGCATGCACGGAGCATATTTTTAATACGCCCTTAAGCATTTGAAAGCAAGATCCACTGCTTTTTTCCCTTTAAGATGAAAAAGCTTGTTTGCTGGGTTGAGTATGTACCACTGGTGGTAGAAGTACTCAGATACTTCAGTAAAAGTACCAATAAAACAATGTAAAAGTACTCCATTGTAAGTTAAAGTCCTATACTCAAAACCCCTCTTTATTACCCCTCTAAGTATTATCAGCACAATGTGTTTAGATAATTAAAAGCAAAAGTACTCAATGTGCTGAAAAATTACCCAGTATGCAGTAGCTTGTCACGGTGTGCATAGTTTTAACTAGTTTAAATAAAGTTTAGTCCAATGGTCGACACATATTTGTCACAAAATCTTACATTAAGTAATACTATAAAACTATAGCAATCAAATAAATGTAGTAATAAATGCAAAACATTTAAATGTACAGTAGTGGAGCAGAACCATGAAGTCACAAAAAATACTCTACGTTGTACTATATGTGCCTGTTCCTAACTTAAGCAACTGAACAAGACAATTCTCAGACACAGCAGGTCACAGCAGATTTCAGTGTCTGCAGAAACGGCAGCAAAAAGGTCAGCGTGAATCTCACACACACACACACACACACACACACACACACACACACAGCCCGGCAGGACCAACAACAATACTCTAATCAGCTGCTCAGCCTTTCTGGAAATTATTCCATTACATTGGCAACTCTCTGATGAAGTAAAGAGACAAGCAGCGGGGAGATAATACACTCTTGCAAGCTGTTGCAGGGTTACTAATATCCACTCTGGACTGGCAGTGATGAATGAGATTCCTGGGCTATGTGGAGGAGTATTGAACGGGAGGTAAGAGAGAAAAGGATGTGGAGAATAGAAGGCAGTTGGGCGATTAACCAAAGGTTGCATGAATGGCCCCTCCGATAGTTATTTCAAACATGTATTGTTACACCGGCGCTCTAGCGTGTTTGAATGGTGTCTTATTATTCTCATGGCAGATATCCAGGAGCAGAGGGAGAGTAGTCTTCATGCAGGCATTGTTTCACTGGGGAGTCTTTTCCTGCTTTGCTTTACTATTACGTTCTCTCTGTGGTTTCAACAGAGCTGGTATTTTATGTATCCTCTCAGCAGCGATCAATATTTTAGTATTCATCCGACTTTAACTCTGCACAGGACCTAGAGACCACCAAGAGCTGAGACACCTACATCTTTTTTTTCTTTTTAGATTAATATTTTCCACAGAAACATATGATCAATTTATGAAACACAATACATTTTTAAAGATGAACCAGTAGTTTCCAATATTTTGGGCTTTGGACCTGTAAACAAAGAACTCTGGCTCCCTTGTCACCTTTTGGATGTTTATTCTGCAAATGCCTTTCCATCCTCTTGTTTTATGCACACTATCAGTTTGCACATTAAGAAAAGCTTAAGTGGAAATGTTGACCATTCAAAAATCTTTCGGATCTTCTTACTCTTGGCTGAATTAATCTTACAAATGTGAATTAGCACATTTTCCACATTATTTTCCACCATTCGAAATTTGATATACTACAGTTTTAAGTACAATTTTACTTGTAATGGAAAACGCTCACGTTGCTGTTTTGGTACTTTTACTTACACACAGGATCTGAGTATATTTTGCAGCGCTGTTTCAAGCCCGGTGTAAGAGGAGGAGCTCATCAGTGATGAAGACAGACAGGGCAGAGCAGAGGGGAAGAGGAGCAGGAAGAGTGCAGACACCTAATTTGCTGCGAGTCCTTACTTAACATTTCACCTTCAGATTACTGTACTATTAATGTCACACCTGCTACACGAACCATTCATGATCACAAGTATAAGGCTGCAACTATCAACTATCAACTTTCAACTTTCAAGTATTGATTTAACTGTGAATCTTTTTTTTTTTTTTACTATTAATCGTTTAAAATGCCTGACAACAGTGAAAAATGAGAAGCTCCCAAAGCCCAAGGTGACATCTGTAGATCCAAATATATTCCACTAGTAATAATACGAAACAGAGAAAAGTAGCACACTTCACATTTTAGAGATTCTTGATAAAAAAAATTGCTTGATAAAGACTGGTTGTTGATAGATTTCCTGTATATTGACTGAATTAATCCACTAATCCTTCAAGCGGTGCAATAATAAACAGTCTTTGTTTATTTAATATAGTAGAGAGCTGGTTTTGATTGCAGCTCTGGGAGAAATAAATGAAAGTTCCCTCCAGATTCCTTCAGCAGGTGACTGTACAGTAAAGAAATGTGTCATCCGAGGCAGAAATGTCTTGTGCGTTACAAAGAAGTTGCCGTGAGTGTGAAGTGCTACGTTTTTCAGACGTGTGTGCCTGGCACACTTCTCACTGTTTAAAGTAAAGCTCCTCTCAATTTGACCTCATGGCTATTCTAAGGATGTGAGAGCACCTTCTCAGATCTATAAATGGGTGTCTCATAATGAGTATGATGACACCAAGCAGAAATACTCCTCGGTTTCATCAGGGAACTCACACAATCTGATTTATCCTATTCTTCTGAGGCAGATGTACTATAGGAATGTCCTATGTTCAAAAGGACTGTTAAATCACCTTTGGAAAAACTCCTCTGAGCAGTCCATGGGTTTCTAAAGCCCTGATACTTCTTTCAAATTTACTGCAAAGGATTTTTCATCATTTCTGTCCTGGTGATTGCAGAGACAGGTCCTGCGTGTTTACCTGAATGCCACCCAGCTACAAAGGTAATGTTCTCTCACTGACTCTGACGTCTAACCTCACTGAAGGGAGAAGGTTCAAGGGCTACCTCCACGGGAAAAAAAAAAGAAACCAGTAGCTTGCTGATTACATGTGTTGCGGCGATGAGTCGACGTCTCTGCTGCAGGTATGAGCGCTCTAGTGATGCCTGACAGTATTTAAGTAACAGCAGTGATAAAACAATGTAAAAATGAAGGTGTGACGGATGAAACGTGTTGATATGAGCTGTGTTGCTCCACAGTCGGTGAATCTGGGCGACTTGCAGCCAGTTACCGTCCAACTGGGGCCACATAAAGGTATAAAAGTTGATGAGCTGCTCTTCCAGGCCTCTTGGCCACGTTTGCAGCCTGCTTACACCCAGGGTGTTTCTTTATTGTGTGCCATTTTGTCAGGACGGTTAGATTTCTGGTAATTAATAACACATACTCATATTCTTCATCTAAATTTATATTGCTCCACTCTCCACTAGACCGACTTGGGGTCATAACATTCCTGCCAAAGCGAAAGTACAGGAAATATCAAAATGAAAACAGATTCACTTTTGAATTGCATAAAACAGCAAAAAGCACATCCTTTTAACTGGGAATGTTTAACACACATGTATTGTATTTCTCCTCAGTGATTTATAATTAATAAACATAAAAAAATCATGAAATAATCTACAAAAGGATCACCAATAGAGAAAAGTTCATTTTCATTGTAGAGCACCCAAGGATCCGGTGCTGATTAGGAAATAAATGAAAAGTTATTGATAGATTTCGCTTTGGTGAATGAGCATCAGAGTGTGTTTTATTTTCATTACTGCAGTTTGTGCATGGAGGGAGGCCGTGATGATTAATATTGTTTCTGCATGAGCCTGAGTGATGGAGCTTGGGAAACGGAGAGACAAGGACAGGACATGAATGCTCCATTGCACGTCGGCCCTGGTTAACCCTTCAGCCATGCAGGTTGTGACAGAGAGAGAATATAAATGGCCCCTAATAAGCCCCTCCAGTGCATTGTTGTCCAGCTTCTCTCCCTCTTCTGTCACATACTGTATGCTGCACCAGGGCTAACTGTTATGTATTCATATTATTGATACAATTCACAGTTTTGAAACACAAAAAAATCAAATGCAATAGTTGACATAGAGAAGTTGAAGTGTTGATAAAGAGAAGACGAGATGAAGCTTGATGGAACAAGTTTGTCAGGATAAACAATGACACTGCAGGATCTGCTTATGCTTCCTCTTCCGTAGACACGGCTTCACCTTATTACTGCCACCCACTGTTACACCACCACTTCAGTAAATCTCTACAGTGTTAACACTCATTGTTCTGGCTTTCTATGTTCCCTTAAATTGTCAGACACTACACAAGACCTCCAACGTGCACACTGAAGTCATCTTCTTACTGTGAGATGACAAGTTCAAATCAAAGTGGCAGAGAGGTGAAAGAAAGAGTTCAAACCAGGCTTCACAAAACTGTCATTCTGCACTCAATGTTTTACCAAAAACGGCTGTTATATCGCCACCAGACTCCACTGACTAAAACAGTAATTTTACACGGTAGTTGCTGGTTTACAGTTGTCTCGATTAGTTTGTTTTTTGTGTTATTCTTAGGTGCTCTAAAAGGGTCCAGCACAATAATCATGTAACACAATGACACACACAAACTAACCAGTTGAGGCAGAAGGAGAGCAGCAACTCCTTGAGGTGGTAAAATTACTGTTTTTGTCAATGGAGTCCGCTGGGTCTGGTTAAACCAAAAGGATCGTACAGGTTTATCTCTGTAGAGAATGTTGTCAGACACCGCAAATAAAAATCTGAGCCTGTCGGTGGCAAAACAAGCATTTTAAGTGGACATGATTTTATCGGGCACAATTGCCCCAAAGGATTATATTACTGTCCGCTCTCAGCTGCCGGCAGATGCGATCCACTGGACTGATTCCAAATTTTTTTTCACCTACTAGTCATTTTGAACCCAAAATATATAAAAACAGGGCCCAGATTTAAAAATACCAGAATTATTCTTTAAGCTTGATTCTCTATAACACTACTTTTCTGTGATGGGAAAGGTCTAAATCTATTACTGCTTTTAATGTTTAGATTTCCATCTTTCCTTGGTGCAACATCATGTATGTCTCTATTTGCTTGTCTTTCCACAAAATCCACAAGTTGCTTAAACCTGACTCTCTTTGCTGTGGGTTCATAATAATTATAAGCAGCAGTGCGCCATCTTTCTCTAAGCTTGTAAGACAGTTTTGCTCTGACTATCCTCAGAGTCTCCTCTGACTGCACTTTGACTAGACCTCTGCAGCTCAGAAAAGCCCTTTACTAAGTCACAGAAAGCATCATAAGCCTGTTCAGCAGTATCAGAACTGGCATAATACAACATTAATGAATCACTATTATTTCTCTTTGTGTCATTTGTTTCAATTTAGACTTTTTTGTATTCCTTTTCTGATTAAGTTTTGCATCAATAGCTAATTTGATCTCTCTTTTAGATACACTTTCTTCATGCATGACTCTCCCCTCTGTTAAGATGTTATTCATTCATTAAGACAATATGCTCCCCACGCTTTAACTCGACCATAATATAGCTTCTCATCCTTCATTTACTCAACCACCAGTTAAGGGGAATTCATATTCCATATGGGAATGTCACAGTTTAATACTGGCTTCACTGTCACAGCATTCTTTCATACGAACATGCACATTTCAGCGGGAGTCAATTTGTATGAGTAAGTGTCAAGACGATTAATTGTGACATCTGAAGCATGGGAATATTTAGTTCCTATTCAAATTATCACAACTGCAATAATGCGTTTCAACACTCGTTCACATTACAATAATAATTCGCATGAGGTATTCAGTCACTGAATCCTTTCCAATCCAATGGTGACGAAGCAAAGTCAGTTTTTCAACTGTTGTTCTCACTTTCTGTGTTCCCTTTCCATGTGAAACCAGTAAAGATGCCATACGAGACCTCCAACATGCACATTTAAGTTATCTTCTTACTGTGAGATTACGGAGGAGATGAATGAATGTTGAATATGTTATGTAAATATGTATATCTATGGTGGCCTTGTGTCAAGTTTAAATCAAAGTAGCTTAATGTAGGTCGAAGACAATTATTCACAGTACAAAGTATCAAAACAACAAAACTCTCATTGCTCTCAGCCAGTCAACTACAGTTATTCACTGTGCTGCAATGTGTTAAATACAAACCTGAGTGTGTTTGACTCTGAGAAATATCATTAATTTAGTCTTGTATCATTTTGCATTTTCAAAATAATGTTCATTTTTTTTCCACATAACCTAAAGTTCAAGCTTTCATTATGAATCAATGCACCTATTTATTGTATAAAAATGTGTCCAGTAACCTTTCTCACTGAGCTTAAATCGCCTTAATGGGGAAGGCTGCACATAATTTGCCCTGATGCTGAATGTTTTTCATCTAGTAAATTACAAAACAATTTAACACTCATTAATGACTAATTAATCATTAGCAGTAACTCCAGCTGGCACTGGGCTTCATCGTCCTGTATGCTATCAAACTATATGCTAATGAAAGCAAATCAAACGGAATGTTAAACACGGCTGACATGCACATGTATTTTTAGATGACTACTATTTATATTTTTAACTCAAACAAGTTATGAACACAACACTGGCATATCAACACCTTTGAAAGGTTCAGTGTTTAGGATTTTAGCGGATCTTTCAGTAGGAATGAAACATAACATCCACAATTATTTTTTCAGTAGTGTATAATCACCTGAAACTATGAATTGTTATGTTTTTGTCAAGTCAAGACAAATTTTGTGTGGCAGCTTAAGTTTGGTGGCGCAAATGTACCCGCTGGAAAATGAGGAAGACGAACAAGTGGTTGCTGGTGTTGGCTAACCATTTTGTGTTATGAGTAGTTTGAGAACCCAAATGATGTCAAATGGAGGATCATACTTATTTACGCATAAGCCACCGTAATTTCTCTTAAGGGAGGGGTGAGGCGAGGGATAAATATGAAACCAAATCCATATTACACCTTTAAGTTGATAGCAAATTTTTGAACAAATAGTTGCTTCTTTACACATTCAGCAGTTGAGGAGGAACAACACTGTGTGGCGCTGAACAGGTCGTGTACAGTGGGGGTTCTTAGAGCTTTTTCTCTTGCAGCCAAAAACAACAATATCTGAGTGATGAATGTGAACCCAAACAGTGAAGTTAACAATGAGCTGAAACTCACAATAAAGCACATTGTTTTCACATTGTCATCTGACATATCATTATAAAGATATTGATTACAGCTGCTTTAACTTCCTGACAATCCTGAAAAATTGATGTCCATAAATGAAATTAGAAACTAGAAGAAGGGAGGATACAGACTGAAATATCCTTCAGCAGACACTTACGTGTATAAAGGTCTGCTTAAATGTCACGTTATCTGGCCCTGCACATATATTCACCAATCATCCAGCTTTTACATGTCTTTCTTTCTCTAAATCCTTTGTCCCCAACGCATCCTCTTCTTCATTTGACATTCCTCCCTCAGTGTCTCTCCATGTCTCGTGTTGCAGTCGTTTGTTTCTGGCTGTCTTTGATCATGAGCTGAGGAGGACAGTAATCTACTGGAAGCCAAGTGTTTATAACTAGGACAGCTGAGAATTAGGTCACACGTGATTTCTGCTGCCCTAGGCCCACATGGGCGCTACCTCAAAGTTTCCTTATGATTGTCTCGCTCTGCCGTGCCCAAGTTTGTCAACAATGACTCAGCAGAATGCATGCAAATGTCCAGCCAAGAGTCAAGGTGAGACCATGATAAAAGACAGATGTCCTGCATAATACTCTGTACTTTCACGCTATTTAAATCAATAGCTTGGCAGCAGGCCAACCTCAAAGGGGATTATAGTGATTTACTGAGAAACTACACCCTCAAATTCAGCTAGAACCCTCTTTCCCAGAATATTAAAAAAAATTGCGACACTCCTCAGGAGGAAGCGATGACTGTAGTGTGTCGGCGGGGGGGTCAGGGGTAACAGGGGAGACTTAGAGACCAACGCTCAGTATAGCAGATAGCTGTATGCATGGCAACGAAGCCGGCAGTATTCAGTCAGTCATGAGAGGCTGCGTCTCTCAACTGGAAGGACATGGAATCTGGTGGAGGTTTAACAGTCACTAGAAGCACATTTATGTTGTTTGTGTGTGTTTGTGCTAATTACAGCCACGTGTATATAGACAGTGCAGGCAGTGGGGTTGCACTGGGGCCCGTGGGGTGGGCAGACCTCCAACACGGGCCCTTCCACGTGATGCAGATTGCCACCTGGGAACAAAGCCTGTTTTCACAGAAAAACTCGCACTAAATTAACCAGATGCCATTTGCTGTATACGCCATCGAAAAGGCAAACCCATGTCCAACATGTTTTCTTTTCTCTTTCTTCTCTTTTGTAATACAGATATGCAATGATGCTGGGTAATATATATGTATTGTTGTCAGTGTCTATTTGATCGTGTAATGAGACAATACAATTTAGTTTAGGATTTAATTTATCAAAATCTAATCTTCAAGGTTGAGCACCTGCCTTTTAAACATAAAAGTGTCACTAAGAAGAAAAAAAGAGAGAAAAAAATAGGAACCAAAGGTGGTAAAGCTGCCTAAATTAGATTCTTTTGGCCTTTTATAAACAGTCACCAGCCCATAGTCAACCCTCCTCCTATCCTAGCAGTGCACCAGTTTGGGTGGCTTCAGCATCACTGCCCTCTGTGGTGTGTCAACAACCATGCTGCAGGTAATGTTAGGATAGCAAGCTTGATCTAATGTCAATTAGTGTCGACACAAACAATTAAAGGCCAGTTCCAAACACAAGCTGAGGCAAAAAATGGTGGGTAAACTCCCGCTGCCTGTTATACAATGTCAATGCCAACTATGTATAATATACATTGTCATCACCTTAATAAATTCAGCAACATATTCATGCCACATTCCTGCAAATGTTTCAAAATAAATGCATTAAATGAAGTGATTCTGTCTACTGGAATGTTAGAAGGCTTTTAATTTGAAATGGATTCAGTTAGTTCATTCATTATGTTAATACAAACAAGGTTAACAGGCTCTGTCAATGTAATAGTGTCCACTCTATTCCATCAAAGTCCACCCATATACAAAAAAAACTGCTTTTGAATCGCCGTCCACTGTAGTGACCACTATGTGTGGAAGGGTTAAAATAAACTATGAAAAGAAATTATATTTGCCATAATGGATTATCCAGCACAGGTCTGTTTTCAAGAATGAAAGCAGTTTTTTTTTATTCAAATGAATATAAAATTACTAGATTGCAGTGAAAGTAAACCAGGAATAATGGAAAGGAAAGGGTAAAGAAAATGTCTTCAATGTATCTTATTTTACTTTATCAAGTGCAGACCTATGGGTGTGACCATACACATTACCCTTCAAGCTGGACGTTTGCTACGTAGTTTTCTTGCTCTAGTAGGTAGGTAGGTAATTCTAAGTAACCACAGAATCCTCCATGATGTTCAAAAAGCCTATTGCTGAGTCTCATCAAAGGCCACAGTGATGCAGAGAAGTGTTGCCATCACCCTCTCTACATGTTTTGTCATATTTATATAATAAAATAATGCTTTGAAATGTACCTGCAGACACAAAGCAGCAGGATGTCTGCTTGGCTTTTTTGAAAAGGTAATACAGTTGTTGATTAGTAAAGTGTAGAGACATAGGGAGGAGTGAAATTAAGGTCTGTTGTAAAGCAAAGTTCTAACATCATAATGAAATGTTTCTGTGCAGTTGCACATGGCGCTGCTCTTTCTTCAGTCCATGAGGCAGACCACCAATAGATAGCAGCACACTTACACAGTTCTGTCAGAAACGGTGAGGGCACGTGTGCTCCCGCAGATGTGCCGGTAATTATGGGGGAATGAATAGTGATGTTTTAAGAGGAGATCAGGGGCAATTACAGTGATTTAAAGCAATGGAGCCAAGCCCTCACCACACACCTTCTAATTATCAGGCCAGATCTCAGATCTCACAGTGAGCAGAACAGATTTGGCATGTTTGCATAATCAAACAAAGGCTTCTGTATGATGTCTATCTTTCAATATTTAAAGATCTTGACTCTGCTTGTGCTCAACTGTGCATTTGCTCTGTGATGTGTTTGCTTCTGCTGCCATTGTTGTCACTGTTAATGACTTTGAAGGGGCTCGGTAATATATTTAGCTGCTAATAACACAAAATTAATCTAAAGTCGTTTGGAAAATTTGTTGTATTTCAATAGCTTGCAGGAATGTGTTAGATAGTGTGTGAGGGGGTATCCACAAGAGGCTAAAACAGGGATATAATTTCATTTGATTGCCACACTCATCAAGCCAAAATGAAGATTAATGAACACATGATGGAGGATTGAAAATAATAATATTCCCGTTGTCTTTAGGCCTCTAATTTGTTTGAGAACATGCTGTCACGCTTCAGAGGTCTTATTGACATTTGCTAATGGACTGCTCATTGCAACAGACAAGAAGAGGGGGCATCTGTATACACAATTGAGGCCAAAAGCTATAAAGAGTAAGAATAGAAAGTGGTGTGGCAATTTATGTGTTTTGCAAGTGCTATCTGAGGTGATGGTGATGAAGAGAAACTTAAACACAAGAGCATGTGTGCAGGAAGGAGTTAGTGTATGAGGAGGGGGAGGCCAATTCCCTGAATAACTTGTTCATTGATCGCAGCAAGTAGATGCAGTATTGATAGTGTTGTTCGCCCAAAGGACCCAGATCCACTAATAATTAATTGCAATAGAATAAGGAGGCAGGGCGTCTATACTGCATTGCAGCTCTACAGAGTATGTTGGAAATACAGCATGTAACGCTTCATGTTTAACCCCGTCTCCTACTGTGTATCATACTAACAGAAAATATATCCTCAGAGCGTAAAGCTGTCTGAATGTAGTTTTTTTTAATCAATGGGAAACATTTAAATGTTGAGAAATGTTCTTACTTAACATACATGAAAATGTTTTTCAGATTTTTTTTCAAGTGCTTCGTATCATGTAAAGCATGATAAAACTTTTCAGTCATGGTCTTGGTTTAATATTCAAAGAGTCAAAAGAGGCAGAAAGCACAAGGCACCAAGTGTCATTATTAACACACAGTGACACAATTTCATCTTGAGCTAAACGCAATCTCATGCGGGACTTAAGATTCAAACCCCCAGTTTCTCACATGTCACAGTCCTGTAGTTTGCACCCGCATGTTCCACCTCCACATCCTCCCTAAACAGGAACATCGTACAGGAGAGAAACACTTTGGAAACAGTGCTGACTGTTGTTTTCTCGTAGTGAAAGTGCAACGCTGTGTGGTCTTTAGTAAACAGGCAAAACAGATGGAGCACTGGAGTACAAAGTGTGAACTCTTCGGTCTCATGTTGCTTTACTGCTGTGATGTTGGAGTGAGAAAAGACTGGGGTTTACTTGATGACTGGAAATGCAAGGTGACAACAGATTGCTTGAATTCGGATGACAGGATTTTACAATACATCCCCTTTTGAGCACAATGTGGTCAGTAATGGTGCAGAGTGGCGCTGCTGGTTTTTAAGTTGTAGCATCAGCACCTAAAGAAAGACTCGGCTGATAGTCAACTTTAACTTTAAACTAAAGTATGATGTGTAACTCAATTACTGTTTGACACACCGCCAGTCAGCATGTTCATACAGTTTCTACAACATGTGATTAATTCATTTAATTATACGTATTGTCAGCTCGCGTCCACTTCCTAGACGAGGCTTGGGCGCAGTTCAAGTGGCACAAAGCATCAGTAACAGAAGTAATGTAAGTTTTTGCAATGACTTTCGAGCATCATTGTTGCTCTGTTATGAAACTCGACTTGTGTCGCCCAAATCCCCAAACTTAAAAAAAGGACAGAATCCCGGATAGACTGATCTGATACATCAAAACGGCATTGTAGTGGACACAGATAACAGATCAAATTCAAGTGTATCACTCACAAATTTTAGATTTGATGTATTTTATGACCTAATTAAAAATCTGTGTTAATAGCGCTGAACAACAGAAGAGCCATAAGCAACTTTCTTTGTCTTTTAGAAGGTTTCTTCTTTTCATGATCATGTTTTATTTCATAAAATTTTATTGGGAATGGAAATAAAGTTATTGAGAGTCTGTCAATGTAAACTACACAAGAAAAAAAGAAACAGAAAATGTGAGTTGTTTTAATTTATCATCAAGGGTTGCATCTTGACTCACATCCAAACAATCATCTCTGATATTGAAAGAAGAAGCTTTGATAGGCTTCATCCGAGATTCTCTAGGTTATATTTATCATATGAATATTCAGTTTCTATAGACTCAAGCCTGCAGACTTGTTCCACAGCAGAGTGTAGAGCTTGCTTGTTCTCCACCCACACAGAGTGATAGGTGATCTATACTGTAGATAAAGAGCAAACTGGAATAGAACAGTCACTTCAGAATTACACTCTGATATTCACAAACTTGCCTTGGTGTGTGCATGCGTTTGTATGTGTGTATGTAAAGACACAACACACAAACACTGAATAAACTAATCGGTCACTACTGCTAGAGTAAGTGCTGTACCTCAATAAAGCATCTCCGTCCATCCATCCATATTCCTCCACTTATCCAGGTCGGGTCTCTGTGGCAACAGGTTAAGCAGGGCGCTCATTCTGAGCAACGCTCTCCAGCTCCTCCTGGGGGGTCCTGGGGCCTTCCCAGGCCAGATGAGATATATATTCAGCCCAGCAGGTTCTGGGTCTGCCCTGTGGTCTCTTCTCCAGGGGGAGGCCCTCTGGATGTCCGAGCCCCTCACCCTATCTCTAAGGCTGAGGCCAGACACCCTGTGGAGGAAATTCATTTTGGCTGCTTGTATTCACGATCTCGTTCTTTCAGTCATTACCCAAAGCTCAAGGTGAGGGTTAGAACATAGATCAGCTCCCTCTTCACCACAACGGACCGGTACAGTGCCAGCATTACCGCTGGTGCCGCACCAATCTCTCTGTCCATCTCTCGCTCGATTTCACCCTCCCTCCTGAACAAGACCCCGGGATACTTGAATTCCCTCGCTTGGGGCAGCAGCTCGCTCCCAACCCAGACAGGGCAATCCACCGTTTTCCGGCAGAAAACAATGGCCTCTGACTTGGAGATGCTGACTCTCAAAACCAACCACTTCACATTCATTGCCCCAGTGCATGCTTGAGCTCATGGTCTGAGGAAGCCAACAGGACCACATTATCTGCAAAAAGCAGAGATGCAGCTCTGAGGCTCCCAAACTGGATGCACTTCTCACTTTGGCTGTGCCTTCAGATCCTGTCCATGAATATCACAAACAGAATCGCTGATAAGGGACAGCCTTGGCTGAGTCCAATACTCACTGAAAAAGTGCTCAACTTTGTGCCGAGAATGCAGATGAAGCTTTCACTTTGGTTCCTCAAACAACCCCACAAGGCTAAACTGCTGGTTTACGGCCAGGACGGAATCCGCATTGGTTCTCCTGAATCTGTAGTTCAGCCAGAGCTTCCTTTCCAGCACCCTGGAGCAGGACCCCACCATAACCTGCCACCTGTTCTCTATGCAACCAACTCCTATGACAGTCCCTGTGGGTGTGAAACCCACTGGACAGTGACTCCACGCTACACCTTTGGGCTGAACCCATCCGAGCCCCGTGGATACAGGCCCAGCTACGATACACTCACTGGCAAGCTGTCCAAGTCTGACCCACCCCCTGGAATCACTTTGCCTTCAGAGACCCTACCAGGAAGGGTCACAGGGGAACACAAACCCCTCCACCACAATAAAGTGGCGACTCTTTGGTGAGTCAATAAGGCATGTGTATTGATTAAATGGAAATCTCCAGCTTTTACTAATACGGTCCTTCATTACACAAAGTAATGGCCTATTTGAGAGGACTAACCTGAAATCCTGAAACCTAACTCAGGGTTATTCACAGAGGCTCTGTATACTGGGCCACGATCATTGTCATCCTCCTCTTATCTATAAAGAGTCAATGACGTTCTGTGTGTACAAGAGCAGCTCAAAAACACCATGCTCATGCATATGAGTCATTAATACCACCATGCTCTTGATGCTCTCTGCTCTCGACAGCTGACACTGTGACGTCTTATTCCAAGTAACGTCAACCAAATTGTAAGTACGACACAGTTGCCTGAGGTTTATGATTCTGTCACAATCAGGGCTGGGAAATCACGTCCAACACGCAGCTCAGATGAAATGTGTGATTCAAAAGTCAGTTCCTGAGTCATCAAGTATCCTCTTACACCTTCCCTCTGTCCCCCATCTCATGATGTATTTAAAAATGTAAGCATAGCTCAATCGCTATTTTATTAACTTTTCAGCATAAAATAAGTTGGCAAATGGGGCGATGGGGACGTACTGTAGTGCGCAGAGTCTGATCTGTTCTTAGCTGAGTGCCGTACAGTACAGTGTCTGGCAGTTATTTTCATCCCATCTCAGCCAAAGGTTCACACAGGTGGGCTTACGCATAAGCACATTCACATTTATGCACAAACAGCAAGAAATCTGCAGCTGCCTTACTCATAGCTGGGGGATAATGTGTGGGTGGACCCCCTGGGCATTTTCAGATCCCTCACACCACCCGAGACAGAGAGAGAAGGTGATGGAAAGAGAAAGAAGCGCTAGACGGTGAAAAAGATGGTGTGTATCTGTGTGTAAGAAATGAGAAGGTTATGGGATGTGGAAAAAAACATCAGCTGTTCACATCTTGCATGACCTCCGTTATAAGGTAGAATCATCGCCTATAGAACAGAATAACAGTAATTAAACCATGTAGAGGTCTATTTTTGAGTTCAAGATTCTGGAGGAGATGGAGAGATGCATCTTTAAGGTGACAGAGAGCATGTCAGGACAGCAGGCGTTAAGTTTGTCCATGAATTTACAGCAGTTTACCGCAAATTACATATGTGTCACAATTAGATGTGCTCTCACTTTACTGCTGTTTTTTTCTCTGTAGACAAATAAACAAATTATAATTGCTGCCATTCCTTTCATACCAGTGGAAGAAATATTCTATTATAGTTTTACCATTAAAATGCATTTTGATAACATTTCTAGCAAGAAATGTGCATTTTATTTTCATAATCTTTTCTTCCGTTAATGTACATGATGTTTAATTTGTTACAGAGGTTCTTTCAGGTCTTTCTGCCGTTGCCATGGTGGTTGCTACGGACGGTCAACGCAGTTCCTGAAATAGTCACGAGGTTTAATAGAATCATGTATGTGTACACGTATTTTCCATTTCTTTTAATATCATGCATTCGTATCGTACGTACACGTCAGTAGTTACATTGAAAAAACATTTTTAGTCTTTTATTAATTAAAATTTGTGTAAATTGTATTCAAAGACAGATTTTTTTTTTCAATCAATATAATCGCTAATTAATCTAAAACAGCTGAAAGCCTTCACACATGTGACAGCACACAGCTATTAAACACACACACACACACACAGACACACACACTATAAAGTTAAGAATAGCGAAGCTGCTGCAGAAACTAATTTCAATGTGTTGATACACTTCTTCAATTCTGTGTTTAGTGGAGAAACTCTGAAGGTGACAACCTCTCCTCATTGTGACTAAAGTCACGCTGAGCTCCTCATGAGACCAGCGCTACAGGGAAATAATTATGCGAATGCCTTTGTGCAAGACAAGACATGTTTACATCACTGAGGCCATAAATTACTCTGCTAGTAACCTGGTTACTGTGGGCCAACGGAGAACTTGCTTGAAAAACATAATCAATTACTCATTAACAAACTAATTACATCATTTTACAAATTACTCAACAGCAGAAATAATTAGTTTGATTACTTGCCTTGGCGACAGCACACAGCACTCCAGAAGTCCTGTCTTTATATCAGACACAAGCACACACACACTCTCCAACACTTATTCCTCAAAAAGCTTACCAGTGATTAGCTAGCCAGTTAAGAACGAACCTGTAAATAAGACAACTTCGGAGTAACTGGATGTCAGTAACCATGAGAGCTGTGTGCTACAGTAAATTGATGCTGTACTTCTATCACCGACGTCCTCAAGAGTGCACTGACAATCATCTTGTGGACATTTGGAGTTGTACGGTCAATGTAAAGCACTTTGCAATGAAGTAACGCTGTGCAAACCCACATTAAGGTGTCTTTAGTTGGCTCTCCACACGAGCTAGCTATCCCGGGGCTTCTGCTATCTACACGCCACTAGCTCTCTCCACCAGCTCTCACCAGCCACGTTACAGCTGGGAATCGAACAGTGCAGCAGCACAACTTGACACAACAGCATATGTGTTGGCACAACATCAATTCAGTTGGCAGGAAATTATTTTAATTATATAACCTCTGCTTTTACAGCTTTCATGGGCACTTCCTCCTACACTTCGTCACTACATGCTCCTCTACCCTTGGTACTTATGACACTTCTCTGATTATATTTGTCAGCTGAGTTTTACATACTTTTATTGCAGCCCTTGTCGTCTCTTTATCGTCTTCCTCTGTGTACAGTATGTGTGTGCCGTGTGCATATCCTCACATCTTTAACACGAGCTGCCCTGTTTGGAGCTCAAAGAGGAAATGACTGCATGCCCTGATTTATAGTTAAAGGGCTTTTCAAGAGAAAAACTGCATCAGAAATGAAATGTGTGATGAGCCACCATCAGTGAACTAATGCACATTCCTAACTAGGGCTGCAAAACTCTGGGAATATTCAAGGTGGAAACTTTTCATGAGAAGGACAAGTGGCATAGAGGATAAGTGTTCATGCAAACAAACAAACATTTTACCGTATCATAAGCAAACATCTCTGTAAACTCCTCTAATAGAAATGAAACTTAGGTTGAACTTTAATGAAATGAGTTGGCTCATTTAACATTATACTGAACCCTGTCCAAAAACAAAAAGCTAGTAAAAAGCGCCGATGCAGCGCCATGTACATTTAAATAGCTAAGCAGTTTGATTAACCCTCTCAAGACGAAGCCCTTTGCTCACGAGGACATTCTTAGAAGACAAAAATCCATTCATTTGTCAGAAACACACAATGTGAAATGTGCCATGTGGGGACTAAGCTCCAGAACAGCTCCAAAAAGCATGTGGTCCTTAAGCTCAGACAGAGCACCAGTGTTAGTAGTGGTGTGGGTTGCACATTGATAGGAGAATACAATGTGCATGCAGAGGGCTGTGCTTTTACTGAAGCCCTATTTAATGGGGTGCTGACAAATTACAAGTACTGCTGAATGCAGTGCAAGGTTAAAATGAAATTAAATGGGCAGAATTTTAACTAAAACATATCATAAGACCTAGTACTGCGTTTTAATGTGCATTTCCCTCCATATTCACTTTTAAAAAGTTAAATTTTTATGATGAAATTGTGCCAAACTTCCTGAGTAATCCTCGGCAACCATATTTCTAACCATGAGCTACTGCTTTACACCATCATGTATCTGTAGGCACTCACACCTTGGGGCTGGCGATGTGTGCTCAACCTGAGGACGGAACAACAGCATACATCAGGCCCACTAGCTTTGTCACTAACACAATATTGATTTGGATCCTTGCCCAATAGAATGATGATATGTGTCTGCTTGGTTTGGCCAACTGACAACAGTGATTTCTTTTTTGTGCTCCTCTCCTGCACTCTCTCTTCACTCCCAACCATGCCAGATATCCCGTCTGTCATCTCTCATCCATTTCAGAGTGTTTCTTCCGGTGTGAAGGGAGACCCGAGAGAGTGGCAGGGGCATCTGAGACATGGCATGAAGATAAGGGTTATAGTGCTCAACAGACAGTGTCTGTCTCCAAACCCCTCGGCCAGATGGCCACTGTCTGCCAGGGACATGGCCAGTCCCCTAGATCCCCCAATCTCCCCCAGCTTCACACATGCTAATGCACACACACACACACACACACGAGCACACATTAAATAAACATGCTACCATAATATAATGCTATTGTATTACATATGTTCGTTTTGCAATTTGCACTAATAGTCACACAGAGGTCAAATGCATTAATTCAAATATTTGCAGATTGTAGCCGACATGTCAGTTGAGCCAAAGTTGAAGCCAAAGGCAATGAAAGCTCCGCAACAGTAAACGCTACACAAATGTTTAAGCCATATGTGTTTTCTATGGCACATATGCAGTTTTGCTGTCCATCCCATCCTTGGCAAACGCAAGCTGTAACATGGTAGCTGTGGAGCAACAGGCCAGGAAACTGGGAAACTAAGTCCGTGTTTGATGATAGACTCTTTTCCAGGGGGAGATGTAACCTTCTGTAAGCCCCCCAGATCCACACACAGATGGAGACACTCATCTCTCCTCCTCCCTCTCTCTTTATTCTTCCAGGCACAGCCGTTTATCCTGCTCCTAGGAAGGAGTGCAAAATCTCATATGAGGGCCAACTTTGAGATCTGGCATATTTCCCGAGGGGCTTTTTATTGTTATGTTGGACCTTCTGTTTTGATGGACAGGCTTGGATTTAATGCCCATCGAACACAGAGCACACTGCGGCTCCTTCTGTGGTGCAAAACTTCAAGTTAAAGTATGTGCGGTCATGATTTTGCACCCCGAACATGGAGAATTGATACAACACAGAGAAAAGTGTGTAAACTGTGTGAAAGTACTGTCTGCAAGCAAATGAGGCAACATTGTTCAGCACCGGTGAACATCATGCAAACTGTTGGCCCTTTTAGACTGCTGTTGAAAGCCAATTACCTCATCCAGTGCTCACTTTTACAGCAGCTGAGGAGGATTAATGTCATTTTGATCCAGGTAGAGGGCTATTAAACAGCCCCACCTCTAGCACTCTACAATCAATTCATTTAATGCTTCTAAAGAAGAAAACACAAGTGAAAGTGTGATATAACTGTCATAATACAGATATTACTGTAATAATGAAGCTAACAGAGGATTGATTTGGGGTATTACAGCGTAGATGACATTGTGCCCTGTTTTTCTTTTGGAATATTTCCTAACGTAGCTAAAATAGATGTGCCATAGAAGCAGCTATCAGATAAGCAACAGTAACAGGATGCCAGTCAGGTCAACTATTGATTTCATTATATATACATGTAAATATCCAACAAGCCTTCAGTGTGCACATTATTTTTATTATAAGTTTGCAGTTGTCCTCTGTAAAAATTAAGCATAGCCTTGCATTCAAATCAGTCATGGAGAAGGACGCCCTTGCTTTCACTCACTTCATTTAAAGTGTTCTATAATGACTTATTATGAGCCTCAAGATAATAACAGGCATCAGAACATACATAGTCCTTTGTATTCATGCCGCTGATAAACATAGTCGTATTTATCACAACGTTAGCTAACTATGCAAACCACTGAGAAGCTGCGCCTTCTCAAAATTAGGTCAAAACCTGCAGGGCTGGACAGAGCAGGGAATGCTTGAGGGGCTTTAATTTGAAATGACACACACAGGAGGAGGTGACACTTCATTGTCACTCCGTCAGAAACAGACGGACATTAGCGTCTACCCGGCTGGTTCCTGTGGTTATTAGATAGTTATTTGCAGATAGTTATATGTCTGGCAGGAAATCCGAAGTGTGTGGTCCCCTCCACTGTCTGTAAGCCCCCCCTCCTCCAAAATATATAATGAAATAATTAAATCGGAGTCATAAACATGCAACGACTAGGCGTCAAATGGGTTAAACTAACAAGTACTAGTTGATATTGGGCTGCCCTTCTGTAAATAAATCCACATAAGTGATACCGAAACAGATGGATACATGAGGGTTATTCAATAATTATACACAACTATAATACAATACAAAATGCAGTTTGTCGGAACACAACATGCTGTAACGCAAAGCTCATAGGTTTAGGCATCACGGGTAATATACTTAAGACAAATATGGACTATCTCTATATGGTCATAATACTGTATATGTATGTATTTTGTCTTTTGTGTAAAGAGAAGTGCTTGTGGTATTTATTCTTCAGGCAAATGGTGGTTTGAAATATGTGACTACTGAAAAAGCAAATTAATACAATTATGCACCCTATAAATACCTACATGTGGTGAATGCATCTTCACTGAGAATCATGAGATGTCTGAGTTGCAAAAGGTAGAAAATGTAAGTTGTTTTTCAAATGAATGTAAAAAGAACAGCTCAGAATTTGGCTTCAGGTCACTGCTCTCATGGTAAAAAAAAAAAAGGTAATTCATTTCCTTTCCTTGGCTTCCAGTGCTGCGGTGCATCAGAGATGCTTTGTACCGTCTTTGTGAATAGGCTGAGGATTAGTAGATCAGTAACAAGAGAAACATTGAGTGTGAACCAGGGGCAGGCTTGGGGTGAGCACAGATCATACAAGTCATCATGGTTCATGACTGAGTGTGATACTAAAAAGGAGCATGGAAAATTACCACACAGTAAATTAACTCTGCATAGTGTGATTAAAAACAATTTTTGTGAAACTAATTTGCACTTACTGTAGCATAAAATTAAGGTTGCGTTGGAACAGTTGGTTCAATTTTCAGAGGACCATCAGGACTTTTGAAAATTTAATGAGGATCCAAATTGCCTCTCTCTCTTTCTCTCTCTCTCTCTCTCTTGTTCACATTATGTATTTGTGACAACCCAGTTCTGTCTCTGTCTGTTAGAGACCAGAAAGCCATACAGCAAACACATTAATACGAGCACACAAGTACAGGTGGGTCTTGTAGCCTGAATTTAGGAAATACCTCAAGTTTGTACTTGATTTTAAATTCAATTACCCTAATTCTGTACAGATTTTTATTCCAAATTTTAACTGAAGTGGGTCAAAATATGTGGGGATATCTCTAAGTTAGAGGGCAGAGGTTACAGGTGAAGCATTGAGCAGATTTACAGCCTCACAGGGTAAGGATATTTTTTATCCTAATAGTAGTTTGTTTAGAAATTAAATCACGGCATCATCTGACATTTAAATGAGGAAAAACCATATCAAATATAACAGTTTTAATGTATATCCATGCAGGTGGCCATGAGAAATGGTTGAAGTACAATTCTCATTCATCATTCGTCAGTTCAAGATTTTGGGGGTGAAATACAACTAATACTATACCAGAAGTTCAGTGTGGTAATACACCAGTGAGGCTGCCACTTGGAGTGTGTGTGCAGTACCTTTCTCTACATGTGGCTGACACGGAGATTGGCCTACTTGAAGTGAAGAGAGTGGATCTTTATGAGCTCCTTGTGATGAGGCAGGGAGACATTAGGGTGACGGGTGTTCCAGCCCGTCCTCCTCATTGTCATTGTGTGGAAGAGAAATGTTTGAGGATGACAGCAGAGTGAGTAAGCAGAGTATAATCATCCTTTACCTCTCCATGGCCTCCATCCAGAGGAGCGGCTCTTCTCTTGTCCTCTGCACACATCCGTGGTCTGTCTGAAATGACAGAATAAGGGGCCATGACTGACTTTGATTTGTTAGAGGTGACATGGGTACCTGCCTGCCTGCTAGCCTGCATATTGTCTTAATCCAAACATAGAGAAGTGCTGAGAATTCACCAGTGATCATGCCCCCTGGTGGTATTGACGCAGCTTGGTTCAGACCTCTGAATTGCCACTCACATCTCACATTCTTTTTTAAGCGATTCGTATAAGTCTGGTATCTGTGGCTGACTGATGCCTGCACTCATTGGTTGGAGAAAAGCTTGACCAGCCAGAGCCAAGTAAGCAGCATTCAGAATGGAGACATGATCCTCCTGTGGAAAATGCTATGTTTATGGTAAATAATGGCATAAAATGGCAACAAATATGGATGAAATCCATTCACAGATACAAGTCAATCATCCAAAGACAAGACAATCATTAACTTTGTCATGGATAAGGAGCCTACAGCCGCCGTTTTTGTTGACAGCTGCGGCAGAAAATAATGCTGATGAGAGCTGTGAGAATCAACCAAAACAGTTAAGTTGCGGGACAAAAAAAATCCAACAATGTGCTGACAGAAGTTCCATAGAGTTAAGTTTGTTAATATAAAAATGTTTATTATAGCCACCGTTTCTTCTGGCAACTGCTACCATAGCTTCATGTCCACTGAAAATGATGTTGGCAGAGTGGCTATATCACCTGTTACTGATTTCTGTTAAACAATGTCATGCTGGATGAAAACAGTGAAACAAAGTGGCAATTTAGTCTGACTATCAGGCTGGTGAAGATAAAGAAGCACTCATTTAAACCATAAAAATGTCAGTGCAGTGAGATCCAAAGCCATGCAACGTGATAACTGATGCAGCTGTTTTATTTTCAAAACCTTTCCAGAAAATGTAAAACCCATCTTCTTTGGTAAAAGACATCAACTAGTTCTAGGTGAACTAGGCAGCAGGACTGATCTGAGTTTGGGTCTTTGACAAACCCTCTCTGACGCATAGCTGCAAATCTTGCAGCAGAATCATAAAGAGCTGATTTCAGATCTGCGGTTGCTGGTAACCTCGTGCTTACAGTGAGTGAGCTACGGGAGGGCATGTTTCTGCCTCAGGCTGGACACCTGTAGTTGAAAGGGCTGTCTTAAAGCGATGGATATGAAAGACCTGAGCTTCGATGAGAAAGTGTTAAAGAAACTGTGTCAGAGAGAGCAGACTGCAAGGAGGGAAGGTGGCTTCTAAAAATTATTAGAGCAGCTTGTGTAGCTCATCTGATGCCAGATACACCTTGTTAACGCCAAATATATGCTGTACCAAATTATGATTATTTTCAAGCTCAAACTGTAGTTGGTGTTCTCTCTTTAAGTTTGATATATTAAGTAGGAAATGTCAATATTGAATACAGCATTGATGTTTTTTATTACAGCGCAGTCATATAATTTAGTTTGCAGCTCAAAAAGCATGTTGAAGTGAGCAGTAAATGGTCTGTATTTGTATAGCACCTTTCTAGTTATTTCAACTACTCAAAGCGCTTTACATGACATCCTCATTCACACATCAATCATACAGAAGGAACGTAATTTGGAGGAGACTATTCTTTCATACTCATTCACACTCTGAAGCCATGCTTCAGGAGCAAATTGGGGTTCAGTGTCTTGCCCAAGGACACTTCGACATGTTGACCCATAGGAGCTGGGGATCAAACCCCCGACCTTCTGATTGAGGGACCACTCTACCACTGAGCCACAGCCGCCCACTGTGCAGTGCCTCTTTAAGTATTAATGACTAACTAACTAACTTTCTATATCCATCAATAATCAATAATGACTCTATGACCTTGACTGTCTTATTAATTTGTGTGCCGATGACCTAATTATCTATACATCAAAATCCCACAGTAAAATTAAATGTTTTTCAAAATCTGGCAGATTCAAAAAAAGAACACAACATAGAGTTTGAGCTTGAACGTTCTCAAAATGTTGTATATATATATAAGTATGGCTTTAATAAGATGTATTAGGTATTATTATCTAATTCATTACTTAGTTTACTGAATTTGATCTCTTTTAAACAGTAACCCCAGATCTGGAAAGTCTTGTGCAGATTGACTCTCTACGTGAGCTCTGTTTACAGAAAGAAACATTCAGCAGTTTCTGCTACACAGGTGAGTGAGTAAGAGAGAAATAGTGAAAGCATCATGCCAGTGATCTCATGTTATAACAATGCATTTGTGCCTTTAGTGCGGTAATTGTGTGTGTGTGTGTGTGTGTGTGTGTGTGTGTGTGTGTGTGTGTGGACATGTGTTTTCCTGCTCTTATGTTCTTACTCATGCTCTGTTCACGTGGTGCATCTCAGGGGACTTATTCTGCGTGCTCATAGCTTTTCTTTGAAAGGAAAAAACTGGTAATTGTATGAACTTTAACATTCATATAGTGCTTTTATCCAAAGCACTTTCCAGTTTTCCTCTCATTCACATACTAATGACAGCAAGCTACCATGCAAGGCACTGGCCAAACCATCTGGAGCTACTTGGGGTTCAGTGTCATGTCATGTCAAGGTCACGTTATGTCAAGGAAACTTCGACATGTGGACGGAAGTTGCAGGGGATTGAACCACTAACGCTGCGATTAGTGGACGACCCACTAGAAACACAAAACAGTGTTCTCTTGCTCTTCCTGCTAACTCACAAACACCACGTTAGATGCATAGCTCATCAGTTTGGTTTTGGAAGCCACCACTTTCTGTTCAGTCCACGCAGGGTCACAAAAAGTCCAGAGAGAGAGCAGCGGCTTTCGCTGCATTGTGAACCCAGATCTTTGCTCATGCCACACTGTGGTCACTCCACGGGCCTCAGCGCTGCAGGCCTGGCTCATCTCAGCTTGCACTCCTCCTCTCCTCTGTGACTAAGTCTCTTCCACCCAAAGTTAATTTTTAATGACACACTTTGTTATGTCGGTCCATAGGGGGCCCTTACTGGCTGCGCTTTAATAAAGAGAGTCTCACTGCTTGTTCCCCTCTGAGAAGGCTTCATTAAAACCGGGGACAGAAAAAAAAGGTCTTTGAAGTCCCAGATTTGAGCTTATCTAAACTTTATATTTCTCTGTCCATCTGTCTGTCTGGCATTTTATGGGTTTATTTTCATTTTTACACCAATGGTCGTAATAAACAAATAAGACATGCTGAAGGACAGGTGATGTGACCCCCTAAGGGCCACTTCATAACTGTAGTGGAGTGAGTGTGTTTGTTATGTGGGTCCATGGGGAATGGGGGTTTGGGAGTCATCAATAATCCTTCATCATCATCATCATCATCATCATCTTATAACATCCCACCTTATCAGAACCACCATCTATTGCTAATCACCAGAACAACAAGCTTACGTCTCGGTCTCCTGCGACCATCACTGTATCCCTCAGTCACAAAACCAACCGTGTTTTTAAAGTTGAACTCCTGCAGAAACGGTTTGATTACAAAACCTCAAACCTGCATTCACTGATGCTGCGTTCACATAGACGGACAAAACCCTCTGGGTGACACGGGGAAGAACAAACAAACAGCACGACCGAATGGCAGAACGCAAAACAAAACGTGTATGACGATATGCTGCTACGGTGATGACGTATTGTTGACAAAAAAGTAAAATGTATTACATATAAATTATGGTATGCATTGCATTATTATAACATAATATAGCATTTCCAGTATATATATATTTTTTTTTTTTTTACTTGACGGTGATACCAAATACCATTATCTTTGCCAGTCTTCTCTGCTGGTTTCACCTGATATCTGGTTAGATACATATATATATATATATATAAATCACCAATATCAGACCTTTGCTGGATGGCTAAAAAGAACAGTAAGTCAGGATTTTATCAAATGTCTTTACTTGTCAAAATAATCTAAATGGTTTATTAATTAGTATTTATCTATAAACCAAATGACTCACTACCATGTGAAAGGGTTTTTAATACCACCAACACAACTAATTGTTTTTGTTTGCTGGTCCGATGTGCCGAGATGAAACCTGAGGCTGGTTTCACAAAGATCTGTACGCCGGTCTGTCTCCATGGCAACAGTTAATAACACCTGGCAGGGGAGAAAACATGGTTCAGATTCTGGTTTGCTATCAGTGTTGTGGAGTGGGCGCTGGCAAAGAAAAGGATTTTTATGCACTCCAGTAAACCTTTGGAAATTACTGAGTTTTCCCGTTACTTCTTCATGTGTTGGCAATCGCTTCTTTCAACAGAATGTGTGAATGTGGATGAAGTTCAGTCAGAGCACTAGACTGAAATTGGTTATGACTAATGATTAGACATACCTGACATACCACAGCTTGCAGGCAGTTACAGCATAGCAAGTGTGTTTTTGGATGATATTTAGACTGAACTGAAAAGTTACATTTTAATGGCATTTGTGATGACTGTATTTTAATGACTACATCTCTAGAATATCACAGATTCTGCACAATGTCCTGGGCATATTTCTCGGCAGAAATTATTAAATAATAAAATCCCCCGTGTCCGAACATTCCTGTAACTTTGTGAAGCTAATGATCCAACATTCACACCAGTTTCACACTGTGATTGTCATGTGAGAAAGGAGCTCCACATGAGAAAGGCGAGCTTTAACTCTTCTCTCAGGCTCTCTTTTGTCATTTATGACACAACTATTTCTGTCATTTTTCATGTGAACAACCAAGTGCAACGCTATGAATGAGGAGAAACTGTCTGGAAATGTGCACCATTATCCCCATTTTTAAACGATGTAACGTCTCCCCACGATGGACGGCTTCACATGCGGCTAACAAGAGTATAAACACTTTTGATTTCAGATCTGGTCAGACAACACAGCATGCGACCCTTAGTCTACAAACAAAGGCCAGATTAACTCTTGCTAATGCTATATAGATTTTGTGCAATGCGCCATTTGTTGGCACTGAATAAAATAAACTTCATATGGACTAATTTTCACTTTTTGACGGGAGATCGTTTTATTCCACTACAAAGGGTGGTATGATTGTCTATATGACATTAAAAATAACTCAGCGAAATAGTGTATACACTAAATAGGAGTATTTGTGAAAAGTGTGTTATTTCAGATGCAGGCTACTTGAACCCTCCAGGTCCTGGAAGAAATTCACCATTTACTGCAATGGAAACAATTGGGCTTCAGTTTCAGTCGGTGTAGGTGAGTTTTCCGTGCCGTTATCATAACCACAGTCAACTAGTCTGACTGTGTTTGTCTGTAAGCACAAAGCCCTGTCCGACATCCTTTCCCTCCAAGTCAGTGTAATCTACTATTAAACTAGCACCGGTTCTGAATGTAGTATGTTATTGTAAACTGTAGATCCACTTCCACTGGGTAGCTCACAATGTTAGATACAGGTTGCAGTATCTGTTTATAATGATGTAGACAGAACTTTGAATTTAAGTGGAGCTGCTAGTAATTGTTCTGTATTGTTGTGAAGACTTGAGTTTCTGTTGTCTGCCAGATTGAACACCTGGCTCAAAGGGAAAAAGACTGCAGCTGTGCTATAGTTGTAGTTTGCCCATAAATTAATAAATATCTTCTAAAAGGCTACAACTGCCTTTAATTGCAGAAATTGATTAGAAAGTTTATCGGATGTGTCTCCTTCCTCTTCTACCATCTGTGAAAAGATGCAATTTGCTTTTTCCACACTTCTCCATCGAGAAAATAATTACAGAACAGAGTGATGAGAAAACTAAATGACTGCTATCAGGAAGCTGGAAGAGAAAATCTTTTTATTTAAGGATCGGAGAACTGAGTAGTCTAAGTAAATTACAGTGCATGGGACTAGTTAATGGTGGTAAGAATGTGGCAATAATAGCACATTGGAGCAAAATTAACACACCATTCCTCATTATAACCTGCGCTTTGGAAGACTCTTAATAATAAATCTCCCGCATGGCCAACAAGGGAATTATAGTATAATGAGGGAAACAACAGAGGTTATTTTAGGTGGCCATTACAGAGCCATACCACAATTCTACGACGGTTTGGAGACATAGTGGACAACATTCAAAGGAAAATTAGAGAAGATAATGAGCCTTAATCAAAAACTGGGGATTACATTTGTGTGTTTTGCATATACACATCTGTGCCCACAAGATGTGAATAAAATCCAAATCATGCTTTTGGTTTCTGCTGGTATAAAGAGATCACAGGCGCAGACACAGACAGAATTTTACTGGTGGAATCTCTGAAGCTGCTGTGCTTCAGAGCGAAAATATCAAACATGGAAATTCAAGCCTACGCAAAGAGTTTTCTCCACTCCAATGTGGGAATTCTACAAAAGGATGCTTTCATGATGCGCATCCAAGATGCACACGTCCAAGAATAATTCCTGGTCCGCTTTTGAGCCTAGAGAAATGAGGAATAGACTTGAAAAAGGTCATTTCACCATGATTTTCCAGATGGGAACTATCCAAAGGATGAAGAATCTAATTAGCCATCTTCTAAAAAGCTGGCAAAAACATGCTAAAGAACTTCATTATGATCATTTATAAGTTTGCCCTGATCGAGTGAGTATCTTACAGCACATAGATCAGTGGGTCGTGATTTAACAGGAGGACATTGGAATGATTGTGTGTCTCACACAGGTTCTGTGTACTCTCCACTTATGTCATGTGATTTTGCACTCCCTCCTCACAGGAGGAGAAGAGCTGATTGCAGTGTTCTGCTGTCTTTTTCAATAAGCCCAGCACTGTCGACTCCTCTTTGACTCAAACTCATGTGCGGAGTGACTGTCAACCTGCCAAGGCCCATTCACTCCAGCACACACCATATCAAAACTCCTTGTTCTCTGTCTGCATCACAGCTCCTCCCCAGCTCACTCTCGGCTCACAGTCACGTTCTGCGGCTTTGAACTTGAATTTAGCTCACCTCCAGTCTCTACCCCACAGCTCCTTCCCAATTCCCCACCCCCACACTCCTCCCAATCTTACAACCCTCCCCCTCCTTCCCTCCAGCTCCTCTCGGGGCTACATGATAACACACTTTGGAGGGAACCGCTTTCCCCCAGAGTAGCCCAAACTGTGAGCATATTCACTCCATCATAACAGCAGTGTAGCAAAACTGCTGTCACGCCGAGTTTGCCATGCTAATGTGGCTCTAGGCGCCACTTCCCTGCCCTTAAAATACTGTGATGGAGGTGTGTGGAATGTTTTGTGGAAGACGGAGGGAGGGGGTTGTTTGGAGATGTTAATTAGCCCAATGCATGGCTTCTGGGGCGAGGCAGTGAATGTATGGAGGATGGGGTGGAGAGCGGCTATGAAGATACCTCACATCAAGGGAGCAGTTTCTCATATAGCTGAGCGCACTTTAATTCCCAGCAAGGTAAACACTGTGCGATACATTGCAAAATGTGAAAACACTTGAGGTAGCTCCTTCAATGCTCCCCCATCTACCCTATGACATGGGTGAGAGAAGAGGCTTCAAAGGGCTCCACTGACACCAGGTAAAGCTTTGAACCGCGTCCCTGGACTGTCACACGGAAAGACAGACTCTCCCTTTAATCTCCCACTTACAAACATCATGTATTAAGACAGATATACTCCGATAGTACCAACATCTCAGCATTGCTTCATTCTTATCCTGGCACACACACAAACACACACACCCACAGACAGAGCTACAGTGAGGGACTGATGGGAGAAACGAGGACTGTACATTCCTCCAAACTGATCGATCATTACCTACTGGCAACATGCTGCAGTTTTCGGCAAAATCATTGTGACGCCAAGGAGGGCGATCAGCCAATTACCATTACCACATTTTTCCAGTTTGCAGGCTGCTATTTATTCAAAGGCACATGTGGAAATCATGCGACTGATTCCTCCCGAGTCCCAAATGGATGCTGACCGCTTTGTTCCTCGTGCATGGAGAAGATTGGATGAGAAGATTGATGCCGCTGGCGTGTGTGTATAGTAAATTTGGACCACCAGCCGCCAGTTAAATGAAAATAATGAAAAACATGGATATAATAATACTAATACTCCTACTCCTCCTCCTACCACAACTAATAACAATAATAATCGAGCTCACAACATGTGACCTGTCTTAACCAACTTTTCTATAACTCCTTCCACAAACCCGATAATTTGATTAGCTTTTATCCAGTCTGTTTGTTGCTCTTCTCTTCCTGTGTTTGTTTCTCATATTTCTACAGCGTCACTCAATCCCTTTTACCCCGCCATCTGCAATTCTCTTGGTTACTGTTAATCTCAGCATTAAACCAATCAGTCAATTTTCCCCTCTTTCTGAAGTCACAACAAAAACAATCACATCTTAAAAGTCTTAAAAAATTAGACCCCACTGTGACTTCATCGTCATCATCGGGGTCGTCACGCCACGAGCCTTGAAGGAGTATCCCCCAATGCAGTCAAAGACACGTGTGATGGTGGTGACAGAGTGAGGAAGAGTAGCTGAAGATGTGGATGGATGTGAACTGGAGCGTGGATTCTGATGAGCTCGCAGGCAGGACCCATTGAACAGCTGGTTCTGATCAAAACTGGAGTTGGGTCGCATAAAATGTGACGGTGAGTGAGAGGAGGAAGAACAAGAGACTGTGGCAGAATGTGACTGGCTGAAGTGAAAAGTGTGTACAGGCCCTTCGTCAGCTGATTAATTTGGAAGTGGAAATGAAAAACAAACTATATTAATAGAGTAAGCATGGGGAGCTTTGAACTTTTGTTAAGCTCTTAAACAACCTATAGGATAAAAAACCTTGCAGCGTCATTGAGTTTCTCAGCATCAGAGGCTTCAAACTATTTTCGACTTCATCAGCTTTTCTGCGTCACCACTCAGCTACTAAAGCATCTGAGCTGCTGTTTATGCCAGTGGTCGTTTTCTGTAAATAACTGAATATTAATCTTCGGTTGTTCTCCTCTACTTAATTTGCAGATTCAACATTTTGACTGCGTTCCAACATTTTGCCGTCTGGGCCGCCCAGTTCGTGCCTGTTGACAACTCCTGTCTTTGTCTGCGTGTTGATGTGTCGATGTTCTCATTTCCCTTGTGCCATCTGTGCGCCTGCATGATGTACAAGTAAAACCAGAAGCAGGTCAGGAGTGAAATCAACCATCAGGTTGTTGGTGTGATGGAAAATAGACGATTGTTAATTCATGTCGCTGATGAATAAGTGATTGACTCAAGTGTTGGGGGCCAGGCTTTAAGGCACGGGGCATATGGGGAATGAGAAGGGGCACAGATGCTCCTCGGGGCCAGAGGGCTTATAGGCAAACTTAAGAGGGACACAGAGGGAGGAGAGGAGAGGAGAGAGGAGAGGAGACACTGGGGCAAGCATGACAGAGGATATGGCAGAATATGAGGCAAAGGCAGAGAGTAGAGAGAGGCATGCTTAGCTTGCCTCAAAAGCCAACTCTGCTCCCACTGTGCAGAACGAACCCCCTAACTCAGCCCCCGAACCCAGTGTCTGAAGTGCCAGTTCCCCTGTAGGGGCCTGAAGAGATGCTGCTTCAAGAAGTCTGCCTCTAAGCATTAGGTTCTGTCCTACTCTGACCTCCAACTAAAGTAAATAGCTCAAAGTGGAAAACTTCTGCACCCATGCAAGTGACAAGACTGACCTCATGGGAGTGAAAGACACACTGAGCACAGATACAGATGATAAGATTTCCATCTATCCCTCTAAAATCCCTATTAGAATTAAAAATATCAATGTTCATAATCACATACACACTCACACTCACACACACACTAATGTACACATTCTGCAGAGCTACCCCTGGAGCATTGAGAGGGGCTCAGCTCCATCTACTGGGTGCACTGAGCATAAGCTGCTCCACTGTAGCTGAGGGGAAATAAACACAAACTCACTTCCCTAAAATCATTTTCTCCACCATCTTTGCCAAGCCTCCCTCTTTCCATTTACACCTCCTTTAGGCCAAGAAACAAATCTGTCACGATTAGTTACACGTATCATCCATAAAGACCTTCTTTTATAGCAAAGATGGAGGAAGGTAGTTTCAAATTAGATCTGATCCAAAATTTGATATCAGGTATTGCACATGGTGATGCCCGGTTATAAAACATGTTTCAATAAAACAAAAACTTGAACTTGCAATAGCTTTTTTTGGCCACTTGGGGGAAGTAGAAATAAGATGTGGACACAACATTAGCATATTGCAACCTTTTTACGCTAATATGGTGAACTTGTTAACAAACAGTTGCTTATTACACATTCAGCAGCTCCGGTGAAACACTGTCATTCATTTGTTGTTGTGTTTCTGACTGCTGATGAATAAGTCCAATATTTATTACCTTTTAACTCTGTTTTTGGTCTCTACCAACTGCTGAAGGAAATTTAGATGATGCTAAGACAGACAGCTAAACAGTGAGCTGAAACTCTCTATATTAGAGTTCATAAAGCTTGGAGCTACATATTCAGGTAATAAGTCTTTGTAGGTTTGTTACTATGAGCGCCCCCCCCCCCATTCATACTGTATGATCAAAATAGATTTTGTCATTATTGTCATTATTTTCAGCATTACTGTATATTATTCAATTGTTCTGCCTCCCAGCATTGGAACTGAGTCTTTCTCTGTGGTTTACTTTTTTTTTTAAAACAATCTCAAGCCAGATTTTTTAGCTGCCTTTAATGAACACTGCTTTCCATAAGCCCTTGAGCACCGGGGGTTAAACAGATGAGGCCAGTCCATGGGCGACTAGGAGGGCTCACTCAGACGCCTCTATAATAACAGCAGGACAGAGAGGAGCGCAAGGCGCAGAAGTCATTAGACAGCAGTTATTAAAGTTGGAAAAATGACATTGGTGAATTGCACTGATATGGACAAAACCAAGCTACAAAGACAAAAGAAATCACAAAGGAAATCCACAAGGGCTCAGCTTCTAATGGTGTGTGATGCAGTGCATGTAAACTTGGCATAGAGCGCATTTAATATGAATAAACAGGTTAATCACAAAAACAAATAGATACAAATCGGTGTTTTATGTGGCAACAATCAATTCGTCATTTTAAACATTTCTAAATGTTTGCCAGCATGTTAATTTATATAATTAGCTTGATCCCACAATGCATTTTTTCCTTTAGGATAACTTATTAAAACAGATCTTCAAATGGTCTCTCAGGTTACATAAATTATTGACTTAATGTTGTAAATGCACATTTGATAAAGCACAATGTGACAGAGCTACAGTCACAGGGAGGCTTGAAGCTGGTATCTCAATTATTTTGACAACACTATGTAGATGTAGCGCTATTTCCAGTTCAATTCTGCTGGCAGTGAGCTTTTCCTATTCTTATCACCACCGACAGCAGAACAGCAGAATAATAAAACCCATTGTGTAGCTACTTGTAAAATGCTCCTCCCAACAGCAAGAGCTTGTGGGCCATTTCCTGAGATTACGTTTTTAGTTGACGTGGAAAAATATTGCATGACACTCAACGTTTCAGTGCAGGGGTTTCCGATAACATTCGCAGAATATTTACACAGGTAAAGTGGGGACTAGATAACTGTCTCTCTGAATCAGCATACACAGCACTGCAGCAGTTATGAGTCTGTATATGTCTGCATGTGTTTAAGTTCTCCCATTATCCTACAATTACAGACAAATACATCACTTTGTTATCAATGCACACAGCTGCTCAAGAACTGATTGTAAAATGGTAATAAGCTGCGTGGACCTGCAGAGGACAGTGACAAGACAAATCTTCCTCTCAGGAAGATCTTCTTTAGAAACCACAACGTGGTCCCTCACAGTCACTATCTCCACCTAGATCAGAAAATGAATTGCTGCCGGACGTATAATAAAGGATTCCCTCCTTTCTCTGACAGCCCCTGACGCTCCAACATTGCACAAAGCGTAAGGCAGCACACTGGTCTTCTTTATTTTACATGATACAGAGCAACAGCACAACAATATTGTAGAGAAAGTCAGTTAATTTCTGTGCAGTCTCTTCCTCCTCTGATGAAGAGAACATGATGTACTGGTGGAGCAGAGATTCCTTGATAACATCACACTCTGGCATCACACACACACAGTTACAGAGGGAGGTAGCGAGGGGCTAATAGCTTCTCTAAGGATGAGATCCAACCTAATTTGCACCATGCAAATTCCCCGTGGTGACTGCACCTACAAGACAACCATATTAATGTTCACAGTGCATCTGTGGTCTCATAGAAAGAATTACAGTGTGTGTCTGCTGCTCTCGGGGGCAGGAGGAGACTACAGAACGGGTGTAAAAAGAGGGAAATAACAATAAAATAAAAGAGAAGGAGAAAGGCAGGTTCCATGTTACTAATCTCTTTGATTTCCACACTGAGAAACAGACCAAATTATTCTTTTCGTCTTTTATTCATGACCTGCGGGACATCCTAACTTACCATCTTACTGCTTTGCTCCTAGTCAAACTCGATCTCCGTCCTCTCTCTCTCTCTCTCTCTCTCTCTATCCGCTCCTCTCTTCTACTCCCCTCATTCTTTCATTTCCCATCTTATCATCCCCATGTGTGAGATCTCACTAAGCTCATGCATTCATGAGTGATTACTTATTTACATAAAGTATATAGTGAAGTGTTGGGGGTGGCGTTAAGAGCATTAGCATGCATCTTTTTTTCATGATTATTATACCGGTAATTATGCATTGATGGAAGTAAAGTCCATTTGAGAAATTAATTATGTGGACACCTTAATGGCTGGTAAATGGGTTGCTGCCATTATATTATATAAGGACAATTAGTTTAGAATTACTGTACTTACGATATCTTATTATATCATGAAGTTACTGATTAAAACACGTCATTTCTGAGGGTTTTCCGTGCAAGCTAAATGAATCCAAAAATATCCAAAGTGAATTCATGATATAAGCATTTTCACCAATCCTGTGTTTTTCAGTCAACTTCCTGTTTATAGACTATTGCACAGGTTCGATTTTGCTTTTTCATTCATTCATTTCTGATTCTAATTAGAGTGAGACAGCTAATTTGAAATAGTTTATGTCAGGTCGAAGACAAATATTTGCTGGTGCTTGCCTGTCATGATCTCGTGCTGCTGAAATTTTAATGTCATCATGCTGTTTTCAGTCCAGACTCCGAGGGGCAGACAGGCTTTTAACCACAGCGCAAATCCAGCTTCTGGGGAAATAAATCACCATGAACCACAGCAGCTTCACCACTGCACACCATGGTCTAGATTATTTATCTCGGGGAAGGGTATCTTCTGGCTATCTGCCTATTAAAAAGTTATCTAGCGAAAACCTTGAGTGTCTCATATCTGCATCTTTATGCACAGTGACAGCGGTGTGAATATTGTAAGTCGTGGTGCTCGCCTCAAGGTCTTACAGTCCAGTAACACACCATGTGGTCAGTATCAAACAGGAGTGTACAGAAATGTGGATACATGAGCAGTTCTTCAAATGTACTCACAGGTTTTATAGATTGGCTTTGTGTAATGTACACACACGGTTTTCTTTATTGCTTATGGCGATCTGCTTCCTTTGAGTTTTAGTTTTTATGAATAAGATTAATCATTGACGATGTTCACTCTTGACCTTGAGGCCTGAGGGGTCACCTGGGGGGGCGTTTCATACAGATCAGCAGTTAAACCAGCATTATTTCAGAAGGTCAGGATTCTTTTCTGTAAACTTTGTCTCATAAAGGAGGTTTAAATAGCCCGACCTACGTTACCATAGAGACTTATCTAGCCTGGTCTCTTTCAGGTTAGTTTTTAGGTTTAGCTTCACCTCAGGCTGAGCTAGTGCTTCAATCAATCTGCATGACTGAAACACAGCATCTCTCTAAAGTTCCTCCCTGAAGGTTCCTCTTCATCGCTGCTCTGTGAACATGAGCCAGTTTCCAGTACATGTCAAATTTATCACATTTTGACACATGGGCTGCACTAAAATCTGAGCTCATATTTGTTTCAGTCTAAAAGTATTTGCACAGTGTTCCAGTCAATACGTATTCTTTTTTTAAATGCACAGCAAGTTAGAAACAAAAGCCAATAATCATCTTTGACCCATGGCTGTTGCCTCAAAGTAAGAAACATTTTTGTTCTCATTTTAAATATCACGTAAATAAAATTCCCAGCCAGTCTGAAGATATTTAAACATTTTTTCACTACGTGGAGACTCTTGTGTCACTTGTACAAACCAAGTAGCAAAAACTACTAATTACTTCCTTTTCTTGCTATAAAATGAACTACCAATGGTGTCCTATTGGGTATTTCAAAGTTATTTAAATTCATGATACACCACAAGCACAACATTTCTCATTTTCCCTGCTTCAGTTTCCGTTCGAGAGGCTGAATCGAGACAGGCTTGTCACAGTAAGCCCTGTTTTTCTGAACCTCCTCTACGAAACACCCCTCAGAAGGACTTCTGTGTGGATAAACAAGGTTAAAAATTAAGAGGAAGTGTGATGTTGTGAGATACAGTATGTCCCATCCGCACAGCTACAAGTCATGTGCGAAAAGTCACACAGCCACAACATGAATTCAGAGGTCTGTAACAAAGGAGTGAATCAGATTTGTGTAAATGTCAACTTTCTATTGTTGACTAACAATCGATAAAGGCAGACATTTGAGGCATTTGGCCTTTTCATGGCCTAAGTCTAATTCAATAATATTCACACTGCGTTCCTGAGCAATTGCTATTGATGGCTACTGATAGCCTGACAATGAGCTGGCACAGACTGTTGTGTGAATTTGTTGCCTCTGAAGTGCATCAAGTAACAGTTTAGTGTTCTTCTTTTCAATAAAATTTGACAGTGAGTGTGGAGGGGAATGGATTGTAAGTGTTTGTATCAGATTCCCTCATAGCGTTAGATTTTGTCCACTTTTATGCAGTTTTCACCTTAGGAAGAAAACCTCCTACTCAAAGTAACAATGCACTGTGATTGAAACCTAATTATTTTAAAGCTTTATACTAAGCACTCATAAATCCAAGTGACTCTAAGACTAACAGGTTTTCTGTTTAAGAGGCCATTTAAGTGAGATGGGGAGTCGTCATAAGAGGTGTGGGTCTTTTGTTTTTCCACGAGGATGAAGGTGTACATTTTGAATTTTTTATTTTTTTTTAAAAGATGACATTAACCTTTCCTGCGGTTACAGAAGTAAAAGCCAATTCACAAGCATTCTGTATGCAAGACGTCTAATCTCATTTAGCCAACAACTACGGTGGAGATTTGGTGATGTTCATTTTCCAGCTTCCTCCGCTGGGTCACATAACAAGACGCGGACAGCAAGGTCCTATTTGACAGGCGCACTACCCAGAAATCTCCTCTCACCTTGCGCTGTCCCTTTTGCTGTGTCCCTTTTGGTGATGTACGTGTTGAGGCAAAAATATGTAACTACGTGTCGCTAGGCTCCCAGCTGCGTGGGTGGCCCTCAGCCCTTTAACGCTGTCACTTCTGCTTCGAACAACAATCATTCTCGTCACTTACCATAATTAGAGAGGGGACGAGATGTCATGTCACGCTGCCCACACTGTGGAGCCTCTGCTGTCTACAGCATCCACAGGCTGTGTCCATACATTCAGAGGTCTCACACATGGGAACCTCTGCTCAAAGCAAAAGGTGTGAATAACAGGACATGTCTGGCATTCAAATGTATGATCTCTGGAGAACTGGGGTTACTTTTGATAACGACACCCCTGCTCGACTGTTCAGAGTTCTGGCAGCACTGTTATTTACCCTCTGCCTCTCATCATTTAGGAAAGCTTTGTGCTGGATGCATTAATATCCACATTTTGCGACTGCAATTTGGCCCTTTGCTATCACTCATATCAACCCACATAATGCTTGTTAGTGTTTCTGTGGTAGTTGGACCAGTGCAGCGCTTACAGTATGTATACCACTGAGGGCATCAAGGTCATGTTAACACATTACACACCTTTTAAGACTGATTCTGATATTCTTTAGACTCAATTTCTTATACATTACTTTTTAAGGTACTGTATTGTAGGCAAGAAAGAACGCTTAGTTAAATTTTAGTGATTTTTCCAGCAGAATTAGACACAATACCTGATAGAAGAGGGGAGGTTTTGAAACATTTAGACCAGAATTTAGGAAGATACCATTTCATATAAATATAACTGAATAATTCAATTGATAAATGGATGTAAAAAGCTTTGATTTCTTTCAAATACTCGAGAAAAAAAAGACTAAATAAAAGAAGTGATAGCTGAAGTGAGGCCAATGCTGAAGTGCCTTAAGCCTAATGGCCAACAGGGGGCAATACTGCTGGTTGCAAAAAGAAGTCCAAATTAATGGAAGTCTATGAGAATATAACCCTATTTCTCACTTGATTTATTACCTCTGTAAAGACTTTCCCAGTGAGTTTATGGTCTTTGTTGTTAGTTTCACGTCCTCTTCGAAACAGCACGACGTTCATTTTAATAAATAGAGTAAAACAGACAATAAAGCAAGGTATGCTTTAGGATGGGACCACCTTCTGGCAACGGCCATGAAACCAAGATGGCGGCGCCCGTAAAGCCAAACTCATGGCTTCAAAATGGTGGTCCAAAAACCAATAGGTGACGTCACAGTGACTACGTCCACTTCTTAAATACAGTATATGGAAAAAAAAAACTAAATTTGGTCTGTGGCTTGTTAACATTTCTTGGGTAGGTGGGATTCTTCTGGGTCACTTTAAAGACGTGCTCCACCTGTTAAGCATTAAGCCCACGTAGCATTGTTGGACTTACAATGGACAGGAGCAAAATCAATGCAGCAGAGATATTGTCTATTTCATTCCATACATTCCTTTTCCCTTTTGACTACTAGGGACTACTATTTAACTTGACCAATTGGTGATTATCTAGCCTCAGGCAGAGATGAGGATTGGGTTCTGATTCAGAGGTCTGATTAAGCTCACCCCTTCCCAACTTTAGATCCCCTTTAATCTCAAACAAAAGAGGAGAAGCGATGTACCAGGTTTGGCCATTAACTCTTAACATATGCAGTCCCTGGGCAGATAAACACGACCTGGTGACCTCCATGTTTCCTGGCTACAGCCCTGCTCGCACTTGATCACATCAGCAACATCTCAGCTACAGGGACACATGTCAGCATCAGATCAGCTGTAGAACTCTGTCCAACGTAACAAAACCGACCCTGTGGCGATTTGAAAAGCAAGAACATAATTTGAAGATTCAACTGGACAACATGTCATGATGTAACCTCAGCTGTTGTTTCTTCTCCGGCACACTTTACAGCCCGTGACCTTAAAACTTCCATCAGGTGCAGCCCGGCCCATGTGGCTGGACAGTTGGTGAAGTTGACAGTAACTGGGACCTTTGCCATAACGATGTCCGCTCTGAGATGCCGTCTGTCTTACCTCTAACCCCCTGATACTTCTACAGGGAGGCGTTCACTTGTTAATCTCATCTGTGGCCACAGACACATTTTACCTGGCGTTGTAGCAACTGAGAGAAACCACAATATATGTATATAATGTATGTTCCAAAAAGTCAAATGGACTAGATTTTTGTCAGTATGTGTTTTCAATATATTTACCTCAACACGTGTGCACATGAAAAGCCTTCAAAACTAAAAAACATGACAGGATGCAACAGCAACAAATTAATATTTGCCCAGCGTTTGGAATGCAGCACATCTCCATGCAGGTCAGGCTCAGCCAGATGCTCATGAATACAGTTGTAACTTAGAGACCTGCACTGGAAGTTATAGGTAGCGAAGTTTTGGAAAGCTCAAGGTCACTTCCTGTTTACTTTCACTTGGTCACACGCTCGCTGTCAGGCCACCGACTACCTTGCTGACCCCCCCGTTCTAGCTGTGGCATAACATGACAGTTACTGTATTTCATTTCATATTCATTTGAATCATCATTTCTGTTTTCCAGCCCTCATTAAAATTGAGAGGGCTATTGTGGTTAACGTAAAGACTTTATTCTCCTTGGACTGTCATCCGCTCATTAGACAAGGTTATTGCACGTTTAGGGATGTAAAAACATTTACTGTCATCTGAACATTAGTTTAACCCGGACAGACTCCTCAGTCCCTCAACATTAACGATCTGTTAGCTGGTTCATAAAAAGAGCAAGTCAGACAATGTCAATGCTGCCAAAAACAAATGCAAAAACTGAACTGTATGTTCTTCAATGGGTAAAACAAAGGAGAATTCACAAGTCCTTAGTTAAAGAAGTGACACGTTTTTTTGTTTTTTTTATCATAGCATTGCAATAGATGGCTTTACGAATGTGCGGTAATTAGCACTGAACTTCTGTAAGGCCATGATTAGTCCGTTCTACATTATCCTCCCTCCCTTTCTCCAGATTCAGCAAGAAAAAAAAAAAAACAGCCCGCTCACTAAAAAGAAGGAGAATGGCGACCAAAAATAACCCATCTTCCTCTGATCATTAAAATGAGAAAGTGGAGGAACAGCTGCCTACAACAAAATAAACACATTAACACTGATGCTCCACAGTATGCAATCACAGCGGCCCGAAGAGACAGCTGTCCGCCTTTAATTACAATGATGTTCATCTTCTCTTTCACCCTTTTTCTGTTCTCACAACTTTCTAGACTGATTTCTATGTTGAATTTTTTTTCCCTCTGTTGCTACAGTGATTTCAGTGATTTCCTGTCATCAGGCTAACGGGCTGCTGGCTAAAGCTTCGTAGTGAACAGACAGATTAAAGACTGGTATCAATCCTCTCATCTAACTTTCTGCAAGAAAACGAAAACTTGTGTTTCTCAAAATGTCAAATTAAACTTAAAAGCAAACTAAAAAGACATTCTAAAATATATATTTTCCGTATTTTAATCCCCGTCAGCCAACACACACTATCACAGTCATCTGCTACAACCTCCTCCTCAGTAGATCCCATGAGGGTCATCTCCACCTTATATTTGCAAGATCCTGTGCAGGGCGCTCTTTTTAAAAAGCACTTTCTCTTTTACATACAGGTTGGCTGAATAAAACAGGAAAAGAAGATGTTAAAGTTTCACAAGTTTCCCTGGGCTCTAGAGAGAAGGATTGAGCTTTTGTACAGCATATTGCCCCCAGTGAAAACGCAGCCAAACAATGAACAGAGAATGACAAATGAGGAAGAGACCTGTGTTTTACAGGAATGATGCTTAATTGCATACAAAGCTGCCATTTGGAGTCCATTGTCTTGCCTGAATGTTGGCAGACCTCAGCACAATGTGTTGCATTTACTGCATCCTTCCTTTCTCTTTCTTGATTTGTTTTTCTTCCCCGATTTTGAGGGTTACACAGCATAACCACTCTGAAGCCTTTATAATTTCCCCAGTAATCAGTCTGTTCTCTTTTTTGTGGCAAAGCTTTAATCAAACATCTCATAGCCTCTACCAGCCAGAAATGTGTTATTCTGACAGAAACACAAAAAAGCATGCAATTACTCCCAGAGGACCTGTCCCTCCTCTCCGCTACAGCTGCAGAAAAGAGGGCACTATTCCAAACACGTCCTCCTCCTCCTGCTTTGTCTTCTCTTTCCTTTCTTCTGTGTGTTGGAAAATAAGAGTCCCCAGCCCAAACCATAATGACAGAAGATGTAAAGATGTGTTTTGTAATGTACACTAAGTAGAAACACTCCGTAGAACAGCAGGCTACTGCTCTCTTCCTCTATGGAAACATCACTATGTGATAACGAATAACTACGGGATTTACATTATTTCCTTTAATTGCATGTCATTTTTAAAAAGGTTAATATTTGAGGCTTATAACCTAAATATAACTTATAGAGCGCCTTTATGTGGCATCTAATTAAATGTCAGAGAGAACAAAAAGTAACTGAAGGAAAAGGATAAGCCATTATTGCTTTTTCATTTCTGGGAAACGTATTATGCTATAGCACAGTATGTGGTGGAGAGGTGGTATTATACGCATGCAAGACAAAAATGATTGCCTCAACCTCGACGGTCATATTCTTAAACAAAAAGCCATCTAAAATATGGTCTCATTATTTTCAGCATCAAATACGGTGAAGAAACAAAATGGGGCTTCCAAGTGACGAGACAGTGAAACAACAAAGAAGATGGAGAGCTCCTTGTTTGCAAAAAGTGGAAACTTTAAACTTCTTTTTTGTGCACAAAAACAAAAGCACACACAGAGCAGAAGACAAACTTCGACCGAGGCAGGCACTGCATTATAGCTGAGTGCTCTCAGTGCCTGAGAGGGAGCACTGAGCTTAGGCTTATATTGCTTATTTTACAGTCACTGTATGTTTGCTTAAGTGAGCTATTGTTGATTAGTGTGTCTAAGCCGAAGGAAATCTTCTGAATTCCTGCAATCATGCGTCTGTGCCTCAAACAGATGATAGATTATTGTTATTTACCAGTTATTCCCACTCAAGATTAAAAGTGCTCTGTTCTTCACATAGCATAGAAAGACTGATGTCTGGTGAAGCTTTCTTTTTAAAATACAGAGTTTTCAAGCAACCATATGGCAGCTTTGACATTAAAATTGGATTAGGTTGTATGAGCTTGCAGCAATGACAGAGCCATATTCTGCTTTTATTATTTAACACTCTTAGGTGGTCAAACGATCACTAACTTAAGAGATATTAGCCTCCAAATGTAAAATTTATCAAGAAAGATGAATAAATAAATTAATTTCATGAACATATACAAAAATATATATACAGTAAATGTTACAGTCAGTAAAAAGTGAGATTACTTATCACAAAAATTAAGTATTCTTAAGACTAAGGCCTAAATGCACATAAATCTATAAGAACAAGTGTTTAAATTACAATAAGGGGAAATCAGGTCTCTTGGTTTGTTCTGCAAACTGCAGACTGTCCCTCTAACTTTAGAAACCCCACGCTGCGTGTTGTAAACGCGCTGCTCGTGAACGCACCACAGCCCGCTGCAGCTCCGGATTGGACAAACCTCCGCTTCAGGAACATGGGTGACGACTTGGGTGACGAGTGGTGGGACCACGAGGGTAATTCAGGTATCTCTATTAACTCCAGTATCTTTATTTTTAAGCGTTTTGGTCCTTGGGGGCGTCCTGGTGAGCCAACTCGCAGCGTTAGCTCGCAGCTCGTAGCTAAAAGTGGCTGTCGGTTTTTAGCTAGGTGTAAGCTAACGTTAGCTAGGCAGCGTTAGCCGCCGACTGTGTAGCTGCTAACTTCAGCTAGCATTCTGTGAACAGTTTCCATCGGTCACCATAGCAACCGCAATACAAGCACCTGTGGCGTTACGTGTGTTTATCGTAGCTTACCTTTATCATGGCTGCTTTGTTAGCACGGGTTGTTACCAGCAGTCATGTAACACGTGTCAGTTTGTTTGTGTGTGGCTCATCGCAGAAAGTAATTAAGGTAACGTCAGTGTTGCTCTACTGTCTTCTACCACGAACTTTTTCTTGAATCTCAACCTGTGAGCTCATTTCCACCTGCACATAGTTTTCTGCTTTCTTTTTTGCTGTGCACATCTTCATCCTAACTGCACACACCACCAGAGGAAGTTCCCTGTGGCTGCTCGATGCACATAGCTTCGTGCACGCTGCAGACCAATAGAGGGCGGTCATGCACTTTTAAGGATTACTGACCTGATTGTGCTGCAAAGAGGTGCAGAATAAGAAAGTGTGTTTTTTTGGGGGTTTTTTTGGGTGGGGGGGTTACTGTGAAACGATTATTTTAGAGATATTCAGTCTGTCCCTCTCTGATGTATTTCTGTCTCTCACTACCAACAAACAAATGTGTCACTCCAACCTGAGCACTTGTGCAACTTAATGCAGAAAAAGAAAAGTGATATATATATATATAATAAGATTTTTCAACAAGATAAAAATCTTATCATACTTCCCAGAAAGCGTAACGAGATATGTTCAACAATCGCTGACATTCACCCTGACTGGCCTCAACGGCACTAAGCCACATGTGTAGTGAAATTACAGCCTGCGATGTCCTGCAACCAAAGTGCACTGTGGAACATTTTACCAGGCTTCACAAGGTCTTAGTTTTAAAGTTAGGGATTAGTTTGTACTGTGGATGCGAGCTGTTTAGCAGCAGCATTAAACTGATTAATAGATTTCTGATTGTTTTATCACTTTCTTTCCATAACAGAGAACTCAATTGTAACACATTGTACTTTTAATGCTTTGCAATCGTATGTATTTTTACTACAGTCGTTTAATTTTTGACATGTGCTGAGTCAGTTGTTATGACTCTGCTTAAGTGCTGATGATAAATATTTTATTTATTTTTTTTATTCAGTTGATCATTCATTACTAGCTACTCATGGTTTTGTTGTAATATCCTCATTATACTGCACAGGCAGCTGGACATATAATCACAAATCTTTAATAAAGTTAAGTTTTATAATTAAAGTCATCATTTTATTTTAACTTGAAGTTGCAGTGCTAAACATGTTGTAGTTGCAGGCCCATCAGTGTTTTCCCTGTATGCATTGGGGCAGGTTTTCCATTTTTCAGCTCTTTATTGATTCTATGAATGAATCCTTCGGTCCTGCTTATCCTTGTTGGACCAGGCTTCTTCAGAGACCCCAGAGAAATCTGATTAGATTCAAAAGCCATGACTTTGTGTTAGGAGTTTTCCACCTGATGTGCACTCCTGCTGACTTTTTTTTAACTTTTTTGTGAAGTAGCTGTTCGTGTTAGTTTACCGCCAGCCTCATATAGAAACTTTAACCACATCATTTTGAGCTGTGATCACATTCATATCTGCTGCAGGATGCTTTGACACCCATATTTGTTAAGTTTTTTTCCTTTTTAAAAGTCATATAAAAGTATCCATATCTAGCTCCAAACAGGTGTGCTGCAGACGTTTCACCGTGCAGAATAAATCTGAAAGATGTTTGTTTTTCTAACCAGGCCCCTTTACCTCGACTGACATCCCATCCGTGCTCATTTGTATCGCAGAGATGCTTGACAGAAAAGGCTGTGAGGCTGACGTAAAGTTGACAAGACAGAAAAGGAGAGTTGAGGCGTTTTAGATGGAGCATGGAACTGACTTTGAAGTCTTGAGAATGAAGAGGATATTTGTTTGAAGCAGTTTGACTTTTATGGCGATGTCTCGTGGCGAAACGCTCACACTAATGACAAAGATTCTCTGTCACATTACTGTCTGCCCCGGACAGTCATCAAATGCCTCATCTGGTTTCCACTTTCCAAACCAGTGATGTCAGTGTGGTTAGTGCGTCTCTGTGTTTGTCATCATTTACCTGCTATGCCTCTCCTACCACCAATACTGTGGGTTAGTTTCTCGTTTAGGTGACACAAATATGGCGCATAGATATCATTTATAAAATCTATTTAATAGCCAGTTGGTGTCTTAGGCGCTTTTTCTTAAAAAGTGTGATCTGATGCTTGTTGTGTGAACTTAAACAATGAAAGCTTTAGGGTTGATTCTAGTCTCAGTTTATTGAGTTTGGCTGACCGAAATACAGCCAAGTCAAATTATTTATATGACACATTTAAAAAAAACACAAATGTGCTGTACAGAGAGCTGGGTTTAATTGATTGATGATTACAACAATGAAAACATAGACATAATTGAGAGGATATCAGTACATTAATAAAAGCATAGAATAAACAATTCTGGATAATTGTTTTACATTTTAAATTATTAATAGACTACTTTCTGTTTAACTCTTTGTCCCTCTTTATACCACTTGTGTGAAATGACTGAATACACTGAAGACAATATATTTCTCTGTTCCTCAGTGATACGCTCTATTATTGTTCTTGACTTGTTACATATTTTTATTTTCCATAACATTCGGCGCCTTACAGCTTTACAGAGCAACGTGAGTGACTGAAACTAAAACATAGCAACAAAGTCATTTAAAGTCTATTGTGTGTTTGTATCAGATTATCATTTAAGTGATACTATTCACTTTTGGCTGCAGGAGTCATGTTTCTCTTGCATTTTACAAAGTGATGAAATAAACAAGAGTTGTTCATAAAGTAAACAAACCAGCAGCAACATTTATGTCTTTTACCTGTTGTAAAGTGATGCTGCACTGATGCCGATTGCTGCTCTTTCTCTCACATTGTGACCATTGTGATGGTTTACCAACTTTATTTGGTTGGTTTTTAGACGTTAAATGAGGAGAAACTATTGAAGTGTGTTCATGGATTTGTGCAAAAGCTCAAAAGGGATTTAACCGTACATCAGTTGTCAATTTCAGACGTGTTCAGACTCCGACAATTACAATCTAAGTTTATAGTTTGTACTCAGAATAGCAAAGGCTTTTAGTGGTCCACCCACAGTTAAACCTGAACAGCCCCTCCACCACTAGGTGTTCCAAGTTTTATTGTGTCAGAAAAACATGAGCAGAGTTTTCCAGTGCATATTTGAAAGAGGTTTCACACTTCCACCCACACAAACACACACACACACACACAAGTTGTGAGGAATTTTTAATCAAACACAGCAAACACTTCTTCTATCACTCTAATTCTTAGTTTTCTTCCCTCTCTTCATTTTAATAAGCAAGGTAATTAACAGATAACCCCATATTTTTTGGACGTGATTGATGTGTTGTGTTGTGTTGTGTGGAGTTGGCCCTGGAGGGGGGAAAAAAAATTTAAGCAGGGCTGTACCATTTTCTTTCTGTCTTTTCTGATTCCAGCTGTTTTGCATTTAAACTAGCTAGCAACCTGTTAGCCGTGTTGATGCCAACCTCCTCTCAAAAGTCTTCAAGGCGAATAAGTAAAAAACAAGACAATTTGTTTTAATGAGCAGAAAAAAAAACATTATTAAAAAGCGCATCACACATTTGGTTCCAATAATGCACATAGCTCTCATACAAGCATTAGACACGCATGTCATACAGTCAATAAAGGGTTGTTAATGTCAGTAAGTTTAGGACACAAGTAGGCTTTACAAAGGCTCTTCTAGGACAAAAACCACAAAGCATTTATTTGATTATTAAAACATACAACAAATCCCAGGTTTTCATCAGAGGAAGTGTATTGATTTAGATGTGTAGTCCAGGAAAGTGGCTGAGCACAAACTACTGTGTGTTCAGAATATATACATTTCCACCTACTCACAGAGGCCACTTACTGTAATATTTGAGGAATGCGAGGCTGAAGATGTAGCAGGTGATATAGTGATGCTACTTGTAATCTTGCCAACACCTTTGACATGACAGCCATTGGTGAGCACTTGAGTCCTTTGCTCATGTCGGACATAGTACGGCCCAACAGGCTGTGGGATGCTGTGGGTCATACCGTTCAGGGGCTGGATGTACGGGCTCCCCAGATGGATATGGATCTTGTTATCCTCCGTGGTGATGATGCTGGGACTTGTGTCGGTGCTGTTGGACCTCTGATGTTGCCAGCTGCTCTGCCGCTCCGGGGTCTTGCAGAAGACGGACTGATTTGCACCCTCTGTTGGCTCTGGAGAGCAGGTCCTGACCGCTACGATCTGGATGGGGGAGCTGTTGTGGTCGGGTGTCACGGAGCGTGATGAATTTGGGCTTAACACCCGAGAGATGGGTGCTCCGTTAAGGGGAGAGGCGGTGCAGTCAGGGCTTGAAGGGGGGGTTTTAGTATTAACTGGGGACAGAGCTGAGTTCTGGATGATGGTAATTCTCTGCTTAGGTGAGGCTCCACTTGTTGGGATGACAGCTGTGCTGGTGTAGGACGTAGCTGTGTCTCCAGTCGGGCTGCTAATCTCGAGTGTGGCTGTGTTGAGTATATGATGCGGTGTTACTTTGATGTGCAGGGGCTGCCCCGGTGTGTGTGTTAACATCATCACCTCGCCGTTGACCCCTGGGTGCATATCCATGCCGTTAGAGGAATGGCTGCTGTATTGGTTCATGTTGTTATTTGCACTGTTCAAGCTGTTAAGGTTGTTCACAAGAGAGCTCCTTCTGTTCATGACTTCCGAATTGTGGTTTGGGTCCTCCTCCTCGTTCTGTTCATCTAGTTTCTCGCTGTGCTCGCTGTATTCAGGAGGCAGGCTGTCTGCTGGCTCAGTCTGAACCTCTCTGGAGGTCTGATGAAGGTCTGAAAAGTGTTGTCTGTTTGCACCAGGTGTGAGATTCTTCATCAGCCTATACCTGTCTAACTCACCTCTCAGCTCCTTCATCTCTCTGGCCAGCTCCCTATTCCTGCCCTCCTGCTGGGCCAGTTTGCCCTGCAGGGTGGAGTGATCCGTCTGGACCCTGCAGATGGACTCCTCAGTTCCCATCAGCTTCTGGAGTTTCTCTTTCAAGGTTTCAATCTCTCTGCCCAGGAGTCTGGACTTAACCTGCTCCTTCTGAAGACGGCAAAGGAGGAGGTGCTCCTGGTTGACCTCCTGCTTCTCTGCCTGCTCATACCTGGAAAGCTCCCTCTTTGACACCTCCAGCTCCTCGGCCAAAGCCTGGGACTTCCTCTGTTCGTCCTTGAACCTCTTTTGCAGGGACTCAAAGTCCTCCTCCAGCCTCATCAGTTCTCCCTCCAGCATCTCCTTGTCCTGCAGTCTCTTTCGTAGCCTGTCTAGCTCCTGAGTCAGTTCTTTGACTTTGTTGTCCTCTGTTAGGCAGTGATGGTTAGTGTTGTTAGGAATAGAGCTGTGTGTATACTTCTCCTCTTTTTCTTTCCTGTTTTCCAAGACCTGTAGCCTTTTCTTCATTATGGTTATTTTACTCTGTAGCTCTCCGTTCCTCCCTTCCTCTGTTTTTAGCCTCTCTTGAAGCTCATCTTTTTCCTTTACTATGGCCTTTATTCTTTCCTCTAAATCCGCCTTAGACCTCAGTGCCTGCTGCCTCTCCTCTCTCAGTCTTTCTGTCATTGTTGCCAAATTGCTTTGCTCATTTCTTTTGCCCTCTTTCTTGTTGAGTTTTTCCTCAGCCTGTCGTAGCCTTTCAGCCATCGTCTTTCTGTCCTCCACCAAAGCTACAGTCAGCGACCTGAGCTTGGCCAGGTCCTGTCTAATCACCGCTTCACTCTTTTCCAGTTGGCCCTCAACGGCCTCCAGCTCTCTCACCCTAGCTTTCAGAGTGTGGAGCTCACCTGACAGCGTCTTGCTAACCTCTCTCTCTTGTTCCAAACTGCCTTTCAGAATACTGCAGTCCTGCTTGCTCTTACCTAAAGCCTCCTCTATCCGGTCCAATTCACTGATTCTGCCATTTAGTTTATCCACCTCAACCTTTAAGCTACGGCAGTGGCTGGTCTCCCTCGCCAGTCTCCGGTCCAGGTCTCGACACTGCTCCCACATGCGTATCAGCTCCTCGTCCTTTCCCTCCATTTCCACGACCCTTCTCCTCAGTACCTCCACCTCTGACAGCAAGCTTGGGGCCGTCATGGTGTTCTGACTTTGGTTCAAAGTTGAAACTTGGTTATGGCGCTCCACCTCCAGATGCAGGGATTTGGGCTTCTCTGCACTGGGGCAAGCAGCTCCGACGTCCTGCTTGATGTGGTCAGCGACGGCAGTCAGTTCTTTGACACGACACCTCTGTTCCTCCAGCAGCTCGCTCAGACACTGTTGCTCCTTTACAACCAGCAGCGCAAAAGCCTTCAGGTTAATCAGCTCGCCCTTTAGAGTTGATACTTCTCTTTCACTTTTCTTCTCCTTTATCTCCTGGAATTCTCTCTCCTTTGCATTCAAGAGCTTGAGTCTGTAGAGAAAAACAGACGACGCTGATGTCAAACAGGTTTTATTGTTCAATTGACTCTTATTTCAATCATTTCTTAAATTGTGTATTTCCAGCATAAATGTTTGTTTTAATTCCCAGAAGAATTTGGATCACGATTTCCTCTCTACTTGAACTTTTACAGAAGCTGGGAATACTTTCTTTTCTCTTGTACATCTATCAGCTAACTGCGTGTGTGTGTGGACATGTAGATGTCCTTGCTATTCCATGTTGTTTTACACAGTTTTGCAGCACGCGTTCTGTCGGGTGCTTTAAGTATCACAGCAGATGGTCTCTTGGCAGGGAGTGTTTGTTAATTAAGAAGTTCCTTTACCCTTGAGTACCCACAACGCTGCACCCAATCACCCTCCTTCTGTGCACATTGAATGTTACCCCATTTCCAGCTAAGAGAGGCAGGAATTCCCCCTTGTTCCATATGTAATTACAGACACTCCTCACATTTCCCCAGATGCATTCCAGCAATGTACAAATGCATTTAATACGCACTGTACATTTTGTTATGTGTTAATACAAGTGAAGCACACTTCAGAGCGATCTCTCCAGTTTTTGACTATTTGGAATCAAACTCCTCATACAGTATATGTGTGTGTGGGCACTACAAGTGTACCATCCAGAGACATCTTAACATTGATTTTTTTTTTTCTTTTTTTAAGAGGACAGGATCTAGAAATTTAATTTAACATTTAGTGCATCTGTGCCTTTTCTGTTACAAGATGCATACCGTTACAGCTATAATGTGTGTGGGTTAAATTAACAAAGAGAAAATGTTTTAAATTTAATTAATGGCTCTTCATTAAGTTGATGGTATATTGCACTAATACATATACACATTAATAAGTTACACTACCTTACCTCAAAGTTGTTTTTTATATGGTCTCATTTTTAGTTGTGAGTATGGTCTTATTAATAATGCACCTTTTAAAAAGAGAGAATTGCCAGGAGTGGTAACTTAGAAATGAAATCCCATAGGTTTTCAGAGTAAGAGTTTCAGAGTGACACTTAATTCACAGTCTTTGAATTTAAAACTTTACCTTTTGAAGTGCACTTTTGTTATTCAATATCAATTTGACATTGTAAGACGTGCTAGCTATCGCATCTGTGCAGAACTGTTCAATCCTTGCGTTGCCAGTAAGTCATTTTGCAGTTAAAAAGGAAGTTTTAAGTGCCGCACGTTTCTAAATGCACATTCTATCTTTCCGCTGTTCACAAGTCTTTGGACTGCTCCTACCTGTGCTGTGTTGTTGGCCTCTGTCTTTTAAAATCCTCAGAGAATAAATAGTCTCTACTCTTTCACCTCTCCCTTTCCCGGAGATCCCAGTGATGTGGACATTCCATCCGGAAAACCAAACATTATGAGAAGTGCTCTGCACACTGAGTCTCACTCTCAGTCAGTGGCGCCCATTACATCATCAGCAAGTCCTTATATGGGACTGTACAGGCTCTACTGCTCAGTGTGCGTGTGTGTGCGTGCATGTGTGTGTGTGTGTGTGTGTTTTTACTGGAGTTCAGCCCATTCCAGATGAGGTCATTGTGTAGCCATGCCAAAGAGGCTAATGGGAAGGACAGAGTGTGTGTGTGTCTGTGTGTGTGTGTCTGTGTGTGTGTGTGTGTGTGTGTGTGTGTGTGTGTGCGTGTGTGCGCGAAGAAAACTAAAGCTTTAATCACAATTCAAACTAGAACGGCTAACACTCAGTTTGCAGGATTAGCCTGAGCAAACATGTTAACCATGCTACATAATTGCCAGACCTAACTTGGCACGTCCAAGGAACTGTAGCTCATCTAAGTGTATGTGTGTGTGTGTGTGTGTGTGTGTGTGTGTGTGTGTCCGTGTGTCCATATGTTTCAAGAAGAGAGACATGTTTTGTGAGTCTTAGCTGCTCTGCCTGGGGCCTGATAACCTGACTGTGAGATGACATCATCAGTTCATCGGCCCTCAATTACATCCATATGTCTCTCTCTCTCTTTCTCTCTGTCATTTTGTTCCTCATCCTAACTTCTTGCTTTTTCGGTACAAATTGCATTTCATTTCTGTAACTTAAATGTTTACCTTCCTCTTGCCACCATCAGTTTCTTCTGTAGCCCCGTCTTCTCTAAGGCATTACTCACATCATCTATGTGCTCAGTGGAGCAGGGAGGGATGACAGATTATACTCTTTATTCTCACTGCTACTCTCGTCTGTCACACCAAGACAGGCTAAAATCATAATGGAAAAATAAATGATATTTTAGCTTGCTTAGATGATTGTGCTACCGGTGCTGCTGCAGGAGAAAACAAACATATAGGTCTGCAAGTGATGCATGTGCCCCTCCGGGAGCACTTACTAGCACTATGCCTCCTAACTCCAGCTTTCACTGAGAAATGTACCTCCGGTGCTACTTCTTTCTGTCAAGCAAACCCATCTAGTCCCCAATTAAGGGAGAACTGTGTCCCCTGTGTCGTGTTGTCATCACACAAGAATTTACAAAACAGCCTAAAAGACTCACTTAAGCTTCCATGCAGTCCATGCAGATTGTTCATATGTTTAACCCTTTCAACCCTGTAATAGAGATGGTCCGCCTGTGTCTACACTGGTGTTTTTGCTTATTGTGACGTCATTTCTTGGAGTATCTTCAAATGCTTTGTATCCCTAAAATCTGTACAACTTGCGCTATGCGGAAAGGTTATGTAAGTCAATAAAACAGGATGATTGATAAAGGTATTGAAACTGTGCCATAAACAATCGATACACAGCAATACTGAATCTGGAAACATGAACAAAATATTTCTTAATACTAAATAACTTTTTTTATTTGTGAACAAGGCTCATTGTTATTAGCAGAATGCAAAGGTGATTTCATAGAACAGAAATGTTTCCCCATTGTCAACACTGGTATTTTTTCCTATCATCATCATCATCATCATCAGTGCGACCTAACTAAATTACATACACTGTAGGCCTTAAGTAACCTTTTCTTTGTATTTTACACACTATACACTAAGTATCTACCCCTTTGGAAATGATTATGCTAGTCTGTAGCTGTCACTGTAAATTGTCCATCTCATTAGATAAATAATGCAGCGCAAACAATAATTGAATTAAAATATTTTATCAAAATGGCCATCTCAGGCACTCAGTAAATAAAACAACACTTGAGCAACATTTCTCCTTCTGTTTTATTCCTGATCCAGCAGTGACACTCACCTCTTAGTGGACATTATTATTGTATTAGTGGATAAAATACTATATAACACTAAAGTATTTAACAGCATTTTATAGAGAAATAATTCAAGAAAATGTGTCACAGACTACTAAAACAAATAAAAGTGATGGAAACATTTTAGTCCATACCCCACTACTGTGTTTTATATACTGAGAGAGACAATTTATTCATGCTACACCTTCAGCATTAGGAAATTGGCCTTGCTGCTCTAAGCACTTGCAAATTGAATTTCAGCTATGGGCCCAGTAGTTGGCTGCAGATCAGAGAAGGGTACGGTTAATAAATCAACCTGCTTGATAAAGGCTCTTGTAAGGAAAAGTCTCAGTGAGATGAGATATTTCTCTGGTTGTGGAATGTGAGAGAGAAATCCTCCTCATTCCTGACAATTCCTTTTCACAGACCAACTCCCAAACCATAGTTCAAGAGGTCCTGTTTCCCTTGGAGGAGGGGTTGGCATTTGCATCGCTTGTCCTCAATTACAAGCATGATCCAATCCCTCAAAAGCATTTCCAAGAAAACCCTCAAACATTGCCGATATGTAATATGCCCGTTCATATGAGAGGAGCACTCTCTCTTCTGTTGTCATAGCTCCTATTTTCATCCAGGGGTGTAATTTAGAGATATTGAGCTGCTGCCTTTGACAAATCCTCTAGTCAAACGAAGCAATGCTCTATAGGGTCACAGAAAAGGCATATTGAGGATGCAAAAGGAAAAGCAGCTGCTCAGGCAGTCTGGATTTCTCTATTCATTTATCAGCATGTTTTAAACTGACCTAATGCTTGGTATAGCTAATGGGCCCAACAGCTTGTGATCGGAACAGCGGTTCTGCTCTGAAGTGATGTGCTGCCAGACTCCTATAGTAATTCATGCACATCTTCTTCTGACACATTATTGGCTGAGCTAGCAGATGGTGGATTTGAGTGTGAGGGATGGATAGAACAGCTGTGGGTTTCCGCTACTGCACAGCCAAGTTTACTAGTCCTTTTCCTTTTGAGCAAAGTCTACAAAATGTTTCCACCACGATATTTAACCATGTGGTAAAGCTTTTTTTTCATTGGCCGCTTGTTAGCCATGCTAGCAGTGCGGCTATAGGGATGTCGGACTGACTATCTGTTGGTCAGTCCACTACTTTGTATTGGTGCAAGCTGAGATATTTCAACAATTATTTGATGGATTGGTAATATCTTTTGTACAGACAATCATATTTCCCAGAAGTCCTCCCGACCTTTACAATCCCTGGCTTTTCCTTTAGCACCACCAGCAGTTTGACTTTTTATCCTCTATCAGAGTTTTCCTCCTAGCATTCACTGTTTTGAGTGGAATATCTCAAGAACTATTTGATGGATTATCACAAAATTTGGTACAGACATTCATGCTCCCCTCAGGCTGAACTGTAATAACTTTGGTGATCCCTTGACGTTTTAAGTTTAAAGTTTACATTTGTCCAATACTTCGGTTTATGACTTAATGCTTTCAGAACTAATGAAGCTCACAACAGCCTTAAGTGTACTTTGTATTTTGTGCAAATAGGGAAATGTTAGCATGTTAACACAGTACTCTAAGATAATAACCATGATAACCATTTGGATCATCGTGTTGAATTGAGAATTGTGAGCATGTTAGCATGCTTTAGCCCGAAGCACAGCCTCAGAGCCACTAGAATGGCTCTTTAGTAATAATGATAATACTCTTCATCATCTCTATTTATTTCCTGCATCTACAGTACTTGTAGATGATGTACTGATGGGAAGGACACATAAGGCGTGGAGTGAAAACATATTGGAGTTTTAAAGTGGTTTATGAGTGTAGGGTAGAACATGTGAAAAGCCAGTGATTCAGAGCTCAAGTGAACGAATGAGAGCGTGGATGTCTTTTGTGTGTTGAGCATGTGTGTGCGGTTAATGCTGAGACGCTGTCAGCAGTGACACAGCATGGGAAACACACACAGACTCGGAGCAAGCTCTGATAGCTGAGGTTGGAACAACCAGATTGCTGCATTGTGATGTGCAGATGTAATCATCCTTTGACACGCAACGAGGATCATGCTACGGCATAAAGTGATTATATGCCGTGACTGGAATTTACCATATAGTTCACAGCTAAAACAGGTCATCTGCTCTGCACATGGCACCTTGTGGAGCTACTTTTTCAGGGAAATGAAAAAGAGAGATGGATGCCGATTTTAAGCTGAGTGGCTCTCTTGGCCCAGAGCATACACTTTGAAAAGAAACAGGGAGGGAGATTGAAAGATAGTTGAAGAGGATTTGCGATAGGAGTGGAAATCTCTTCAGTTAAATATTTAGGCTACTGCAGAACAAGATGTAAGAAGGACAGGATGGAGAGAGAGATGAAAGGGACAGGCGTATCGCCATGTGCCTTATGTTTACCCTGTGGATAAATGCAAGAATTGACTCAGCTCAAACCTGTTTGTGCCAAGCTCGAAGAAGCAATTGGGAACACAAAGAAAGGGAATATACTCTAACTTTTTTTTAAGTGTGACAAATATAAATGCATGCAGGCAAAAGAGCAGTGCTGTGTGGATTGATAGTGAATGTACAAGGAAGATTTGGTCATTTATTTGGTTTAAGGGGATAAAAGTAGAGATTATTTTCCCAAACCATAGATGAATTGTTTGGTCTATAAAATGTCAGAAAATTGTGGATTTTCCATCAGAATTAAATCACTGGCTGATTGATAAACAGTCCAAAAGCCAAAGATATTCACCTTAATACATCACAAGACAAAGAAAAGCAGCAAAAAATGACAGAACAATTGGCTGACCGATCGATCAATTGTCTGATTCTTTCAGTTCGAAATAAGACACCAAAACTAAGACGAGGCTCAAGTTGAGACAAACAAACCTTCAACCTCACACTTCAGCAGTGTCAAAGCTTCATCGTGCTGTCGCCCCACACTTCAGCTTGTGTGACAAGTGTGATGTTTTAGACGCATGTTCTCAGAGGTAATTCACAAAGGAGGGCAGGCAGAGAGATGCAATCCTCTTGTGTTCAAGCAGTCAGGAATGTATGAGCCACACAGGGTTCACACTGCACCACAGACATGCTGTCTACTCATGTATTAATCATCATTAGGCCAAGATGAACCACAAACCCTTTATGTGTGCATGTTTAGGGTTTCCACATTGTATTTGAATAGACAGAATTCTAGTAAACTCCATCACTCTACTGGCATGACTATTTTTGGCTTTTAATTACGTGTGTGCCTGTGGTGGATCACTAAAGCGTTTTGACTTTGGCACACAGATGCAGACAACTAGTCTCCTCCCAAGGCTGCAAGCCCAGTGCGGGTCCAGTCTCTACACAGCCAGATTACAGAGTGGACTATGATGGTACATGAGCCGAGACAACCAGGGACTTCAACACAACAGCCCTGTTGTGGGCCTCAAATTGCATAGGAGAACCAGTGACCACCTTCATGTTAGACCTAGCTATGCCCATAAGCCACATCTAAATATGCACTCTATTTGGGAAGGGAATCTTTCTAGCCATCAGCAAACCCTCAGCCCATTTGCTTAGTTTATAAGAAGGCTTCATCCTGTGCTGTGTGGTTCTGTTGAATTGGGCAGGAGTGTGCCAATTTAGACCGTACATGTAATTGCATGTGAGTGCATGTTTATGTGTTTACAAGGGAGAGTGAACAGAGCCAGGCTGGCCGCAAGGTCTAACCAAGTCCAGGATGTAATGGACTGTGTCTGAGTGGAGTAACTCTTAAGTACAGTCTTGAGGTCACATACACGGGGACGGTAGAGGTGCAGCAGCCAACAGCGCCTTTGCTCTTTCACTCAGCCATGAAGAGCATTAGAGACAAACACAGACTAAAAGAATCTAAGCCTGCACAAGTGTACATCACAGAGCTCAGATCTGGCTTGTTCCAGTGTGCTGAAATAGTTTAATCCCTTCGCCTCCTCTACGCTAGCTGTAAATCCTCATCTCTTACACCAGGAGGGACTCCGAAAGGCATGGATCTTACTACAAATTTAGATTCAATGCAGTCTACCAATTTAGTGGGTGCTATAAAATATCAGTGCTGTCTTTGCATTCAGCTAAACCTCTAGGGTAGGGTGCACCAACCTCTCTCTGTCCTGCTCCAGCAGAGTGGTAAGGCAGTTGCTCCTATGGACAAAAGCCCTGTGGCTCCTCTCTTGCTCCTCCAGCCTGTGTAGAGCGTCTCTGTGAGAGCGGGAGACCTTCAGGAGCTGATCCAGCATTTGTTTGGATGAGCGCTTCTGGGCCTCCACCAAGTGGTTGAGCTGAGGGGAAAAAAAGGAAAGAGACACAAGGGGCTGTGAAGTGAAAGAGGTCAGTGTACCTTGACGTGTGGAAAGGCTGCCCAGTGTGAGGAAGTGCCTACATAGTACGTACATTTAGCAAGTGAAGCTCTTGCTACTGTAAGAGAAAAAGTCAGGATTACACATCTGTGCAGTGCTGTTTGCCGCTGAAAATCAATTTTGAAGGATAATTTCACCCAAATGCTTAATTTAAGATTTGTTTGGGGTCTTTTTGATGAGCAGCTGTGATTTAAAATTCAGCATTTTTGCTTCACAGACATAGAATTTTATTCAAACAATGCACTAGTCACTTAAATAAATAATCTAGAGACCTTGCTGCTAAAAGTTTTAATTGGAAACTTGTTCCCCCGAAGAAATTAAACTGTACAAATCAGGGGGAAAAATCCTTCAGGTTAGAAGATTTTTAATCACTTCAGAAGAATAGATCCAGCACACGTAACACCTGTAGTGCAAAATAACAAATTTGTGCAATGATGCAGCAGTAATAGACGCTCTTGTGTCAGACAGTAATGCATTCACCTCATTAAATGTGATTATCCGCTCCATATGGTGTCTAGTTTCTTACTATTGGCTGTTGGTACCTCAGCAATTGGTTTTTTGCAGGCATCCTGTAGGTGGTACTGCTGGGCCCGGAGGGAGTCTCTCTGCAGGGCTCGGAGCACCTCATCCGGTCCGCAGAAACCATATTGGGCCCCCAGCAGAGCTGGATCTGTCTTCTCTGATTTCAGCACCGCAATTACCTCATCTCTGGCCTAGTGTGACAAACATTACAGTAGAACGCTGGCTTTAACTTCATGTTAAATCTCTGCAGTCACATTTTGTGCCCTTTATGTGACTTTTGAGTTTCACATGAGCTCCATTCAACAGTTGAACAAATGTGTATGCAGAATGTGAACAAATCCTCCTACCTGTAGCTCTCCCTCCAGAATGCTGAGCAGAAACAACAAGTCATCCCGGGACAGGTCCTCCCTTGTGTGTCTGCCCCCCCATTTCTCCCTCTTGTCTCTCATGTTGGCCCTCTGAATAGTGATCTTTGGGAGCTGGATGGGGTTGAAGAAAGACTCTGACTTGTGTGTCTTTAGATCACTTTGATTCCAATAAACCGTACAGCAGCCTTAAGCGAGTGGGTGTGCATGGCTCCTGATCCACCTTGGAGTAACTGGAGAATGAGAAATGATTGAGGATGGCAGCTGAACATAAAAACAAAATGTGTGCTTCCTATCAAAGCGGTTAAACAAGGTCATGCATTGTGTCTTTGCAGTACAAGTGGTGATTGTGTGGCTTTAATATGCGACTGGCTGATGGAGATTATATAAGCCTTTATGGGCTAATCCAAACTCAGAGGACTTCTTGTCATAACAGTTAGTGTTACTGAAACGGATAGGCCTGCGCCTGGCATTACTTTGTGTGAGGCTTATGTCATCTCATAGTCTTACTCTTAGCACATTTATAGTAATCACTGTCAACTTGGCAAACAAAAAGATGTAAAGTTGCCAGAAAGTAGGACCCTGATTACTGACCACATGAGAACGAGATATATGTGTGTGCGGCATGTGTACGTGTGTGCATATGTGTGTTATTAAAGCAAATCACATCAGCTAAACAGTGTTAGCTAGCCAGCTTTCTCTGACTTAGTGTTCTCATCCCATATTTAAAGAGTGCAAGCAGGTTCATATTAGTGAAAGATGATGTAATCTCTCTGCTCTTCAGTTCTGCTTCTATTGTCCAAACCCTCTAGAGTGGCTGGGAACGCCTTTTATTCTAGTTATTTTCTTTAGATAAGTCACTAATTTGCATTTCCCATCTTGTGGAAATTGTGAAAAGCAATCGGGTGAAGTATTAAAGATATCTAGAGTTCTGTATTTTCACTGCTGCTGTTAGAAGACTGATTAAGACCTCCTCAGACCTTTTTACTGATGCTGGTATTTTTCTCTATTTTTCTTCAGTTTTCTTCTTACCCAAGCACACATACACACAAGACAGGCAGCATCTGCTTGTTGTCACCGAGGCCTGAGAGCAACCTTGAGTCTGTCTTAACAAGATGAACAGTGGTGCATCAGGGAGAGACATTGAGAGAGAAACGCGAAACATAAAAGGCAGCCCTTCAGCTGTATTAAACTGTCGCCAATAACATCCTTCAGATATTAAATTCTTGTGAGAGCAGTGGCTCACTAAATAGATGGAGTCTGTATTGAAGTATTTTCTTTTGGCCTGTGCAGAAAGAAAGAGTGACGATCTCAGCCTCCCTCCCTTCCTCTTGATACCCTCTCTGTATCAATCAGGGAGACAGATGAAGCTGTCTTAGCTGTCCCTGTGTTCCTTTACACCACTTGTTTTCAGCGACAGGAAAGGATGATGGAAGCTCCTATCACAGTTGCTGAGGAGTTTTCATTAGGTCACTGTTAATCTATCATGATTTACTGTACTCAGGAATCATAGGTACAAAACTGATTTCCCTCAACACACAGGAACCTCCCCCATTACCCCAATGTGTACTATAAATTTGGTATTCTGGCCCTGATTCAGTAAGAGAAAGTGGTTGAAGTTTTGGACTAAAGAAAACCTTCATCAGTCAGCCTAAATGTGTTTAGCCCAGGGTTGGTGTAGTAGATGATGACATGCAATGGAGCTGAAGTGAGTTGAGCTCTTTGGCCTGCGGTCTGTTTTCTTTGGTGTGTGTGTGTGTGTGTGTGTACATACATATATATGTATATAATTTCTTTCTTTCGTCTGTCCATCCCATGGTGCTGTTAATGCAAACACTCAAGCTGAGACGTGTGCTTCTGTGTCCTTGGCCTTCAACTGACTCATTTTTGGGTCTGAACACCTAGCACCTCTCTCTGCGATAATTTCTCTGTGCTTGTGGCCACAGTGCACAGCGTGTGCATGTGTACGAAGTGGTATGGAGAATTCATGCAGCTGTGAGCCTGTTCCAAAGATGCAGTGGCCTATAGCTGATTATTTTAAACAGCAAATTGATGAGAGAGAGAGGATGAGGCCGGAGGGTAGGGAGAGACAACTGAGTCTGAGAAGAAGAAAAACAGGCTGTCAACAACAGTACTCAGATCTTTTTCTGAAGTTAAAGTTGTAAAAAAGTATAGATGCTGTTACAAGTGAGAGTCCTGCATTTAGAATGTTACTTTTATCATCAAAATATACATAAAGTACCAAAATACCACAGCATTTTATTTCATTTTAGATCAATATATATATTGGGATGTGATTGGAATTATTGATGCATTAATGTGCTCTGTTGTTATTGTATAATTAATCTGATTCTGCAGAGTAACTCCAGCTGACAGATAGATGTAGTAGGGTACAAAGTACAATATTTGCCTCAGAGATTTGGTGGAGTAGAAATATAAGTTAATGGACTAGAAAATAAAAATACTCAAAGTGCAAGTACCTCAATTTTAGAAGTACAGTTCTTTGGTTAATGAACCGCGAACGCAGCGCCAGTTGTTGGTGTTTTCTTTCAAAGATAACCTGGCATGGCAGCCAGTGCTTGAGGCAGAGAAACTTTAAATTCAATAATTACATCAATACAAAACTAGATTATATATATATAAGTATTGATCAGCCAGTGGAAAAGTTGGTCTGAAGCCCTTTTCTCTCTCTCTCTTTCACACACACACACACACACACACACACACACACAGATGACATTAGCTGTATTTCTTTCTAAAGTGTGGTCACAGACAAGCACATGCATACTGATGTCTAAGCAGACTCCCACTCGATGCCAAGCATGTGAAAATACCTCTTAAATTAAGCTCTGGCCCAGAGCCAGAGTTGGCCTTAATAATGGTTGCCAGGGTTGCCCCTGCGAGGACTGTCCGCTGGCAGGCAGGTTGGCAGCTGCACATGTGGCTGGCTGCCCCTGTTTGTTTATCTGAACACCAACCAGGACAGCCTGCCTGCATCCCTCCTGCCTGCCCCTGTCTACTCAAAAGGGCAGCGGCTGCCCTTGGAATAAACCATCAACACATCCAAAGAATAATTTAACTTACTGGACTTCTGGACTCTCTTACTAGACTTACACAGGTGGGCTGGGACCACTCACTCGTCTCAACAGTCCCTTGACATTTCCAAACCTTCAAACATCACCTCGATATGCACCCACCACTACCCCACTTTCATTTTTTCCCAGGCTTTTATTCTAGACTAATTATTTAAGAGACTGACTTGGAGACAGTTTCAAGAGAGCTGGACTGGTGATGGTTGTTTTTCATGTTTTCTAGTTTTGACCTTTTTGTTACTCAGCTGCAGGGCAAAAGCTTGCGTTTTAAAACAATACATTAAAGTCACAGTAAAACCGAAGTTAGAGCATCTTTTGCTGACATCTTTCTTGACTAACAGGATTTAAATCTAATCCTTGATATGAATCCAAACACACACCTCCTATTATGACACTGCTCCTCTCGCTACCCACTAGCTAAGGGTAAGTGTGGTGTCATATGATTCATGGAGTTAGCTCGTCGTCCCAAATCACATTTGATTGGACACATTCACATTTTTTTTAACATTAATTTGTTACGGAATGAACAATCAGGATGACAAAATCATATATAGATTGTAAATATTTGTGAAGAATAGTGATCCAGGAGGATGTTGAACAATATCACTGTCTTAAAGCAGCATTACTCTACAGTACAGTGGTATGACGTAAGGGATAAATCATGGGAGGAGGGGCACCGTATTTTTTCCCTTGAGTGTTTTTTCTCCCCCGGGAGCAAATAAACAGCCCGTGGCCCCCCCAGGTAATTTAAGTTTGAGACCCCTGCTCTAGCTATTCATTCCCACTGAGCAGCTCTTATCCACTTTATATCCACCTGTCACGGGAGGCGAGCTCAGTCTGTCTTCGGCCTCAGCTTTCCAGGGTCAAGTTGGCACAGCACTCTGTAACACTGTGCACATTCTGTGTGGCTGATGTATGTTTTGGCACAAGCGCAGTACTGCAGGCATGGTTGGTAAGAGTGTTTTAACATAGAAATTATACAGTTTGAACAGCCTATAAATGTATTTTGTCACCAGAAATGCTGCTGTTGTATTTTTACGATTATGAGGGTGGTTAGGCCATGTGTATTGCTAAATGCTTCATATACTGATGACTTTAGCATAAAGACGGAGAGCATTAGGTGACAATCAACCACCCTCACCTCAACTGTTACAGTCATGCTCACTGATGACATTTCAGGCCCTGTTCAACGTGTTAGACTGCTGAATTATCATGGAATTCAGGGACTGTATCATAGTTTAGAGCAGATTTGTCATCTTGACTCTACATTAACTTTGTGGTATCAGAATCGTTACTGAGAGAAGCTGCACTGTTTCAGCGCTAATTCTTATGATAAAACTATTTAGTTTTAACATAAAATCTTTCATTCTTGTTAAGGGCTCAAATAAAAGTGTGGTTTTTTGCTTGATATCACTTACTTAATCGTTGAATATTTTTGTCCTGTCATGCACACTAATTAATGTCATCAGAAAATGATTAAGAAACCACAGAGTACTATTATTTATTTACTTTTTCTTATCCTATCATAGGTATGCTTTTTTGCAGCTGCAGTAAAAACAATTTATACATGTGTTTATACACGTTTTCTGACTTAAACATCATTCCCTGTCATTATTTGGTCGTGTGATATTTAATTTGCCTGACAGGAGGTGCCACACATTTGCGTATGGCTCCCATTCCCCATTTATTGCCATTGATAAGTTTTAAGTGCCAGATGTGGCAGAATTCCTGCCGGCTGTGCCGCTCAAAGGGCTGAAAGGCTTTTCAGACTTTCTATTGAGTGTTGGGTTTGGGGTTGATGAAAGAGCACAAACATTTTCTTTCGATATATATTCCTTTGAAAGCTCCGTTTATGATCTGAACCTTTGGCTTCATTTGGAACCAGATATTTTTCTTCTCACAAGATCTGTGAAAAAAAGGGGGCGCACTTCAGCGCCATAAGTTAATAAGTAATGTATTTATTAACTTATTTCCATTTATTTGTCTGTCTGAAAGTGACCTTTGAAGTCTAGGTTATGGTAGTGGTGCATCAAACTTGTTTTGATCTAAATTAAAATAGTGAGGGTGAGCCAACAGTGTGAGATAATGCAGTGCTTTGAGTTTTATATGATTGACATACATTCTAAATATGGCATTTTTCTTGATATTAAGTCCAGTATTCAAGTTTTATTTATAATTGCTAGACAGTTAGAATTAGACTAGCCATCTTAATGTTGTTTTTTTGTCTTCTTTCCAAATTGTTGTCTTTGATCATTTGTTTTGAATGGTTTAATTCCAGTAGGTGGTCTTTCCCACTAAGGTCTATACTATAAATCAAATGGAAACCATAGTTGTGGAAAGCTAAATAATGACCATTTGGCGCTCAGTGATGTAATGAATTATGGTCTACATTGTTTTGTTATGATGTAAGGTTTGTCCTCTAGCTATTTTTAAGAGCACTTGAAATTGAATAATGAAGGTGTGAAATTCTACCATTCACCGTTAATTTTGTGTACACCGGTGTCTGTGCTTCTAGACAGGCGTGCACTTTTCACACAAGCACATTTAATCCCCATCGTCACTCTGATATCAGAGGCCAGATTCCACATGTATTGGATCAGAGTCTAATGTTGGTGGATAACAGAGCAGTGTTACAAATATCATCCACATACTTGTTGTTGGAGGATTTAGAAAAGAGCAACAGAGGAACAGATGCAAAGATAAAGATTAGGTCTGCAGGTAGAAGGTAAGGCAGGGGGACACAGAGCTGTAATGATAATAGGAAGAGTAATGGCAAAAGCCTATTTATATAAGCTAAGGTCTGGCAAACTAAATTAGCTTTGGCCAACAGAGTATCCACATTACATAAGTTGCGATACACTGTCAAGGCAAGGTGAGGAACGGCTTTCCTCATTTGGTTCCTGTGAAAGCTTAAAAGCTTTCTTAGCCTCGTGTCTCTGATTAGCACCTCCTGTGCAACATCATCTGCCAGCCAGGATTGGCTCGACTCAAACACATGAATGTCAGTGACCTTGTCTATGTTAGGGGACTATACCACATGATACAGTGAATGTTGAAGAGAACAGATGGGGAAAATGAAGGCTGTCACTGAAACAAGTCAATGCGGCTTAACCGTTTTCTGTGATTTCCCACCAGTGGTTAGATCATGTGATAAACCAGATGTTTGGTTTAGCTGTAACAGAGAAGAGGACCCAGTGAGACATGACAGTACTCACACACACCCACACACATCCAAGGACATTAGATAGAAATGCACAAATATACAGGGTCTCCTTACTGTGTACTTCATAGTCATGTAAAACAGACAGGGGAATCGCAATGGAAACCAAGGTCTGCACCCACATTAAACTTAATTATGTGAACTTGAGCTCAAATCAAAATCTACATAATGATGAACATGTGTTTCTCATGAAGGTATTTAACTGTTCTAAAATAAAACAAACATAAAACGTGATAAAAACAAGATAAAACAGACTCCATAAAGAAGATAGTTGTAGGGGGTGCATTGGTTTAAAACAGGAAAAGCATTTGAATTACTGATCCAGATTTTATCTGTGTGTGTGTGTGTGTGTGTGTGGGCTGAAAAAATAATTCGAACAGACATGGCGATGTAACAGGGTTTAGGTAAAAGTTGCTATTCGCAGCGTTTCTGTCCTCTCATCTGCTCTCTGTGTTGGAGATCTTTTTTTCAGAATACGTCATGATGATTATTTTACATGTTTATCAATATGAATATTCTACTGTGACTGAAGGTTTTTACAATTCAATAGCTAAGTAAAGATGTGTTACTCAATTCACTTCATTCAATTCATCACATTTCAACATAACATGTAGGCGTGGCCTGCAGGAACGAGCAGCTTTTATGTTGAAAGTATCCAATGTTGTTGCTTTAAAGAAGAAATGCATGAATCACAATCACAATATTTGTCTAAAAAAGTGTTCTCACTGCTAATCTCTCACTGCATTATAGGATGTCCTACTTAAGATATCCAAAATATGGTTTTGAGAATTATAAATGGGTATTCGGTGTTGGCTGTACTTTGCATCCAATACTCCAATACACCTCCTGCTGCTGATACCACATCCCTTCACTAAGCTATGAGCCTTATTGACAAAGAAAAAAGAGCAAGGATGGCCAAACAGCAGCTACCCACACCCCTCATTTGGCAAGCTTGTAAATCAGTGTGAAAGATTTGCCATCAACAAGTCCCTGGATAAGCTTCACAACAACCAACGGGGCAACAATTAATTGAATACAAAGTCAAAATGTTTGGACAGTAGATGGAATGGGCTGAGCTGCAAAGTGTTGGAAGATAAATTCGAACCCAGAGTGGTATTGTATTCTGCCTCTCATTCCACTACAGCCTGCTTGTTGAGTTTGTGCGTGTAGCCCTAAAGTCCCCATTGATTTAAGAATAACACATGCTCAAATTGTGGCTTTAGAGAGGAAGCTAGGGGCCTCCAAAACCAATAACTGCTACATGCACTCACCCACCCGCTCCACTCCCAAGATCAGGCAGCAGTACATGTCTTGAGATGAGTTATTGATTGTTAAACCAGCGCTGAATTGATTTCATGGAAACAGTCATATTGCTTTTATAGAAGCACACAACAGCACAGTATGTTTAGGGGTGGGGGGGCGGCCATGCTTGTACATAATGGGGCGTGTTTGGGTTGCAGTAGGATGAAAGATATAATTGGTTCATATTATCCCAACATACAGGCCAAAACAGTATCTTTAATCAGACTAATTGAATAAACTGGTGGGTAATTGAGATCTTTTATGAGGTCATGGCCGACATGGTTTTAAGCAGGTGTGAAGAAACCATGAGTGAGCTCACATACATTTAAAAGCTAATAACCAAATCTGAGCACTATTTGTCCGGAGCTGCAACAATCAACCATTTCCTGGGACCAGTCGATTGATCCTCATTGTGTCCAGTCAGCGCCACTGACCGTCCATTAAAACCAGTCACCTCTATTGATCATCCATTAAAGACGACCAAACGGCCCCATTCCCCTGCATCCGAGCTGTTGACTTTCATTGATCTCTGGTTATCTGAGCTGTAAGCTCATTGCCCCGTGTGTGTCTGAAAGCATACTCTTCCTCTACCATCTGGAGCCACTGTGGCATGATGGACGATACTGAGGGTAAGGTTGAGGGTGAGGGGATGCTGAAGACATTGACCTTCTCATAGGTCAACATCTTCTCCCTTCAGGAAACATTTTAGACTTTGCTTGGTCTCCTCACTGCTGTTATAACTCTCTGGTATGCATTGAGTTTGGGATTGCCATCTGTGTCACAACCTCCATTTATTCTTGGCTATTATATTCATCTGTTGGTTCTTTTGTTTACCTCCTGGGTGTAAGGACTGTTATTTATATTATTTATTTATTATGTTATTTATATATTCCTGGTTGTCATTTATATTGCAATTTAAATGGAGTCCATTAAATTTGATATTGCCTAAAGTATTGCATTACAAATTACTGAAGAGAGACCGTCTCAGTAAACACAGGAGAATTGGAACATTAAATATCCTTTGGAAATTTGTGTTCATCCCTCCAATAGAGTTCAGAGACTTGTAGAATCTATACCGAGTAGCACTTAAACTGTTCAGGTCCTTACTGAGACATTTTAATTTGTCACCCATTTTTATGTCAGATATGCCGAGCTGTTCTACTCGGCAGAGCTACATTTACCGAGCCCTTTGCATCTCATTTCAAACCCATATTACTGATCAGGTTGGCGCATCATCCTTAGCTCAGTTTGCTTGCCAATGGAGGTGCGCTTTGTGTGTGATCAATTAGTTATATGTGCCGCTTGCCATGAATTTTTTTTTAGGCTTTAATAAGTCATTTGCTAATTACAGACAGATTGCATGTGCAGATTGGATGACTTTACATAAATCAGGCCCCTGGGCAGCCGTAAATTTAGAGTTCCTCTAATAAATGTTGTGTTTCAACAGCTTTTACAAAGATGGAGGAATCTACAGCTCATTACCTCAAATGTCTATAGCTGTAGTGTTCTCTTATGATGCATATAATACAGGAAACTTTACTTACACGAATAACAACAGGACTCTTTATACTAAAATATTAAATATTATATTCTATTAATTATATCTAAATATTTGAGTGGTTGGTGGCATTGTTGGTGTGACCGGTATTGATAGCAAAGTCAGAAACATTTTTAGCTCTGTCCTTGACCAGGATCACATCAGAACCATTTACTGTTAACGACAGCAGTGTCAGGAAGCAGTCTTATACACAGTACCTCTCTCATCTTTTCTGGGCTTATAGGCTTAGTTTTGATTTAATTTTGGCCAGGTTTTGAGATGTAAGAGGAGTCTAAGACTAAAATTGTATCTAAGAATTCATTAGCAGCATTTCTTTCTGGTAACAATGTCCCCATTACTGTTGATAATTCACTGACGTCTCAGTGGACAGTTTATTAGTTGCAGCTACCTAAAACTAACAGTCTGCAATAGAGCATAAATTCATAATAGTCTTCACGACCTTAAACCTGTGTGATTGTTCACAAATGCACACGTGCATTATTGTACATTTGGATAACTGAGTAGAAGCACCCTGTAGTTGATGAATTATCCAGGTAGCCTGTTACCTCCATAACACCAAATCAAATGCATGCTGAACTCGTTGCCTCTAAAGTGTTGCTGAGTGGCGTCAGGCTCATCTTTGTGCCTCTGGTATGATTTGAAATATGCTTTAGGCGTAACATCAGTGTGGCTGCCCCATTGCTCCTAAACCCGCAGGCTTATTGTATTGTAGAGTATTTCACAGATCACTGAGTGCGAAACAGCAACCACAAGCACAGAAATTGTGCCTGTAGATGGTGCAAATCACAGAAAGGTGAACTAATTGCAAGATATAGACAGACAGCTCGGCATTTTACTTTGTAGATTTGAACTAAATAAAGCTAACTAATACAGCTACTTGCTGTAAAATAATTGCTAATTGGTCACAGTTATTCCTCTCACACTCAAAGCTGCATCTATGTTGATCTTTGGGACAGATAGGTCAGCACCGATGCTATTTTAAAGCATCTTCCTCATTAGTGAACACAAGTAACCCAAAGTCAGATCCTACCAGGTAAACACCTGCACCAGCAGGGGAAAAGCACTTACCCTGCTGCACGCCAGGTGGACCTGGGCTGCACATTTGTCATCTATAGGCTTGGACTTTGCTTTAATTATGATCCATTTATCTCCAACACTTTGGCATGAAGTCCACCTCACCTCTGCAATTATCTTCGTCCTTCCTCGTCCTTTGTTCCCCAGTGTTGGCAAATGCGTGTCCTCACTTTTCTTCAAACAGTCCTGCGTGAGAGCGAGAAAGGGATGAGTTCTAGCACAGAGAGCGGGGATTGGTTGCTTTGGCCGATCAATAACGGGGTGGTCTGTCAGCAGAAAGTGCATGCCTGGACAGATGATTGTAACAAATAGGGATGACAGTCTTAAGGGATGAAAGGGGTGTGGGTGTGGAATGATTAACAATAAAAAGCCTTGCCGGAGAGATTCAAACCCTCTATGCTATGTAAGGACAAAGCCTTGATCTACCAGGTGAACCATTGGGGCACCCAAGATCAGTAACTTGATTCAGGCATCTGTGGCTTTTATAGCCTAAACAAACATCATTTTATTTTAATCACATTCTCATGTTGCTTATTACTAACGCTGTTTGCAGGTTGCTGATGTGGGCTACTTTTAAATTTGCCAGTGTCTCAAAATGACAGTTGCTACAAATGTCAGTTTGCATAAAGTCAAACCGGGTTAAGCTCCATACATCGGACCTGACCAGCAGACCAGATACCGACCCAGCCCTTTAAATCACCTTGCTCTCTGTGGGTTGACACACTGAATCTTGCCACACATCTGGCCACACCCGAATCAATAAGGTCACAGCAGTTTCTCCCCATTAGTGGTTAATGATATAATACCTGTTTCAAACCATGCAGGGGCTCGTAAGCAAATATCTGTGAAATCTCATCGTCTGACATCACCACACACAAACTTTGGCTCTTGTAAGTGCTTAAGACAAACTTGATCCTCGTCCATTTAATAAGACATAGAGGCGATGTTGGCCCGCCTGTTTGATACTGAAGCTCCACAGAGCGAACCCTAACCCTCTACGAAGCAAACGCACCAGTATTTGAAAAGAGCACATTCAGGAAGGACACTGCAGTGAAACCCATGGATTTATTGCCGAGGTCCCCCTGGCATCTGTTTTTACAGCTAAAGTATTTTGGACAAGCATGCATATATGCCAGAGGGTCTGAGCATGACCTCATAGCATGAGACGAGAGGTATGCAGGGAGAAGTGGTAGCAACAGAGAGGCTAAATATAACCAGATGCTTCGATTGAGGTTCGCTGCATTGTTGTTAGCTCAGGGAAAGTTTGTGTATTCCAGCTTTTCTGAAGTGACTGAAATGTGCTGCCTGGAGACACACTGACACCTGATGAGCAGCCTGAACAGTCTGAGACATAATGTGCAAATGCCAAATCTCTAGTTCAGGGGTCAAACTATGGAAACATGTTCTAGCTCGGTAAGCTTGTATCCATGAGAAGTGTGTTTATCTCTAAGATGGTGGTTAGGCATGTCTGTGAATAGCAAAGCCTGATTTTGGCTGAAGCGTTCTCAGCTCTGTGTTGCCACATCTTCTCATCTCAACAGTTTCATTATCTTGCACTACTCCCAGTTGCAAGTAAGCCCATAAATCCAGACTCATAATGAAGAAACTGGTCCCTCTTTTTCTCCCAGATGCATCTGAGCCAGAGGAGGAGACACAACAAGAGAGGCAGCCAACAGAAACACCAAAAACAGAGGCTAAACCAGAGAAGAGGAAGGGGATAGCACAGAAAACAGTGAAAGCCAAGAAGAAGAAAAAAAATGAACAGGTATCGTGATGTTGTACCCTTCCTGTGCTAAAGCTGCTCATCACAAGGTTTTTGCAGTATCCACTCTGTTGGAACTGTCATGATGTCATTCTGTTAATTGATTTGTTGATCAGCAGGATATTAATCGGGAACCTGTAGTTTTTTTCCGTTTTATATCATTTATGTCACAGAATATATGTGACATAAGGTCTGATTGGACTAAATAAGACATTTGTTCATTTCACTCTGTGCTCTGGGAAACTGGAATCATTAAATAGACCAATTGAAAAATCGAGACAGTAATAGTCTGATTAATTGATTGTGGAAATGGTCATTAATCGCAGACTGTATATCGTAGATCTTTTGATTTGGTCATAGCATGTTGGACTCAATACACTACATATAACACATGGTTATAAATAAACCTGTTTGAACTTCTTATGTCTGATTTAAGGAACTCATTTACCCCTGAGATTTATTCAGGCTTATTATCCTGAGTTCACTATTTAAAATGCTTTAAAAACACTTGACCTGAATAGTGTGCTCTGCATGTTTTTATTTTTTTGTTTTACAGAAAGAGTGCATCTCTCCTCCGAAGACAGAGACTGAGGGTGAGAAGTCAGCTAAACTCAAAAAAAAGAGGAAGGTGAGTGTGGGGACACCTGCTGTTTGCAAAGAGGGACAGCAGACAGTTGTTCAGTGGCAGTTTGTGAACGTCTAACAGCCTGTGGCTTTTATTGTGTGTGATTGTATTTTGTTTACCAGAAGAAGAAGAAGACGATTACAGATGTCTTGTCGTCTTCGGAGCCAAAGCCGGGCTGTCCGGCAGACCTGCAGAACATGGTGACAAAGTACTTCTCGGACAAGCTCTCTGTGGTCGAGCAGGATGAGCTGAAATTGGGTGAGTCAGGGCAAGCCCCCTTTAACCTTTACGTCCGGTCAGTACCTGCTGGTCTGCTGATTTACCAAAGTCACCTTCTGCACTCCCGCAACTTCCAGACTCCTGCTTCCTGACCAGCAACGACATGACGCACAGCCTCTCCTCATATCTAAAGCAGGGTGAGAGGTGATCTAAACTAAGATCTTCTGTAAGCCGTTACTTTTTAACGCCCAACTTGCTTTTACATCCTCTTTTGCTTGCTATTCCCAGTTTGTCCCAAGTGGTCGAAGATTCAAAAGCAGCATACGGAAAATAGTTCTGTGGTTCTGCTCATCGTCTGCAGCTCTGCTCTGCGAACCATTGAGCTCATCAAGTAAGCGACACACCAGTGATGTCTGATACATTTCTTACATTTCATCATTTTTAATTGTGTTCACATGAGTGCTGTTTGTTCTGTGTTATTCCCAGACAGCTGACAACCTTCAAGGGTGAAGCCAAAGCAATAAAACTTTTTGCGAAACATATCAAGGTAGCAGAGCTGACATGTTCATTGTGATGCATGCAGTTTGAGTTGTACACAGTGTACACAGTGAGTTGTTTTTGAGCTTCAACAGTTCTCTTTGTGTTGTTTTTGTACAGATAGAGGAGCAGGTGAAGCTGCTACAGAAGGGCGTGACTCACATTGGAGTGGGGACGCCCGGCAGGATCAGTGCTCTCATTGAGAGAGGTGAGTATGTGAGGACACGACAGTCCTGAACTTCAAAGCGTTTGGGATCTTTTTATTGTGAGGAAACTCTTCTTTTTTTTTGTTTCCAGAGGGTCTGAACTTGCAGGCGTTGAAATACCTGGTGCTGGACTGGAACTGGAGGGACCAGAAGCTCCGAAGGATGCTGGACATTCCCGAGGTGAGCTACTGCCCCCTGCTGGGCTTAAAAGACAATTAGCTTGTTTTGACTAATCACAATGCATGTTTTTTTTTAGGATATTTAAAGTCCCCTTTCACTCATGAACGTGTTTTCCTTTTGTTCCTTGACTGGGATGTTTGACCATCAATGTAAAAAAGATGTTGTGCAGAGTTTGACACTAGAGGACTGATTTCACATTCATCTGCGCATCATAATTCAAAGCAGAGTATTTTTTCCTGTCTTAAAACCTGTCTGGGGAGAATCTTTTTTTTCTAGTAACTGCACATGTCTGTTAAACATCATGTGCGTGTCTATTTCAGATCAAGCTGGACTTTATGAAGCTGCTGGAGAGCGGTATCCTGAATGGTTGTAAAGAAGACAGAGTCAAAATTGGACTGTTTTAACTGCACGTCGTAAACTTTGCTTTGTGCTGATAATCCACAGGACGCCTCAGTGTTTAGAGCTACATACTGATGTTCCTCCCAACGTGTTGAAGGGGCCTCATCCTGTTTGTTTTCCCTTTGTGTCAGCGTGAAATCTGCGCTGTGCTTGGACTATTTTCAGTGGCCGTGTCAAATGCGCGATGTTGTTTGTTCACTCTTGTAGTCCAACGCCATGTCCCAGTGTGATGATTTGAATAAACGGACTCAGAATGAAACCAGCATCCTCCTGTTTGTTTAGGCTGACCTTGGGAAGTCCCTCCCACTGAGAATGTGAGGTCATGTGTTTACTTGCTCACTAGGAAGTCCCGTGTATCGTAACATCCTTTGATAAAGCATGTTAAAGCAGCATAAAGGGGCTTCAGAACCTGCAGATTACCCCCCACAGCAAATAAGAGTAAAGATATTAAACACTCCAATGTGTCATTCTGGTGTGATAAACAGAAACATGTTTGTCTCGTAGGAAGGAAGCAGCAAAGAAGAACAAAACATAACCACAAAGAATACTGGAAAAAACAGAAAGAGGTAGTTAAGTAAAGGATGGTGGTTAATAAGTAACAGGCCACAACGGTCTTCCCCGCCCTGCAAGGCCTGCTGGGAAAATCTCTTGGCAAGCAGAGTTTTGTGTGTGTGTGTGTGTGTGTGTGTAGAGAGAGATATCGCTGAATAAAGAACAGGAAGAGAAGGCAGAGCAGCGACTTCTCTGTCACACTGTTCGGCTCTGCAGTTCCTCTTCTGTCCCCAAACCGAAGGTCCCTCTCATGGGAAAAACCACGGGCAAGTCCGGGCCGTTGGCTCGGAGGCCAGACAACTCGGCTTTCAAACAGCAGAGGCTACCTGCCTGGTCACCTATGCTAACAGCTAGCACCGTGCTGCCATTCTTCTACTTTATGGCTCTGATATGTATGCTCCTGGGAGTATGGCTGCTTCTCATAGTGCAGAGCACACAGGAAATAAAGGTGAGTGTGCGCCTGTTTCTGAAAATTGCACTTGTGTATTTAGTAGTTTGTATATGTATGTATGTGTGTGTATATATAGATATATATTTGAATTTTTTTTCTAGTAAAATGCACAGTGTGAATGTGTGTGTGAGAGTGACCGAGGTTGCGAGAGATATTGTGTGCAATAAAAAAGGGAGTGACAGGAAAGGTCCAAGGTAAACTCAAAGTTTATGAACAGTTTATTCTACTCTTTAACAAACTCTCTCCTGTCTCCTCAGCTGGACTACACAGAGGCCGGGACATGTAATATATGCTTTGAAAAGCGTAAAAATGTGAGCAATGCAGCACAAACCTGCAGCTGCACTGTGGTGTTTTCTATTGAGAAAGCATTCAAGGTAACAATCTCGAGGTGTGACAACATAGTGTGAAAGGTCTCAACTTGAGGTCCACTTGAAAGCTTTCCAGAGATACAAGTGGGGCACTTGTAGTTGAAGGTTCTAATAAAGCTTGTAAGTGGATCCTGAGCTCAGACCATTTTGTCATTGTATTAACGCCTACATGTCACAGTAAACAATACACTTTCACACTCAATATCCCACATGCAGATTTCAGTATTCAACAAGCAGAATTCAGCCTAGGAAGTGTCTGCTTGCACACTTATGTTGTTGTTCTGTATTCGGCTGCTGATCCAGGGGGATGTCTTTTTCTACTACGGCCTCCGAAACTTCCACCAGAACCTCCGCAGATACATGGACTCCAGAGATGATGCACAGATGGTTGGCAGGAAGAAAAACTTGAAGGTAGCTATACAATATTTTGCATTGATTTATAATAATAAAATTAATGGGACAATACCAGTATTTTATGTAGACATTATTTTATGCTGACATGAAGTACTGCAATAAATGCCCCCCTTTGTCCCCAGATAGCTTGTTTGAAACTGCAGTAGTGCTTTATTCACCTTTGATGCAGTGGTGGATTAAAAATCAGGTCTTTTAGTTAAGTTAAAATAGCAGTACTACAATGTAAAAACACTTTGAAAGTCTTACTAAAGTCAAAGTACGAAGAGCAAAGGAATGTTTTAACATTTTAACAGCAAAGTGTACTTAAAAGAATCTAAAGTAAAAGTAGTGTTGATGCAGCAGAACGGCTCCTCACTGCTCTCCTATAACCTTGCCTTCCTGACCAGAGCCCCAGTTCATACTGCCAGCCATTCACAACAGACCAGAATGGACTCCCCATTGCCCCCTGTGGTGCCGTGGCCAACAGTATCTTCAATGGTAAAGCACCACTCACGGCACACATCACCAATCATCACACTTCAGCCTCCACTTTCCTCTCACTGGCCTCTTCACCCACCTGTGTTCTCCCAGACTCCTTCACTCTGACCTATCACGCCTACGGTAGTCCTCCAGTTGCGGTCCCCCTCCTGCGGACAGGCATCACCTGGTACACGGACAAAAACATCAAGTTCCGCAACCCAAAGACTGACAACTTGACGCTGGCTGAAGTGTTTAAAGGTAAACAGTGTTTCAGTTTTCAGTCAGAACTGCACTGTCTCAAGTGTCATTCACTCGGCCTGATATGTGATTTCTACACAGGCACAGCCAAGCCGTTGTACTGGCAGAGGCCTGTGTATGAGTTTGATGTCCACGACCCGACCAACAACGGCTTCATCAATGACGACCTGATCATATGGATGAGAGAGGCGGCCTTCCCCAACTTCAAGAAGCTCTATGGGGTTTTATACCGAGCCGACGAGCCCTTTACTAACGGCCTCCCAGCAGGACATTACAACATCAAGATATCCTACAGTATCCTCTCACTGCTCTGTTTTCATGTGAACAAGGCTTAAAGTAGGTTGATTGTGTCCCATTGTGCGCGTTTGTTTCCTTTGTCTTATCTGTTGTTGAACAGCTACACACAGGCATATGGACAGGGACTATTTTAAGACCACATACCGGCTATTTTCCGTCGAACTTCTCTCTGTGATCACCTATTTTCAGCCTTGACCTCTGCCTTTCCAGACTTCCCTGTGCAGTACTTCCGAGGCAGAAAGGAAGTGGTGCTGACCACGCTGACCTGGTTTGGAGGTCAGAACCATTTCCTGCCCATTGCCTTCCTAGTTACCAGCAGCCTGATCCTGCTGATCGCCATCATCCTCACGGTGGTCTGGTGGAAGTTTGGGAGGAATGGGAAGAACATGGAGGAGTGAGGGGTAAGATGTGCTCTGGGACGCTGAGGAGTGAAGTTGTGAAAAACCCACAAGCAGCTGAAAAGTACTAATTAACGTGCTGCTTAGGAGCCATTTCTAAGAGACAACAAATCTGAAATGCTAAGAACATTACAAATGAAGGCTGGAAGTTGAATGTATTCAAAAAGGAACATCCAGTTGGTACAATACTCCAGCAGCATGTGTTGGCAAACCAGTGAAGAATTAAATTTGACATCTGGAAAATTATTTTCCCATCAACCAAATGACCCACATGTGTTAACAGCTTTCATTGTGATGATGTCGATCTCGTGTTCGCACAGGCTTCAAGCTTTGTTAATTTTACTGGTTAAACTTTTTTTTTTTTTTTTTTTTAAATACACACCATTTAGTTAATGTTCTGTTTATTTTTGTATCATAAGAATGATGGCACTAGAGGGAAAGTCAGGGAATCCCCCAAAGCATTTACAATTCATCTCGAGGGGGATGTGAATGTGTGTCATTGTTTGAGATCCATGAACATCTGTGAAATTTCATGCCAATCCATCCAGCCGAGTGAAAATGAGTTGGTGTCGTTATGTTGTTAGCATGACTGAAGATTAAACACTGTAAGAACTTCTTTGTGATCAGACAAGAGATGCTTAATATTCTAACTGTAACCTGCTGTACTTGAAGTATAATTGTATAAAAGTGGGTAACTGTCAGTCAGCTACACAGACTGTACGTGTAGAAGCAAAGCAAACAGACGTCAACCATTTGCACTGTATCTGTTCTGGCCTGTAATATCTTGTTGCTTTGACGACAGATGAAGGCTGTAATAAAGTATTTTCTTTTTTTAAAAAACTCTTTATTTCTCTATATACAATCAGTGAGAGCCACATACACACAATCCCTCTGTGACCAGGGAGCACCAAAACTCTGTATGTCGACTGCTTTGGTTATTGAGCATAATCAAAGCACGATTGGTGGCACAGCTGTGTGTGAACAACACCTTCCCAAAGGTGAGGTTGCCGTTTTGTGTTATTAAGCAGCTCGTTCCATCGTTCTCCGTCTGCGCTCTTGCTACAGAGCGTTTGGTCAGATTAGTACCACGGGAGAGGAATGCAGTCTACCGGTGCTACAGACGACGACTGACGAACACGTCATCCTACTACAACTATGAGCCGTATCAAAACCAGTCCACAAAAACAAAAACAAAAAAAAAAAAACACAAACACGCAGGACTGAAATATTGACACAGCTTACCACACACACGGATGTCGATGCACATAGATACAAGGAAGGAAACAAGTCACACTAAAATGCATTAGGACAAATCAAACACCCATTTCAACACAAGACAATCACCATGATGCACAAATAAAATCTAAACGTTCAGGAAACTCAATCAGCTGTAACAGATTTATCCATCTACCTCTTTTCTCTGTACCTGTTTACGCAAGGACTTCTCTAACTAGGCCTTTAAAAAAACTGTTTCCCTACATTAAGACTGATTTAATGTCTATTTGGCTAAACTTGTTTGTTGGCACTATTGTAGAAGTTTGTTCTGTTGTGAATTAACATTGCATGAACACAGGAAAAGGCAACATTTGGTCTTCAGTATGATAAAAAAAAAATAATAATAATTAATTCACTGGTTCAATCCTCCCCATCAGCCTTTTCAAGTTGACACACACGTCTTGTAAGGTTTGTCAAAAACTCCTTATTGTCATTAAGGTGTCTGCAACAGTGCAACCACAACTCTTTGATCTGTGAAGGCAGCGGTGGGCTGTTTTTAGTAAGAGTTTCTCCTCATCAGCAGGATGTGAAATAAAAATAAATATCAGTAAATCATCTGAGAGTTTTGACAGGTTTGCAGTAATGGAATTAACTAGAACTATACACAATTTCAAGTCATGCTTTTTAAACAAAGTAAGACAAAACGTACCATGGAAAACTAGAGTTTCTCTAGAGAGGAGGAGTTCTTTGACCTTGGATGTGGGGCACTTAAAGCAACATGTAATTAATTCAGTAAGAGAACCCTTAGATTTGATTGGAAATCATCAGGCACATTTCAGCTGAACCTGGTTCAGTACGTAACAGAAAAACAACGAAATAATGGAAATCACAGTTTCACAGAATGCAAGAACTACTGAGGATCACAGAACAGGGACAAAGTCTTTATCAAATAGTAGTCAGCTTTCTCCTTTTCGTCCATCCATCCGTCTCCGCCTCTCGCACGTGGCACAAGCACATTCATCTTTGTGGTTTCAGTGATAGGACTGTAATGGCACTACACGAGCAGACTGTGGCCATGCAGAAACATTTAGGAAATACAGACATCTCCGGATGAATCTAAAGCTAAGGTAGTGTTCATTCAAGACTCGGGGCCCGGGCTCCAGGGCTCACAGGTTCACACCTCCTCTTCCTCCTTCCGCAACCCTCCATCTTTGTCCATTGGGTTGGCACTGAGGGGCAGATTAAGGCCATGTGCATCCAGACTCTTCAGCTTTGTCCCGTTGGCTTCTGAGTGCTACTCTGAGGTACCTGATAGGTCAGATCCTCCGTGGGCGTGACCTGTCCAGTGGCATTCTTGGGTGTATCGTAAGCCGACCTCCCCGACTGGCTGCTGTCAGTCCGGCTGAGCAGGGAGGCCGGCCCGGCACCCATGAAACTACATACTGTGGAGGGCTGGTTCAGAGAGGAGCCTCCTGACGGGTGGCAACCCATATCGACCACAATGGGCGTAGCGTATTCAGATCCCGAGGCTGGCAGGGGCTCTGCGTAGGCGTGGTACACGTCTGGTGAGATGGGAGCGTCGTACAGGTCAGGATCTGAGTATCCTGGGTCGGGCCCCTCGTCTGGTTTAAAGGTTGACCGGGCACCTAATGTCGTAACGCCACTCACCAGAGGCTGAGCATATTCTGAAAAGAGAGAAAAAGCTTCTAATATTTAAAAAATGCATTTTGTATTTGCTGCAAATACCAAAGTCTGACTGTACTTTGACTTTTCAATGCTAACTGAGGTAAAAAAAAAAATAAAAAAATTTGACCGAAGCATTTCTTATTTTCATGCAACGCTGTATACAGCTGTTGGTGGCTGTAATGCTACATTAAAGGGAGAATGCTATGATAACTCTGGAAAAGAAAACCGCACATTGTAAAAAAAATATTTCTGTCAGGTCTGTGGAGAGAATTTACTTGGAAAAATATCCTAAGATTTTTTATTACTCCCAAGATCACAAGTTCCCAGACTAACAGACCTGAGCTTGGTTACTGTTGGAGGATGTGTGGCAATACATCTGCGGGACATTTCCATTTTTTTGCGAGTGTCCTGCGCTTTCACTGTTTTGGGGAAATGTGCTAAAAGAAATCAGACCAATTCTAGGCTCAGCTATAAACTGCTCTCTCAGTCTTATGTATCTAGGGAATTTACCAACAAGCATGAAGAAACAAGATAGGTACTTAATACAAATTCTATTAGCTAGTTGCAAAAAAGCAATAACTAGAAAATGGCTCAGTAAGGAGCCTCCAACTATTTCAGAATGGAAAGAGATCATTGGGGAGATTTATATTATGGAGCGTCTGACCTTCTCTCTGAGATATGCCAGTGCTAAGTTTGAGAGGTACTGGGAACCTTGGAACTCTCACATGAGTCTAAGATAGTGAAAATACTTGTTCTGTCCTGTACAGATGTTTTGTTCTATAACTTTGTAAAACTGATATTTTTTTTCTGCGACTGCCAAGGACGTTGATGAATACGACGGACAAATTAATGTGTCCCTGAGGCTCAGCTTTTGATTACACTTTAAAAATGACCAAATTCATGAAGTAATATTATGTTGAACCTGTACCGACCCTGTCTGCTATCCCCACTGTTATATTCCTGTTTGTTCCATGTAAAAATAAGTAATAATAAAAAGAAAGTTGAAAAAAAAAAAGTTTCTGACAAACACTAAACTGTTTTTTGATGATTAACTCCACTGAAGTGCCTTTTTAATAGAACACAGAAACACTGGGTTCATCTCATACGCATAACTGGCAGTGAGAGCACTCTGCGTCTTGAACAGTCACCACGTTGAGCAGTGTTTACCTGCAGGTTCAGCATGTAGTCGGGGTACGGCACCTCGCCGGCTCACATCGGGGCTGCTGTACCGAACCGAATCCTCGGTCTCTACAATCTTGGAGGGCAGCAGCTGCTTCATGCTTTTCCACCAGTCTGCAGCAGAAGAACAACAAGATGCACAGTGAGTTGCACCTCATACAAAAGACATAGAGACCTATCAGCCTGTGCTGCTACATGCTACGTGTTACATACCGGTGCGATCCCAGTGAGGGAGATCGTATGTTCCTTCAGAGCTCTTTTTCCTATGAAGAGAGGAAAATGCAGCCATGGACTTAAGTTTTCAGAGGGGATTTTTTTTTCTTTACATGCTAGTGAAAACACATACCTGTTCCTCCAGTGCCAAGCACAAACCAAAATCAAGATGAGAGCAGTCAGAACGGTGACCAACACAGGCACCAGAACTGCCGTCAACGCCACATCTAAGAGCAGAAATACAACAGTGAACACCAGATGACCACCAGCATCTCCATTTGGGATCAAAGAAGCTTATTAAATAAATAAATAAATAAAAATCAGACGCACCTTTACCAGTGTGAGGAGGCATCGTAGTGTTTCTGATATCAGGGGTGTGTGTGGTTTGGCCAAGGTGAGGTGGGCGCTTTGTACCCGCAGGAGGGGGAGTACGATGGGCGGGTGGCGACATCCTTGACCTCGGCTCTGTCTTCCGCCTCGCTGTCATAAAAAAAAAAAAAAAAAAGACTTTAGAGGACAACATTTAAACCTTGCAAGGGTTCAAGTTATGAGCTTGTAGCAGAACCACAGCGGTTCGGACCAATCAGCATAAACGGGGGCGGGGTTTAGGTGTGACAAAAACAAAAACAGCAGTTCCTAAAGAGGTTAACACAGTGTTAGTGCTGCTAAAGCACCGGTCTGATCTGAACTGGAGAGTTTTTCTTCTCCAGAGAGGCTTCTGAATCAGTTTTAACTACATTATGTGGCTTGTTGACGTGATTGACGTGGCGTCATTGATGTTAGCCTGTCTCGTTGATAGAAAGATGGTTCATCCAAAATGTGCCTGCCCCTTTACAAGCAGTTTGTACGGACGACTTCCCAGATGGTTCTGTGTGACAAACCATCTGACGCGTCAGGTTAATAAATGTTAGTCAACCATCTCTACCTACCTGGAATTTGGCAGCCGAGAAGCTCCAACTTGAGCGAGATTCTCTGGTGCCATAGAGTTGGATTTATCCTCACGAACCGGGCCTCAATTGGAGGAATGAAGTTATTCCTCACCTCGTGCAGGTAGTTGATGTTGCCTTGGAAAATCTACCAGAAAATAAGAACAAGCTCTCTTATTTGTGCCACAGATTTAAACCCACCATATCCCAGTAGTAGTAGTTTAGAAGAAAAACAATTCAGCCGAGCAATTCTTGTTTGAGGCTGTGAACAAACGCACTATAAGCCATAAGCTCATTATTTCCCAACTTGGCAAGCTAATAACTGCTTTCTGCCACACAATAAGAGCCTGTGAGAATCCCAGCAGAGAGCAGCTCGTAGACAGCAGTTCCAGTCTAACAACCCAGCCACTAAATCCATATCCATTCATTATTAATGCTCAAGTGTCCTGCCTTGTCTACCACAGCACTTTGCTCAAACCACTGACTGCCCTCATTTCCTGCCATAAACATCTCTTAGTCAATATCAGTTGCTATGGAAACAGTTCAAGTATGTCTCCCTGCAGCCTTCTAAAGTGACATTTTTGTCCATTTGCACTAATTTGAAGGAAAATAAATAAATAAAAGGCACTGACGCAGTAGCTGAGCGAGCAGGGTTTATTGATTCGGGGCTTGTATTACCTTGCCTTGTGTAGAATTAGCTTCCCTGTAGATGTGCCACTGCTGGCCGTCGCTACTGTACAGGACCCGGTATGCTGACACGTAGTACTGGTATTCTCTTAGGGTAGAGCCAGTCGTGGTGATACCTAGCAGCAGAAAGAAGAGGATGATGTGCAGGTGGCTCCACTTAGAAGTTTAAACATGACCAAGGGTCTAAGCTAATGGTTCTGTGAGGATGTGCTTTGCATTACACACAAGGTGCAGCTGAGGTTGATGGGTAATGTTGTTATTTTGTCATTAGTATTGGAGACATTAAAATCTGGACCTGGTGATGAAAAGTCAGAGGATCAACGAAGTGATAGCAATGCACCCTGAGGGGAATTTGATGGTTTGTACCAAATTTAAAAGGCAGTCTGTGCAATAGCTGTTCAAAGTCAGACAGATCGGTTCTCTGGGCGCCGTTGATATCTGCACAAAATGTCATGACAATACATCCAGTAGTTGCTGAGATATTTCAGTCTAGACCAATCTAACGCGGCTAAGAACTGTCAAGGAAGGTTAAATGTATGATTTTAGCATGTAGTAACTTCAGGGAGTTTGTGGTTGTATGTGAATGTATGTAGTCGTGTACCTGTGATCCTCTTCTCCCTCTTCAGATCGACCTGCAGCCACTGCTGCTGGTCGTTCTGAGAAGGCGCCCAGGGCAGGCCCGCCTTTTTCAGCCGTGCCCCTGGTGGCGCCCACACACTGTGCTGACCAATGATGTTGTTCCACTCCCACACAGACGAGGCAGAGAGCTGAATGTCCGCAACACCGCCAGACTCTAAACCCAGCGTTCCATAGCAGCCTGCAAGCACAGAGGAGCCATGTAACAGAATGAGACTTAGGAGGTCTTTATACTGTGTTTTTAAACATTTGTATGCAATTCCTTCAAATTAATTGGAGATTTTTAGGTAGATGATAACAGAAATTAAGTTGGAGCTGTGAGCATGTGTAAAAAGAGAAGGTAATTCACTCCAGATGTTGTGCTGCAGACCAATAAAAATAACAGACATGGCAAGTTTTTCACTCAATTAAAATTACATATGCCAATGGTCATAATTACATTAACAGGACTTCTGCTTGATGATGCTTCAGGAAAAAGAAACAAAGAAAACTCACCGTTAGTTCTGAAGGTGAAGAGGCTGTTCGACAAAGTTCCTCTGAGGAGAGAAATGTAGGATTAGAGCATTTAGCAAACATTCGTTAGTGGATCTGAGGATCATCATTTTTACCTATTTAGACAGAAAACTTGACTGAAAACAATAAGCCATGATGTATGCACGGCAAACAATATCTTTATGATCCAATTTTATTATTTTTGCATGTTTTGGGTATGAAATGACTGGTATGTGCTGGAACTGATCCAGTAGTCCACCTCAGCTGGCAGCCGTAAACAGGCAACAAATGGGCTCTAATGGCTGCTATGTAATCCTTCAGGGCAACTGGAGCAGGCCAAAGTATGTCTAGTAAAAGTTGCCACAGATAGGCTCAGATTATTATTCGAAGTGTCTGATAGCATTACGGAAAGGATCACTGCAGAGATAGATCCATAAGATCGCTTTTGTTTGACCAGAAACGGCCATTGTATGATGCTGTTCAACCCACCAGATTCCATTGAAAAAAACAGTGATTTTACCTCATAGTACGCAGGAGTTGGTGGTCTGTTGCTGCCCTGAATGGTTAAGCTTGTTTGTTTATTGTGTGTTACACAACTATGGTGTTGGATCCAAACTAGCTCTGTGAACAAACAAAGCTGCACTGTGACACAAATTAACTACAAGGGACCAAAAACTCCTGTGTAAAATTAAGAGTTTTGGTCAATGGAGTCTGGTGGCTTTGAACTGAGCGATAAAATGTCTATTTCTGGTTAAACTAAAAGGTGTATTTCTCTTGAGATCCTTTCTGTAATGTTGTCAGACACTTTGAACAACAATCTGAGCCTGTGTGTCAAAAACAAGTACTTCTAGTGGACGTTCTTTGATGTGGTGTATTTGCCCTGGAGGATTGCATTACAGTCATTGTAACTTGTTCGCCGCTGATTATCGGCTGCAGGCAGAGGCAATCTACTGGACCAGTTCCAAACGTTTTTGTACCTTCCAGTCATTTTGAATCCCAAATGTGTAAAATAAAAATAGGGCTCAGGTTTAAAAATACCAGAGTTATCCTTTAAGTAACAAGGCCATAAAGCCAAAGTAGACAGAGAACAGGGTGAAGCAGGTTTGTGTGCTGTAGTGCCTGCAGCTCTCACCCAGTGGAAGTGACATTGTTAGCCAGTGTGGCCTCATAGTGAGGGATGCCTTTGCTGCTGACCACGCTGATCCTCCCTCCCACAGCGTTGGACACCACACCTGCATGGATGGCTGCCACACACAGAGGAGAGGACTGCAGAATAAAAAAAAGAAGGAAAGATGAGATTTAAAAGATACTGGTTATGCGCTTTCCTTTTACCATTAGGACGAACAGTGGCAGTGACTGAAGCCAGTTTCCACCACGCCTGATGAACTGTGAAGATTAGACTAATAACAGATTAAACGCCTTGGCTTTGTTTAAAACACTATTTTTGCATGAGCAAAATACAGTCAGTGTGTTTGTCTTTGTAATTTACTTGTATGTGACTGTATGAGACACAAAGAGGTAGAGAGGTAGAGACAGAGAGAGAGAGAGAGAGAGAGAGAGAGAGAGAGAGAGAGAGAGAGAGAGAGAGAGAGAGAGAGAGAGAGAGAGAGAGAGAGAGAGAGAGAGAGAGAGAGATCAGCCAGACGATCACAATTAGGTGTTTTCTGGTTAGTTGTGTGCTTCAGTGAGCACTGTAATGCTGTTAAAAACATCTTAAAGCATACAGGTGGGTCTCAGACCCTTTTGAGGAATGTTTTAAATCAATGATTAGGACTCCTTTTGCATTGATGTCATTAAATACAGTACTTTAATTAGTATGTAATGAGCTGGTTTCTTGTCTGATGGTCTTTAGAGTCACAACAACAAATCTGCTGTTAGAAGCTTATTGCAGACTAACTGGTAACGGTTTATGTATCAGAACTCTGACTGGATTTTTCACCTGTAAAATGTCCTTTTTAGTACGTACCTTGGCCATAATTCTTTAAAAAAACAAATCTAGGGGATCCGTACTAACATTGTTGTTTACTTATTACCATTTTTTTTTAATGCCCAGATATCTACATCAGTATCAGCCTCAATAATCAAACATGGATCAGGTTGCCGTCATCTTAAGGTAGCATGTATACACAAAATCAAATGTCAGCCAGCTCCTAACTCTACAAAGACTACCTCAGGAGTAGGAACTTTTCGGGTTAAGATATTTGGCACATAAACGTTTGTGGAGGGAATCAGAACTGGAGGTGGGTGCATGTGAATATGTGTTTATATACGTAGTGATTCTCAATTAAACAGGACCGCAGATACCAAACTGTTTAGTACCACTGAAAACTGTTCAGGTTTACAGCAGGAACAGGAAGTCCAGTCTGTCTCTGCACCCACAGAGAACAGGCGCTTAACCTTCAGACGGCGGCAGATAAATGAGTCAGAGCGATGTCACCTCTCTGTAGAGAGGATACCGAGGGCCAGTGGCGGTAATGATTCACTGCCGGCGGCATTCCTGTCCAAACCTGCCGCCACATCACTGAGAAACGGGCAAAACGCGATAACACTCTGGTCACAAGCTCCTTCACAGGAACAGCTGGCGGAGTGAGGTGGAATTTTATTACTGGAAAAGACCCACACTGGAATTCACAGCTGACAAGATTGTGGGAAAGCTCTGGTGACCCACAGAGGGACAAGCACACACACACACACACACACACACACGGAAGTCAAACGCTGCCACAAGCGGTCCACACTCGCCCTGTGACTCTTAAACTTCCCAAAAACACACACCACATCCTAAAGAGCGCCACACCGAACCACTAACACAAACACAAAGCAAAGCTCCAAACCGCCGCATGTTGCCTCCAACAGAGGAAACCACACTAACACACACAAGAATGAGACACACACACACACACACACACACACACACACACACACACGTATGATAAGTAAGATGTGGAAATATATAAACCCAAATCAGTACACGGATCACAGCAAGAAACTGCAGGGTCTGGTCTGGGTGGGGCAGCTGATCCCTGTGTGATAGACTGAAGTGACCACCATAATATCACAGCCTAGTGACACACACACACACACACACACACACACACACACACACACACACACACACACACACACACACACACACACACACACACACACACACACACACACACACACACACACACACACACACACACACACACACACACACACACACACACACACACACACACACACACACATCAATGGATCATGTGAACATATAGAAGAAGAAAAAAAAAAAGAACCAGGCGTGCACACACACAGGTTTTCTCCCACTTCTCTCTCACACTGACTCACTCTCCAGCTTTTTGAACACACACTGGCCGCACGGCTCTGCTCAGCACCCTCCTGCAGCTGGACTGGATTAGAGGCTTATTATTTTCAGCCAAACTATTATCTCACCTCCCTTTCACCCGCTGACCCTTCCCCTCCTCTGTTCCTGTGGGGCACCTCACTCCCTCAAGCACACCCCGACGCCCCTCCCTGTCCTCCCATCGGCCTGCAACACCCCTCCCTCCCTCCCTCCCCCATCCCTCCCAGCTTCAACAAACCCCAAGCCCAGAGCATGAGGTCATCAGCCAGAGACTCGGCGCCCATGACTTCACGCGCGGCGGGGGTGCTGTGAGGTCATCAGTCCTGGACTCGCATACCAAGGAGCGGGGGGGGGCAAGGAAGAGGGTTTTCTCTTTACTGACTCAGTGAGGAAGATGTGCAGACTTGCAGCACAGTAACGGGTAAGCGCTAAATGACAGAAATAATGGAGCAAGGCCATAAAAGCATGAGTAAGCAAACGCTGATGGTCTGGTGGGTCCTGTGGCGTAACAGCGGGGATGGTGACCAAACAGCAGGAGACCGCTGGGCGCCATGCTGAGGACAGTGACCAACACAGGAAGGAAACATGAGCATGCACACGTGTACTGTAGGGACTCACCTCTCTGTATCCATTGGGTATAGTTCCAGAAACCTCTTCGGTAGATGTCAAGCAGCCTGCCGGACAGTATTTACTGAGGAGAGAGGGACACGATGAATACGTGGACACAACACAAACATCCACACAAAGCAGACGTCAGTTACCTGAACTCTGCCTCGGGGAAATCACTTCCTTTGTCCAGGCAGGTGATTAGATCTGTGAAGGCAAACAAACAGAGTCAGAGCAGGTTTCTCTGCACGCTCCAGCTACCCCATCACCCCTTTCTCTTTCTGTTTCTCTCTCTGGGGACAGGTCACAACCGCCAGCCTTTTCCACGTAAGTCACGTATGTCCTTATCTAGTGTGATACGCACGCAAAGCATGAGAGAAGGAAATCAGCCAGTTTGTCCCAAAGAAGGATTTTACAATTTGACTCGATTTAAAGAAGATTAGAGGCAAATATAATATAATAACCAACAATAGTCCAAAAACATTCAGTGAAGATAATAGAAAATGATGAGGCTGGAACAACAGCTGGTTTGACAACTAGTTTTGCTAGTGATTTTTTTTTTTCATATATATCATAATTTTCTGTCGAGCGACTGATCCTTTCAGTTCTAATTACATTCTCCAGCTGAAATGATGTCAAATCAATTAGTCAATCAAAGTTCACTTCATCAGCAAAATAATAATATTCTGATAATCCATTCTTTTTTTTTTTTTTTTAATAATTCAATGTAAAAATGTAAAAAGTTGACTGGTTCCAGGTTCTCAGATGTGAGAATTTTCTGCTTTTTCTGGTTTTTAAACTGAAGGTTGGTCTGACAAAACATTTGAAGACGAGCTTTCAGTTTTTGATACTTGATAGACTAAACGGTTATTCAGCTTTCAAAAAGATAAATCACAGAATAATCAATAATAAAGAATTGTTGCTTTCAACATGAATCCTAAATCTGATTCATTGTTTGCTCCATAAAGTATTAGGACACTGAGCCCAGTGTGAGTCTGTGTTTACTTATCTAGACTGTTCAAAAGTCAAACATTCACTTTAGTTTTGTACATGATTAAGAAAACAAGCACATATCCACATTTGAAATGCTGGATTAAGTGAAATTTTATGCATTTGAGCACAAACTACTGACTTTATATTTCAACTCAACTCCAAGCACAAAAACGTGTGTGTGGCTGCGTGTGTGTGTGTGTGTGTGTATGATGACAAGTGTTTCAGTGATGAGACACGCCACATATGTCCAACAGGACGCTGTGGCCTGCTGGGAAGTCTATGTGGAGGCCGTGGTGGTGGTCAGTGTCGCTGAGTTTTGACCACATTGTCAAAAAAAAACCAACATTTATCTGGTAAACCAACCAGTGACTCAAACTGACAAATACCCCAACCATGCAGGTCGCCATGGAGACTGACCTAGTTAGCTGTGCAAACGGTCCTCCCACGCTCGAATACACGATTGGTTAGATGACAAGAAGAACACGCATCAGTTCTTTGGGGGAAAATCTGGTCGGGTGCATTGACGGCTTTGTTTGCTTTCTGCTGTGATTCAGTCGCACCAACGTGACCACTTAAGACAGAAATTATTACCCTCCTGCACACACGCCACTGCCTTCATCCTCTTGTGGCTTCAATTATCCATTTATCAGAAGTCACTGAAAATGAATGTTCCACAGGACGCGGCACATCCGTCTAAAACTACGATCACACAGTACTCACAAACAACATTCTTACTTAAAGAGAAAATGCACCGATTTTAGACCTCAGAATCTGTTGCTGATTATGTCTAAACCATCAGTTGTCAGGCTGCCATGTGCACACGTTTGGTGGAGAGTTCTTGGTCAGAAGAAAAGGTCTTTTTGACTTATTCTTTGATCAGATAAAAGAGGAAACTGGCACTGTAAAACGCCAGTGACAAAATCCAGACTCGGACACACCGACTGCTGAGAAATCAGTTTTATAAAGCTATACGCACATCTGCTGGTGCCACTTGACTGTCTGTCTATCCAACACCGTCTGTTCTCGCATTTAAAAGGGAAAAAAAACACTAATTTGAGAGGATGACTGATAGCCACTACCATGATGTCTGTGCACAGTGCCAGATATGTGGCTGAATCTACCGTTCACAACAGGGCAGCTCTTTATCTCCTCTGTGTGTTGAAAGGCACACTCAATGGTGAGCAAACACCACATCGTAAATGGCATGTGGTGCGCTCCTCTCATTTGGCCTCCAGCATCGTTACCGCAAAACTGGAGACACAGTTCTCCTTTCAACTCGAGTCATCTTTGGCCATTACTCTTTTTTTATTTTTATTAACTCCGTTTGCCTACAGGATGATGACAAATGTAAATCTTTGGTCCAATAAGATATGTTGCCAATGACATGCATGCACGACGCGCTGGACCAGACCCATCGACAAAACAGAGAATATCATTTAATTCTATAAAAACATCATGTTGGGTTTCCTGAAATATGGATTACAGATCCTCAGTGGTCCAAAAGCTTGGATGCGATCAAAGACGAACCGATGGAAAACCTCCTTAAACCCAACGATCATGCAGTAATTTTCAAAAAGGGACCTGAGGACAGTCAGGCCTGATCCAAGCCTTTCCATAATCCAGTCAATGCAAAGAGACCCACATGTATAGAGAACACAGAGTTTACACTCTGGGTGGCCATGTTGGACCATCAGTCAGTCAGCTGCTGCACCACTTCTGTCCGGACTGAATTATCTCAACTGTTGGACGGACTGGCATTAACTTTTCTACAGAAATTCATGGTCCCCAGATGATTAATCCTGCTGACTTTGGTGATGATTAGATTTCCCTAATTTGACTTTGCCCAAGGTTTTTCCTTTTATGACCAAAGACCTGCAGAACTACTTAGTGCTCAGTGCTAATTAGCAAACGTTAGCCTGCTAGTGTTTCTTTAATGATCTAATGCTTTTCACCTCTAGCCAACATAATACCACCACATGAATTAGACCTACAGCCTAAAGTACACGCATGTTACTGAACGCGCGTACGAAGGGGTCACTGTCAAAACATTTGAAATCTCCAAAATCATAAAACTGAAATCCTCAGCCTGCACAGTGGCACGACTTTACGAGTCTTTCCATCACGATCTAATTACTGCAGAACACTTCCAACTATGGAGGTGGTGCAGAATAAAACAGCTGTAAACGGGACTCACTTCAGACTGTGACTCAATCAACACACACACATTCCAGCCTGATACACCTTTATCACATGACCCCCCTCCCACCCCCGCGCAGGTTGGGGCCCACTGATGATCCACAGATGACACACAGACGAGTGAGTGAACTGAGAGCTTGTTACCTGTGTGTTCAGTGGTGGAGTAGGACAGGTAGAATCCACGTCCAGTGTGGTGGGTCCCACTCATGAACTGGACGGTGACCTGGTAGCCAGTGGACTCGATCGGCTCTTTGATCTTCAGGCCCAAACCGCAGTACTTCACTGTTAAAGACGCAAGAGATACAAGACGAGGACGTTGTGGTCAGCTACACAAGCCTGTTTAACATTTCTAACAACAAATCCATGATAAAAACATGGACTATATTAGATCTTAACACAGAGTGGACAACAAATAAGATAACTTGGTGGGTGCTTTAAAGCCCAGAGCATTTCAAGAAACCATTTTGGATTCACCTGAAACTGAAAATTGTGTCATATTCATTTCATTCAAATCACCTAGAAACAGACTGGAGGGAGATTTCCTCACATCCTAAACTATCTAAGGGGGCGTCATTTTACAGCACCAGTTTAATTCCTCAGCCACAGCTTCTTTTGCATTTAACTGCATGTCTGTAGGTTTCATATTATTTAGATTAATTTTCTTTGCTTGAAACTCATGAAAAGTGTGCCGGCGGCACTCTGGCATGAGACCAGCCGTGACTGTAGGCGAATCATGTGACCGATGCATCGACCGTCGCTGCGTTTACATGAACTTGAGTAACCTGGCATTGTCGACTTTCTGCAGCAACTTGACTTGTTGAAAATCATGTAAAATAAAAAATACATCAGACAGAGAAAGTGTGACAGTGAAAGCAAAACAAAAGGACACAGCAATGACTGTCTTTTCCCTTGTAACCAAAATATGTTCATGTTTAACCATTAAAATAAAAACACTCTACTCCATGGCGTTTGAAAAGTCTTCTACCAATAAGCTTATGGGCCACTAAAAATCAATTAGGTGAACTCAAAGATAACACTAATGATAACTAATACTGAAAATAATAACAGTACCATCAATACACTTGCTTCCCCAGCTGATCAGTAGGCTGTTTGTTAAGATATGGACTCTTCAGCAGTCAGTTGTCTTTGAAAAGATTAAAATGCTCTTTGGTTTAAAATGCTTGGGGTCACTGAAAAGACTCAATACTGACCAGCTGTCTGTAACAGAGGTTTCACAATAAAGACGTCACTGCAGAGCATGTTAACACATTCTCCGGTTTCCTCCGGCTAATTGAGAGCTAATGCTAGCAAGTTAAAATAAGATAATGAACAGGCCCTTATCTGGACTCATCAAACACTAAAGGTCAGGTTGTGCTTGAAAAGAACTAGTCTGTATGATGTGTTGTCGCTGGAGGAAACAGCATTTGTGTTTGTTATGAACTGTCATCACAGAGAGTGGTCACATGGGATACTCTTTTTTTAAAAGTGGTAATAATTCCTACAAGCTCTTCTGATGCCTCAATATTAAGACGAAAAGGGCTTCGCCGACGACACTTTCACTGCTGTGTGTCTGCTCGTCACGCTCACCGATCTCACTCCTCTCAGGTCCCATGCCGTTGTAGAGGCGGAGGTAGTTGACCTGGCAGTCGCTGTCCTCTATGTCCAGCTCGGCAAAGCGAAAGTGGATCCTGTTGCCGTGCGGCACGCTGATCTCCCACTCGCACACCGTGTGGTTAGGGTACGTCCCAGGGTAACCCAGAGAGGACAGGGTCCCGCTGCTGGGGCCGAGCACGCTGGGGCCACAGCCATCACCTGCAGGACGGCACAAACACAGCGTCAGAAAGAAGGAAAAGGGGTGCTGGTAACAAAGCACAGACATCAATGAGTCCCATTTAAAGACCAAAACCAACAATTACATCACCCTGTCAGCAGGCAGTGTCTGTGTAGCCAAAGTCTGATATATACTGTCTGTGCCATAGAGCTCAATTGCTGTCAAAAACTATTAAAGACACATAATTGAGCCACAGTGTTGCACTAAGTGAGATGAACCTTCATCACGATGACCGTGGGCTCATTTTGAGTGAATGCATGAAAGGCACCGCTGCTTTTACTTCATTACTTTCGCTAAAACTACAGTGTCCATCTGTTTTAAGGACTCTTTTTTTAAGAATGACACCATGTATTTGTAACACATTCAAACATGTGTATGTTTTCTACACTGAACGCTGCAGGCTGACTAAGAGAGGCAGAAATTACAAGACAGACTCATTTCATCGTTTTTTTAGTTGGATTTTTTGAGAATAAGAAGTTAACACCACACTTATATTTCAAATGTCTCTGTAGGAGCCATGAATGTATGAATCCATATTATTTGGTATCTCACAATCACAGTGATAATTAGGTCACACAGATATGGGCTCATTTTTGAATCCTTTTTGAACGTGTGTCAGACAAACACCACGGATTGCCATCTGCTGTGAGGGATCTACCGGAGAGCAAATATGTTTGTTCTAGCACATCTACAAATGCTACATTAGTGACACTGGTTTCATTTAGCACACACAGCAAAGGACTGGGCAGTGAAATATATATGAACATTACTAGTTTTCCTCCTCGTGTGTACTTTGTATGTTTGTTCAAGTTTCTTTCTGCAGGTTAGAACAACAGGTTAACAACAGTATAAATGAAACTGGCTGTCACTAAAAAAGGCCTCTCAATCTGTTGATCTGGGCGAAATGTAGCTGAGGTGATATGAGGCTATAAATTATGAAAGAGGGTTCAACTCCTGCCCACATTTTGCAGCGTCCTTGAGCAAGACACCGAACCCCAAACTGAGCAAGAATGTGGGGGAAGATCAGTGAAATCGCTTCGGACTAACGCTGAAAATTTTGCAATTTAGCAATCAACAGCAAATTAATCAGTGACTATTCTACCAAGTGATGCGTCACTTAAGTTATTTATCAAACAAAAATGCAAAATATTCTCTAGATTTAAGGAATAGCAGCTTTAGTTTGACCATCTTTGAGTAATCAGTCTAACAAAAGGCGACATTTTAAGACACCAGGCCGTTTTAAAGACCAAACAATTAACACGCCTCTACATTGAATCTGTCAAATGATTTTAGGGTTTTGGAATTAGGTTCAGAGGAGAAGTTGGCTTTGGGGTTTTACACACAATCAAATCTTCTGGTGTCCTGCAGCGAACAAAACCCAACTCTGACCAAAACATGACACAGCAGAAGCAGCGATCTGATTTTATTTGGGGTTTTTTTTTTGGCAGTCCAACTCCACAGACGTGACTTTCAACACAACTTAACAAATATCGAAATACATCCTGTGAACATCAGGCCACCAGACTTTTTAAAAAGGCAGATTAGTGTGTGTCGTCTGAGCTGTCAGAGAGCAGAGACGTGGTGTGTGTTGATGCTGCGGACTCGTGGCTCTGAGATAACACTCCACAGTCACGCTTCATGGTGCTAAGTGGATGTTCTGGGGTTATATAAGAGCCTCTCAGTGGACACTGTCCAGATGAGCAGGACAAAAACAAAGCCGCTTCCCTCAGTCTGACTCACAAATACTCAACAACATGCATTTGTGTTCACATTTACCCTCCTGAAGTTAATCCTCACTCTCAAATACAAACCAGAATACAACTTGATTCAGTCAGAAATTTCATCATCAGACCTACTGGGGGCAATGAAATGATCGCCAAGAGATGATTCATGGTAGATTTGGGGTTTTGACAAACCGTGCCCACGTGTTTACAGTCATACCCCCACTGCTACCCCACCCCCAACCTCTGACCACCTGAGGCTGGCTGTGCAGGCTCTGAAAACCCATTAAATACTCGTATTTGTTCACAATATGGTGTAAAATAAACAGGCACCAAGCAAAACATATTGGGATTGTCGTGGCTGATGTGGTAAATTCACGGTAAAGTCAAACGTAAGGCTACCTGGAGCGACAAACAAGGCCACAAGCTCCCAAATGTGCTGTTGTCTCCTACACAGTAAACTCCAAACCAGACTCCGTTTAAAAATCTGGCGATTTAAAAGTTAGCACGCTCGTAGGGAACCTGAAATAAACAACATACTGTGGAGTTTAACTTTTAACAAATCACATAAAACCCCGTGTTAATCCCGCAAGCAACTTAACCACCAAACAGCAGTTATTGCTACATAAAGTCAGTTTTTTTAGAACCGGTTTGCCTGGTTTCACCACACCAGATACACCATGACGGGCGGTGGCAAGCGGTGTAAACCAAGCGGAACTCCACGTACACACGGCCATGTAAGGTAGGTTCAACTCAGGCGGACAATAACAATGCGACCGTGCCTTAAACGCATCTTTTAAGCATTAAAACAAAAGCTGTGTTCGCACTTTAACCCAGCATGGCCGCACGCCGCCCTTCGGCTGCTGCTGCAGTTGTCAGCGCAGCTGCGAGGCACCAACCTTTCTGCGCTCGGCAGCCTTCCTCGGTGAGGATGATGAGAATCGACAGGACGAGAACCCCGGCCCCTGTCGGTCCCCTGCCCACCATTACCGCTCTGCCCATAGCAGCCTGCAGTCTGAATGCATAATGCTCGCTTCTGGACCGGCTGCACCGCCTCAACCTGTACCGAGCAAAGATGGAGGTGGAGGTGGAGGCGGAGGTGGAGGTGCCGCTGGTGGTTCAAGCCTTCAGCTCCAGGACGCCTTTTCGCGTGTCGGCGAACAATCCAGTGGTTTGCGACACTCTCACCATGGAGGTAACACACACACATTCACACACACATTCACACACACACTCACACACACACAGATCCAAGCTGCGGAGCCACTTCCTCCACCCAGGCTCCTCCTCCCGGCCTGGAGCTGGGAGTCCCCCAAGTGGTCTGATTCACATATAACTCACCTCCAGATCACTCCGAAACACTGGATGCTACCCTGCAAGAATTAAAACTAAAAAAAAAAAAACAAAGAGCTGCAGACATGTGGAGAGTTCACTCAGCAAACTGTATAATAAAGGTTTTATTCCATGTGTGGAGGGGATAGAAGAACAATCTGACTTCAAGAACAAACATTTTTCATTTATAATTCAAGGTGAAAATGAAGTTGTGGTGTTTTAAATGTTTTAAATCATGTTTGAGTTTATTTCTTTTTAATCCTTCAATATTAAATGTTGTCACTGTTGGAACAAGATGATTTCAGTTCGTCCACAGCTTCTAATAACTTTAATTTTGAAATTGTTTTACTTTATCATAGAAACATTAGGATTAGGAGGATTATTTCTCATAATATTACAATTTTTTCTCAGAATATCTTGACCTTTACTTTTCATATATATGATCTACCAGTTTCTATTTCAAAATGTCCTTTTCCCCAGATTTGTAGTTCGACGATTTCATTTTTACCAGCGACAGTTTTTTTTTTTTTTCATTTTGTAATGTCACTTTTCATCACACAGTCTTTCTCTGTCAGTCAAGACAAAAGAGCCACTTCTGCGATTGGCTCCTTCATTATATCACCAGGTAGTTTAAACTAAATTATTATGTATCATGTATCCAGGGATTGTCATTGTTCAGTATTATCAGTTCCTACTTTTCTATTGTTTTTATACCTCATATGAAACCATATCATACTCACTGTTGTTCTACTTTATTTTATTTTAGTATTGTCATTTATACATTTTGGCACTCATGTACATTTTATGTCTCTGTGTATGTTGCCAAACCTGCCATCAGGAGGACACTAGTAGAGGACACAGTAATCAACATCTCTGTTTGCCAGCAAATTTTCCAACTGCAGGATTTTGGCGAGATGTTCTAAAATCAATATTCAAAGTGTATAAATACGTATTGTATAGTATATAGTTTGTACTATTATTATTTTACTGTGTACAGGCACAATAAGCATCTTGGACGCAGACGTCTCTTATTGTATCTTATCTGAGCTCCCTATAATAAAAATTGTGAAATGTAATATTAAACCTGCAGTGCAGCGCTCATGTGAATATGTGTAGCTGCTTTCAGTCTGTGATTAATGCAAAGTGAACCTCACCACTGTCATTCACTGGGACTTATTCAATAACTCTTGTGTGTTCCTGGAGCTCTGCTGTTTAATAAAGATCTTTTACCCACCCAGCCTTTATTATTCCATAAATGTGTTGTCCTTTCAGCTGTGAGCTCTGTCTGCACACCCAAGTCTGGCACAAGAGAACAAGGACTTTAAAAACTAATCCAATACAGACTTATTTAAGTGAGACTGTACGCACATAAGTTGGTTATAGTTGATTAATGACTGGGTAGTGCACACACACATCATACGCCCAGGCTGTAGATGACCATTTCAGAATAGCTCAGAAGTAATGGGAAGAAATCTGTACTTATTATTGTTCTTCGTACACCCTCACTTGGCGAGGAGCTTGGATGTGATGCAACTGTCAGAGTAACCAATAGTAACATGTAGCAACAAACAGTTTTTAGCCTGTAGCCTGTGAGTAATATGTCAGATGATTCAAAGTTTTTTTATTCTGGGTGGATTGATCTGTGTGTGTGTGTGTGTGTGTGTGTGTGTCCATGTCTGCATGTCTGTGTGCAGTCTGTGGGCAGATATCCACGGGGGCGTAAGAAAGCGTAATGTTTAGAGAAGCAGCCAGATAGTCACTCATGTAGAAATTGTCCACTTCTACATTCCCTCCCTTCGCCTGGCTGTTTGCATTCCCTCTCTGTATTTTCTATGACACATTTGCACAAGGGGAACTCCAATATATTCACAGCGGCAGGCTTACTGAGATGCCCCCCTGAGGGAAATTCTTACAAATTCCTATAAAAGTCAAATATACATGACATACTATTATGCACGTTTGAAGGAAAAAAGAAAAAACATATAAATGCATGTTCAGGCTAATGTAATCCAGTATCTCTCTGAAGATGATGTAAACAACAACAACCAGTTTATACTTAAAATGTTTGCTTTTCTTTGCATCTTACCTTATCAAAATAAAGTATCTATAGAAGTGGTGACCTCTGCCTTTGCCACAAATTGGGCTGGCACATTTTTGGAAGGTGACAAAATACAGGAATGACCATAAACTATTGGTATTAGATTAATTAAGGACTATGTATGAACATATATACTCAGTGGCCACTTTATTAGGTACACCTGTGCAGTCATTTGCAGTGCAATGCAACCACTCTCATAATTTCTTTCCTTATTCAAAGGAGGTCTTGGACTGAACTACATAATTTTGAGAAGTGTTAATAACTTTTTGCTTGCATTCAAGGTCAGAATAATAGAAACATCTCCAAATATATTATGTGCAGCTCAACAACACCACTGACTACAACCTCAGTGCAAAAGCACGTCATTTAATTAACTAATTTATGAGAGTGTTAACAAAGCTGCACATCATAGGTTTCATAAAAGTAGACTTTAATACTTTGTCGCATTAGATCGTACAGGTGCTCCCACTAAAACGGTGTGTAGTTTACTTTTGTTTACCAAAAAGTCACAGACAAAGAAATGCTATTAAATTCTGTCTGAGGCATCACGCTGATAGAACAATGTTAAATATGCTTGCTGAGCCATTAATGCTAATTAGATTTAATGCTAATCTAATTTGAAGAGGTAAAAAATAGTTTTGCTTTTCAGATTTTTTCCCAACAAAATCAGGCATTTATTCAGCACTTTTCCAACAAATATCCAACATGATATGTTTAGAAGTTAAATTAGGTATTTGTTGCAGGGCCACTGTATTACATTGCATTAAACTGTGGATTAAATTGTTCATGGTATCTAATATCGGATGGATTTTCTTCTCTTCTGGAGCTACACTATTGATTCATGAACTTGTTAATTGTATGATATTGGCTAAACAGCCATTAAACATTAGTATTTTTGCCCAGATGTCGTCATATAGACTGTGACAAACTGTTGCCTGTAGGACCTTTGCTGGAAAGCTGTATATTTTGAGGCAGTCTGTTGTGCTGCTAAAGCACATGAGCACTGCTGCAACTAGATTGTGCCACTCAGTGGTGACACAGTATTATAACAAGCTGACAGCAGCTGTCTGTTTTCCTTCAGTGTGGCAGGAGCACACTCACATCCAAAACTCCCTCATTGTCTCACATTACCTATCTAATGTGCCTTTATTTCATATTATCAGCGTATACAGTCCATATTGTTGAGTGCTACCCATAATTCATTTTGTTTTAATGCAAGCCAAAGCATCGATTGACACTACACCTGATTTTAACATCGTGTGTGTGTGTGATAGTGACGGTTATTTGAGGATCAACAGATCTTCTCTTTAATTTCCCATGACATGATTCGATGAGGGCTTCGCACGGCCTCATGGGAAAGAAAGACAGTCAGCGGGAGCTTAGTCATCACATGCCTGGATCATGTCTGGACCTGCTGATCCACGTCTGGACAACAGTCAAGCCTCCCTGCACTGTAGAGTAAACGACACCCCTGAATCTGACTCCAATCAGGGCCAAAATCACCAATATTGATACCAATGATCTTTACAGCTCAAAGCGACTAAAATATTAGCATGTACAGCTACATAAGTGACAGTATTGTGGTAGAGAAGTATAGTAATAGTTGTAAATACTGAGTTGGTATAATATACATTAGTGCAAGTCAAATAGATGTTGAGGAATTTATGAACATCGAACACAATCTATATACAGATGGTTATCTTGATTGCCTGAAGTACAAAAGAAAAGCAGACAGGATTGGAAGGATTAACAGCAGATAAATAGCTAATATAAGAGATATAATGAATAAATGTGTCAGTCCACATATGAGGACGTGAGGTGAGGCCTCACTGCCAGAGGATTCAGAGGACGCTCCTTGAACAGGGTGATGGCAGCTGGCAGGAAAGATTTCCTGTGTCTCTTTTTGAGCAGCTTCTCTTGCTTAAAGTGCTTAAAGCTGTGGAGGGGATGAGAGGGATGACAACAGACTGTTAAAAACGTCTTGCTGCACACTTTAAAGGACCTAAATAACTCACTTCCTGTGAACGGCCTCAGTGTTGCACCACTAAACCTCATGCATGTTAAAACACAGGGCAGGTTTTAATGGTAAATAGCTTAAATGTTAATTATGCACCAAGAAGTGTATTCATGTGCCCAGAATATGATCCAGTATGAAACAGATTTGGGTTTTTGGCTTCATCAAATTTACCCTTATATCGATATCAAAAACAAGCATTATCAATCTTTATCAATCAATCAATCTTTATTTACATGGCGCCAATTCATAACAAGTGTTATCTCAAAACTCTTCTCAAGAAGAGTTTCTCAGGAATTCAAAATTAAGGATTCAAGAATCAAACAGTGGCAAGGAAAAACTCCCCTTTAACGGGAAGAAACCTCGAACACTAGTATTAGTATTGGTAGTAATGATGCTTCAGGTATTGATCCGCCTGCCGTCACTACAATCCTAATTCAAAACTATGATCAGAGAGAAGTGCTCACACTGTCTTCAGCCTACACTCTGGATCCCCAGCGTTTCTACTTTTTGATAACATGTCTGTGGTAGTGAATAAATGTGACTCGTTGGTTGTGGCCTGATCATTTAATCACAAAATTACTGCTCACCGATGTGATTAGATAACACTAACAAGCAGCAGAACAGCAAACGATAACAGCAAAATTAAATGTTTCAAGGATCAGTGACTCCTCAGTTCAAAATTATACATGAAATGCAAATGCAAACTTCATGGCAACCTTTGCAGGAAATAAAACAAACACCATATGACACGAGGTTATAAGAGATATCGATCAGGGGAAATTAATGGAATTTCCTGGAAAGATTTAAAGTCTCAGCATGTAGCTGCTCTTGACCAGTCAGCTTGAGAAGGTCAATAGATGCAGGGGAAACCTGATCGGTATTTCTAACACGCTCGGTTGTAAAGTGAGGATTGGACTTTAAAGAATTCAGCCAAAGTCCTGACAGTGACCACAGGGTCAACGCTTTCCACGGTGAATCCAAGGCTGCTCTGAAAACTGGACTTTTCATGTTGAATCCAAATAAGTAACCCCAAGATCGGAGGATAGGCGCAAACAATATTTGTTAAATCAGTGACTAGGAATACATTTTTTTAATGTGTTGCTATGAAAATTATTGTTGTATGTTTTTTTTTTTACAGACCATCAGCTCTGCTCCTGGGAGTCAAACCTGTGCATTAAATAATATCTCCACTAGGAGTCAGTAAAGAGACAAAGTCAGTCACCTGGAAATCAGCCGTTCCCTGCTCACTTGTCCCAAAAAAATACTGAGTGACTCAGATTCCAGTTGCATTGATGGAGAGACATGTAGTTGTCTCATTCTGTCCCTTTAAAACAGGAGGCAAAGCTTCTGTCTGCTAATGTCGCATTAAATGTTTCATGTGAGAGGTTGGAACGAGGCCCGCAGTGACTTCGGTCAAGTTAGTCTGACGATATTTCAGGGTCACTAACCAGCAGTGTCTAGTTTATTGTGGAATTATCTCTTCAGACAAAAGGATTCAACTTTAATTTGTCATGATAACAAACACGTATGTGAACAAACATGTAAAGTAACACATATATGCAAGTAATTCAAGATTTCAAGATGTTTGTTGTCACCGCACAAAGATTTATACAAAGAAAAAGATATATGTAATGTAAAGTGAAAACACAAAAAAAATGTATATATATCCTATAAATATAAAGAATATATAAAACAGACTGAAAGTGATAAAAGGTGCTTTTGTGGTTAGTCATACTTTACTTAGGTATGATTTATATTTAACTATATTATTATTCTTAGATTTATTCATTTTCACATTATATTTACGAGTATATTAAGTAAAACTATATTCATATAATTAATTCATTGACATAATTTACCTACAATTTTGAGGTGGCTGCACATTACTCGAGTGATACTTTGAACAACATCACGCTCATTATTGTATCTCTATGTCTATTTCAGAGGGAAATACTCTTCTTACTCTATTACATTTATCCAAAATTTGTGTTCATTTGTGGGTGAATGTTTTTTTAACTAAAGATCTGATGAGATCATATAAAATGAGGTATTTTCACAGATTAAACTAACAATTTATAAAGTACTTAAGAATCTGTTCCACATTAACCAACAACAACATCAAAACACAGTTTATACATTAACACATCCACAATTATGACCTGAAAGAAACCATTTCGTAATTTTGATACGCCATTATATTAATAACATTATTCAGTAATATAAATATCATTTTTGCATTATTACTATGACTGTAACAGAGTTCTTTTTAAGTATTGTTCCATTACAACTTTTTTTTTTTACTTAAGTAAAAGTTTTGTATAGTTTTTCTTCTTCCCTTCTTTTCAAATCCTACTATAAACCTAACATACACAACGCACCACAAAGGGGGATTTAAGATCTCCTTGTGGACCTTTTGATACAATGACTTTCTTATTTAAGTTAGACATTAAGTGTTTTTCTGTGTCCTCCCACAGATCCTCAGTAGCCTAATCAGGAGTTACCACAACGTGCACAGTGAAAGGAGACCTCTGCTTGACTTTGAACGCCCCGTGGGTGATATTGTACAGCGCTGGTATACACGTGTGTTCCCACTCTGAGTCATGTGTGTGATGCACATGATTATTTTTCCCTTTTAGATTTATGTTCAACACAACCAATGTAGCTTTGGTTATTCAGACAGTGGGAGCTCTGTGTGTTTCAGTCAGTGATGGAATCTGGAGCTGTTTCCCCTGCGTGTGCCTTTTGTTTGTGTGCATGTGTCAGAGTATGTACGTGAGCGAATGTGAGTTATGTGTCATTCTCCGTCCATCATCGCAGAGTTACGCAGAGGAAAAAAGCAGATTAAGTATTCAAGGGGCTGTGATTTCACGATGTGGAAGGAAACGTGGTTTTCTAGCTACCGGTTTGTTCAATATTTTTTGTTCCATCAAATAAACATGCGACTTGATGAGTCAGTCTGAGTATCCTGCCCCACGGCCTTATGGGGGATCATGGCTGGTGGTCCTCTGCTGTATTACCATTAACCACAGTGTCTGTCCACACCACAGCACCCTCCAGTGGGACAGTTGACATATACATACATCACATGCTCAGCTTCCTACGTACCTCCTCGCACAAATAGACATTTTATGGAAGACATACAGCAGCAATCAGAGCCGGCGGACAGATGGTTGTCTTTTAACTGGAGGAATTTGCTGTCGTTTTCGATGGAAAGTTTAGGAAGGAGCTCTTTTCATCAGGAGACTAAATAATCACCGGCAGCCCCTTCAAACTGGGGGTGACTGTAAATGATGGGTGTCATTTTGCCTCAAATGGGATCCCATCTTCACTGGGAATACACACTAATAAACAACCGAAGAAGGAGCTCATTCACCATTTTGTGCTCACACAAGCACAAAAAAAACACAAAGAAGACATTATAGAATGAGAAATGATCTACTATAGACAGTATCGTGAACAAAAACTGGTATAAATGCTTTAAAAACTAAAATATAGCAGGTTATAATTTGACCTTTGGTGAAATATTATTTGCTTTCTTTCATACTGATGCATCAGTAATCCAAAAATAGAATTATTCTGAAATCACTCTTCTGCACAACGAGTATTTTACTCACTTTTACCTACTTTTTACTTTACTTTACTGGAGCAGCACTCGGTATTGTTGTGGTGATGTAAGGCTTGCGTACAGCTGCTCAGTCATGGACACCCATTTCAGGATGCTCCCGATGCAGTTTGTGTGCTGATGCTACTTTGAGTGATGCAACACTACATGTTTCAGCACTCATTAGCCCCTGTGGCTGCGCTGCTGTAGCTCCTCGGTGCCTCACAATAATGGCAGGGGCAAATCAAGTGGGGCGGAAATTTCCCAAACTGACCTGCGGGGAAGGTGGCATCCTGTGATAGTGCCATGTTTAAAGTGGCTGAGCTGAATTTGTCCACAGAGATTATATGGCTAGATGCTGAATCTCATATATATATATATATATATATATATATATATATATATATATATATATTTATGTTACAATTAATCGTACTAGAGCTTAAATGTTTAGTCACTGGTAATTATTTAATAATTATTTATTATAATCCTGGACTTGAAATTAAATGAACAATTTGAAGATATCTCTTTGGACTCAACATTTTTTTTTAATACTTTCTGATGTTTTATAGAAAAAACAATTAGTCAGTTCATAGAAAAAAATCAAAGAAATTGTCCAAAGATGAATCGATGATGAAGGTGATTGTTAGTCTAAATTATACTGTGTATATGCCTCACTGAACAGGGTGCACATAGAATGAACAGATTATAATCAACTTGCCATTTCTGTGTTTCTGTCTGTATACCTGTTTTTAACTTTGATGGTTGATGTTGATGGTAAAATTATATCTTCAGATCACTTAGTCAGAGCTTATTTTACTGTGAAATTGCTGTTGTGCGCTGACCAGCTGGAAAAATAGAAACAACTACACACTAAACTAAACCTAATGGTAATCTTTGAAACTGAAGTTTGTGTTGTTAAAATGAACGGTTTCTATTTTCCTTTTCTCTCTGTCTATAGTTATGCATAGATTTCCAGTGTTTGATTGAGGTTTTTAAATGCAATGAGTTTTACAAGCTGTGATTTTTCGTTTGGAGTCGGGACAGGAGTGAAGTCGGACACTTCTAAAACTGGGACAGAGATTTTAAACTGTGGTTTTTCCACCTTTCTAAGTGTTCTGCAGTATCTCGTCCTGCTTCAAGGCCCAGAGCCTTTCTTGTGGCTGAGATACTTTGGCAAGCTCTGTCCGACTGCCCAGGATCCATTCTTGGCTTTCAGGACACATTCCTTGTCCAGGTGCTGTGTATTTTCTTTTTCATTCTGCATGAGCCGCCCGTGTAAACTTTTCCAGGCCAAATTCATTCATTATTCAAACACACAATAAAAAGTTTCATCTCCCTGGCACCCGGCCCAAGACTTATTCTGGTCTAACCTTTAACTGTGCCCATTTAACCAGCGTCAGAGGGAGAATGGAATAGTTATTATCAGGGAAAATAGTGGTATCATTATTTGTTCTGGTACCAGTTTTAATGGGGGAAGAGAAGCACATTTTATGGATGTTTCATCTTCCAAGACAGAATAAATAAACTACAATATCTAGACTTTTCCGAGGGTCAAAGGTCAACTTGCAGGAGGTCCGTCTGGCCACACTCAACTCCCTTATACTGTATATGGAACGTGTTTGCATGAATATGTGTGTGTGAATGAGTGAGTTTGTGTGTGGTCCAATGTTTGCATATATGTTTCACAGAAGCTCCACTACACATTACTTACAATGCAGGTTTTATTGTAAGATCTCCCAAGTAGCAACTAGCAGACCAAGAATACGTCAGTGATTGATAGAGAACGTCCAAACCGGCACCTAAACGAGTCACACAGTAGCCTGCTGCTCCCAGCAGGACATCTTATATCCAGTATTGCTCCACAACTTTTCTCTCCAATGTGAAGGTGATAGTTTGAGTTTGAGGAGTGGAGCAGCAAAGTAGAGAAGTATGGCTGTGCTTGGTTTCAGACTCAGTGCCCTTTCCTGCAGTCTTTACAATGATGCATGAAAATAAATAACTTAAAGTGAATTTAGCATTAAACCTTAAAGAGAAAAGCCGATGGATGGATACAGAAAACCTTCTAGAGGAGAGGATTGTAGCTCTTCTATATGGACGACATTTTGGCATGGACCATGTGTTTCTATCTTTAAAAAAAAAGAAAAAGCTCTCCTGTATGTCCCAATAAAAACTAATCACACTTGTTATTAGAACCATTTATTATTGGCAGTCTTGTGTCTGCTGCTCTCAGTTCACGTTTTTTTCTGTGTTGTGGTTAATTTTTAATGAAGCACAGATTCATGTCACAATCAGAAATAATTCATTCAGTTATTAAGCTAAATATCTGTCTCTCCACACATGTTTAATGTAATTATGATTTAGTAAATACACACATAAAATTAAATACATATAATCATGTGTGTTGGTATTCCACTTTATTCGTCACATTACTCGTATTCTTTATTCAGGAATTTTAAACCGTGCCAACAAAAGTTGTGTTGTGTCTCAACTTCTGGATGAGAGTTTAAAAGGAGAGAATATGGTTAATTTACACTGCTTAAAAAAAATTAATCCAATACACATAAAAACATACTTTCAGTTTCAGTCTTCTTTGGTGATATTTTGCCATCAGCCCAGTAAATTAGAGGTGGATGACGTTTGGTTTGTGGGGCTCAAGCAACAATAGATTTTATATAATCTAAAGTAACATGTTGTTCAATCCGGATATTTTATAATCCTCACAATGAAGGATGTATTCATCTGCATACTTCTTTCAATCTGCACACCTCAGTGCGTGTAACTCATTGGGATCATTTTTAGTTCACTTTAAGGTAATGTGAGGTCAGGGACTGGAACTGACGCCCTGTTATGACTTGATGAATGTCACTGATTGCAGAAGCACTGAACACTAAAAAAGATGTTTTAATGTGAATTCAGGTCTGGTCGTGTCTGTTAATAATACCGGGAACCACTCAGGCCTAATGTTGACCAGCTTAATCCATGCACCTTTTCTGTGGTGAAGACAGTACTGGCATCATGTTTGTGTAACTTAAGCAGTATTGTGGTTTACCTCTGTTTGAATGTAGCGGCTCCTTCTGTTGATACTGAGGAGATGCTTCCCCGTGTCGGACCGTGGAGATAGTTTGGTTTTGGTGGCGAGATTGCACTCTCACTGAGAGGAGGACAGTTACAACTGTTTACATAACCTGAGAACTAGAGAGGGTTTTTGGCAGAGACATCGGCACAGATGGGCTTGGTTTGGTTTTCCCAAAACCTCTTTTGTTTAATGTGTTCTGTTGTTAAAATACGCACCAGGCAAAGGTTTTGATAAATCTCAAACAGGACAGCCATGCAGCATACAGCAGACTGTGCCTCACTGACCTCACAAATGCTCTTTTGGCTGCACGGGTGCAAATTCCCACAGACAGACTCCAAAATCTTGAGGAAAACCTTCCCAGAAAAGAGGTAGCTGTTATAGCTGCAAAAGGAGATTCAGCTCCATGTGAATGCTCCTGGTGTTAGAGTGGATGTCCAACAGGCTCATATAAGGTCGATGTGATGATCAGGTGTCCGCTGACTTTTGGCCGGCTACTAGCATTGCCTCTGCTACAAATAATTCTGCCTAAAGAGACCATTAATCAGTCTGGTGGCAACATTTCCACCTTATACATCTGACTAACATATTATTGATGGTTTAACACTGTTTTTTCCACCCTGTTTGATGAACCCAATCAAATATTAACTTAAATTTGCTGAAGGCAAATGGTAAGCCGCCATTATTTTTAAGCTCATTTGACATCCTTCTCTCTCCATTTTTAGGAATTCTAACACACAAGTACAGTACTGAAAATACATTTTGGAGCTTGACATTTAATGATGGCAGCAGTGTGTGAAGGGTGGAATAACAGAGGGAAATGCGGTGGACTACCTAATATACGGCCCATTTGGGACTGTGGACTGTACATTAACCGTGCCAACATTCACAGCCATTATACAGATTATTTCAGTGTGCTTTCAGCCACAAGCCACACATTAAATAGTGCTTTTGTGTAAACGCACCGGCTGACAGAAACCATAATAGGTGTGTTTCAGAGAGAGAAATGTATGAAATGAAGTGATGTGATGCAGACTGTAAATTCACTTATTGTGTGTAGTTTGGTTATATTGTCAGCATGTGGTCTGTGGTCAGAGCTTTATCTTTATTTTTCTTTGATTTATCATCCAGATTACACATGCAGTAATAGTAAGATTGCTATAACTGCAGAGCAACACTTCTTTTATTTTTAGACATATATTGTTTTCCATTAAGTCCTGACTTACAGGATGTTTCTAAAAATAAGGGGACTCGATGTACTAATGCTTGTTTTTCCTTTAGGTAGTACTCACCCCACTCTCTTACAAATTTGAATGACTCCTATCTTAAATTTGCCGGTGAGTACCACATGGGTGGAACGGCAAACTGCTGAAGCCAGAGCTGTCCTGTCCCCATATGCTGTATCCCAGCATGCTATCTGTTTGTCCCAGGTCAACACGGAGTCCTATGAACATTCCACACATACTAACACCTCACTGCAGAATACCCTACCCACAATGCCTTTCAGCAAGCACCTGTGTTTATGGCCCAATACCTTACCCTTTCACCCAGTGGAGAATATAGCTTTATTTTTTTTAGTCAAAGAAAAAAAGAGAGAGAGAGGCTCAGCATCGCAGGAAAAGCTTGTATCTCAGGATCGAACCCAGCGTGTATGTGAGCGTGTGCTTCAGCACGTTAACAAGATCTGAACATGCATGTGGAGATGTTTTGCGTGTAGCAACATCTCTAACATCTGTTGCATTACAAGTCAAAATTGCCTTTTAACCTCTGACCTCTCAGCACCTAAATCCTGCAATGCTTGTTTTGGGGGCATATCCTATGTATTGTGTTTGCTGTGTACTTTGACTGCACTCATTCATCCCGACCCCCCCCTGCTCGTCCCAAAACTCATCATTACTATTAATATCAAGCTATGGAATTAGTTCAAATCAGTGACAATAACAATAGTAATCACTGAAAATACGCTGAGAGATGCGTTGATTGAATGATTGTCAGGCAACTCCTCAGAGACTCATCATTGGTTTTTGACAGAGGAATGAGTTGAGGAGCTGGTAGCTGAATGTTGTCACCATCAGATAGAGCTAGTCTAGCTGTTTCCAGACTTTATGTAAAGCAGAAGTAACCAGCTGCTGACTGTAGCTTTGTATGGTACAGACAAACATTAGAGTGATATTGATCTTCTCATCTATCCCTCTGCTTACAGCCCTCTATCCTCATAACTCTTCAGTGAGTGACTTCATATGTTTGTGTGCGCTGCTGGACACACGCTGTTTTTTGAAATATTGAATTTCATTTTTTTCATTTTAGCTTTCAGACTATTCCTTTAAAGAAGTAGCCCAGCATCCTTCAGATATGTGTGGAACAATGAGGAGACTCAAACTTTCCTATGTGAAACAAACAGAAATGACTTATTTCCATCACAGCTGTGGGGTCTGTGCCACAATCTGTTACACCAAACTCCTAATAGTATCACAATCGTCAGATACTCTGACTTTTAGTCTCTGTGGTTCAGGCTCCAAACATGCTGGATCCTACATTTTCCTTAAGTGACATAATCAGGCTTATTTTCTCAGGCTAATATTACAATCAGAATGAAATGAAGCACTCTTTAGGACGTGTCCATCATCTTGTAATCCAAAATACTGTGTATTGATGAATTCCACGGTTGTTGAAGTTTTATTTCTTAGTGAGAGAGATTGCAAGGCCGTGCCTGATCTGAGTTTTATTCCAGCAGGGTGCATTTACCAAAAACATGTGACAGACTTTAGGTTTGACTGGTTACTGTTCTGTGACTTTGTTTACATCCTGTAAAGTCTGCATTCACCTGTGCCATTAAGTGCTGCCAACAAACTAGAGATGGGCGAAAAAGAAGGAACAAATCTTGGGTCAGCCTATCGAACGTGACGAGTGCTCATTTATCTAGAATAAATTTAGATCTTGTCCCACTTTTTCCACTCATACTGCCCATGCCCTGCCTGCCTGCCTGCTATGGCAGTACAGTCACTTAAAACGTAGGAAGCTGGAGAACCAATGAATGAGTGAGAATCTTTAGCCTGACAGCTTCTCACTGAATGAGATCAAATGAGCTGTTGTCTTGAGCTGGGATGTCTTAGCAGTTCACTTGTAGTAACATAAGAGTGGCAGAGGTATGAATGACTCTCATTAGCATCTGAGAAGCAGTCACTGATCTCTAATTATTGGGAGAAACGGAAGCTCCGTCTTGCTCGCTCTATTCACTTTGGCTGTATCGGTCACCTTTGAGATCAGCACCCACGGTTGGTGGGTTCGGGAGCGTCTTCTCTCAGAGGAAGTGGGATTTGTACAAAGCATGACAGGAAGTGTTGCCTGGGAGGCTCCTCTCTATGACGACCCCTCCTCTTTAGTTCTCTTTAGACAGAGCGAGAAATATACATAAGCAAACAATTCCTAAATCAGAAGGAGGATTGTCGGGGCTAAAATCACTTCTGACCTGCACACAGTGTCCAACATTTGCTATAAAGCTATGAAAACCATTAATCACTCAAAGGCCAACAAGAGTGTATGTGGGTGTGTGTGCTCATGCCTGATTGATTGTATTTAGGATAAATGTATTTAGGATAAATTACAGAGTTCTTGCCCAAATAAAGAAATGTAATCTTTAGATTTACAGAATTTAATGCGTAATTTTCTGATCTCAAAGGTCAAGTGAGTGAGTATTTATTTCATGGAGGATAAAACAAACTAACAGTGATAAGACTGGCACTTATTTCTCCCTCGCACCTGAAATCTGACCAGTAAATCAAATGTCACAGGACTGTACAGACGGTCTGTCTGCCTGTCACATGTCTCACAGTACATCAGTTATATGATTCTGTCTGTGAATGCGGGCGTATAGGAACCAGGCAGTAGTACCATGGTGTGATGGGGGAGTATGGCTAGTTCTGTACATATGTGTGACTGTAGTATGTTTTGGATTATCCGGCAGGTGCGACTTTACATTCCCATAAAGATTTCCTCCAATAACAAAACCTCTGCACCGGGTCAAGATAGAAGGCACACATAAAAGGAGCAGTTTTGGGACATATGCTTACAGTATTTATTTTTCTGATCAGAAATCAGTTTCATTTCATGTTGTGTGGGATGGAAGGAAGAGCGTAAGCTGTTTTTACGACGTTATCGGACAACTCAAGACAGTTGTATGATTCTAGAGATGTTAAAAAATAAATCTATGGCCAATATAGCACTGTATCCATTGAAGTTCTGTGAGCACAAACTTTTGCTGGTGTGACACATAATTTAAGGACTAAATCAGGATCTCTAAATCATAATTGCTCTACTGTAGCGAATATTAATGATTATAAGATGACCATGTTTATAAAATCATAAGAACCAAGTTAAAAACAGGTAATTACCAGAGAGTCTTAAAGCTAAGCTAGGCTAACCACGTCCTGCTTGTAGATGGGGTAATGGATGGTTCCCGTGTTCATGCTAAGAGTCCGTGTGAAAACCCCCATTTTGTTGTAGTCACAACTTTGGAAGTAGAAGTTTTCGGAAAGCTTTCGAGTTCACAGTTTGTTACATGTTGCTGACATTTTTAGAATCGGCAGAAGCCACAATAGTTAATCATTCAGTGGACGGTAACTTAATATATTGTAATTTTACTCATATATAATTTTATGTCTGAGGAAAATGTTGATATTTCCAACGTTAAGTTAGCTAAATAAATTGTCGTCCTTCGGTGGCTTCTAGATGCTAAAAGCAAGAACTCTTTTGGCGTCCATGTTGCCTTAGAGCGTTGCCTAGTAACAGTGTTCTCATGACGTAACCACTTGAACGCCGAGCATATCGTGCTTCCATGTTGTACCACAAGCTCAGAGACAGCAATACACGTGAGACTGGTATCGATCCTTTTTTCTAAATTTCCCAAAAACGCAAACCATTACCACATTACAGACATCACATTTGCTGAAATTCATCTCAGACATTGGCACATTACTTCAAGAAACACTGATTCTGTTTTGTTCTTATGTCCCGTAAAACGTTTGGCTGAACTGGTGTCTTTATATGAGAGAGCCTGAATCAGGCCAGACCCCACCAAGCCACCTCATACCTTGTAAACGGCGTTCCCGTCTTTCTCTGTAGACTGATGTCATCGTTGTACAGCCCTGGGTGACAGACTGGAATGTTACAACCTGTTGATTGAGGCAAAGGATTGTGGGTCCGTGTGCTGTGTATGTGTGTGTGTGTTTTTTACTTTAACGTGTGGAATGAAGAGACTATGGCAGAGAGAATCAGCACATGTTCGTGCATGTGTATGCCTATGTGCATATGTATGGGAGCTTTGCTGCAACACTGCTGTGTGAAGACTCGTCTCGGTACCGGCCAGCTGAGAGCGGGGGAGTGTGTGCACTGCCTGGACATTCACAGCAAACTCACAAAGCTAAATAAGCCCACTACTCGCTTAGAGGCACAGATACAGTAGGAGGAATACGCGATTGTAGCCAGAGAGTTTATGTTGCTTGTACCATTAGCCAAATTCCCTGGGCAGACAGAGTGGAGACTGTGGTGTCTGGGGTCATAATGACTGGTCATGCTGGTTGGACCCGAACCATGGGAGCCTCCAGTACAGCCTCCAGCTCCACTTTGGAGGAGAATTATCCAAAAATATGTGATCAAGCAGTTTTTCTTGTCCTCAACTGTACATATGACAGATGGCTGACAATTTGGAGATAAAGTAAAGGTTATGGGATTCTGACCTCACTGGAACGCCTCACTTCTTAAACCCCACAGTGTGCGTTTGTTTCATGGGGGTGGGGGTCTGTGAGAGAGGGAGGTGGTGGTACAAGTCCTGGGAGCCCCACTGTGCGGGCAACGTGGCTGTTTTCTTAAAAAACTGAATAACAAACCTCTGGCCTTGTTGGTGTTGAGAGGGGCATTTTTGAAGTGACACAGGGGACTCTTAAACCCAGTGATTTATTGCTAGACTCATAGTAGGGGGAGAGAAGCAAGACGTACCCACCCTGAGTACAGCAGGTGTGGGCTGAAGGCTGCAGCACTACGGTCATCATAACCATGATGAAGAGGGAAGGACTGAACTAACATTAAAGAAACTGTAGACCTATACACTACACAGGACCATTCTGTATGTTTTACTGCCTACATATAAAGTTTTGATGTTTTAAATATATTACTTTTCAGCATATAACCAATCTGTGGATATGACAATGGTTTTATCAATTGATTTTGCTCATTTTGAGTCTTAAAAGTCATGTTGTACTTCAAATTGGTAATAAAACGGAGGAAGGAATCAAGGTCATTTTTTTTGTCATTTTACAACACAGGGTTGTACAAGAAAATGAGAGTTATAGTCCTTTCTGGCTGCACACGCATGGAACATATACTAAAAATTACTAAATTACTAAACAGAGTAGAGCAGGATAAAATGATAAATGAAATTAAACCAATATATACAGCCTCAATAATGCCAATATGCTGATAATAATAATGCTAACATTGTTTATTGTGTTCTGCATCTTAGATTAGCATGTTAGCATGCTGATGTTTTCTAATTAGCGCCAAACACAAAGTTCAGATGAAGCTGATGGGATTTTTTTTTTTTTTCCAAAAGTGACCTGCTGGTGGCATTAGAGGAAAATTGAGATTAATTTTTCTGGGCATCATGAATTGATGAACCAAATTTCAATCCACTCAACAGCTGTTTGGATCAAAGCATGGCTGAAAATTATTTAAGGGTGATATTGATGCAGTGAGCTGCAGTGGCAACGAGAATGCAAGCACGATTAGTGTGGTATAGTTAAATTATTCTGGACATAATTTGGAGTTTCTTGGTTTAGTGCCCTCCATTGTTCGTGTGTGGGGTTAGTTCAGTGGGACCTAAAGGGTCAGAGAAGGAAGGTCAAGGTTCACTCTTCTGGGCACTGGGGCAAAAGTTCAAAATAGTAAAAGTCTTAAAAGAAAGAAGCTGATCACACACTTATTGAAAAGCATTGTAGGAATAACCCTGATTTACTAGTTGTCTGCTGAAAGAATCCGCCAGCAGCTGGATGCCCGTGTGTGACATCATGAAGAGGTAAATATTAACTCAGTGTGAGATCAGAATCTGGCAAGAGGGGCATAAATATTTTCAGACTATAGTTTGGTAATAATATAGTACTTGGATGAGTAAAAAACAAACAAACATAGTACAGGTTCCTTTAGTGGTGAGTTAGGTAGTGTGCAGCCTGTCACTCTCATGTTGGAGACACTGTTTGTTTAATAGATCACCAGTATTTTTGGGTGCTCTCTGGCAGGTCTAAATTCCACAGCTCTCTGTCCCTACGAGCGAGGTGACACGGACACTTTCAGATGTTTACTCCTGTTTGCACTGCAAATTCCAAGATTGCCTCATGGTGAAGAGAGGAGGAGTAAGGAATGCGAAAGCCTTACAAACTCACATGCCATAAACTCATCTGAATATGTGACAGGACTATGGGATGGCAACTCTTAAACTGTTAAAAACAGATTCTTAACAGTGAGTTACTGTGGTGATGGGTTGATTGTCTCCGCTTTATGACTGTAAAATGTAAACTCACAGCTGTGCAAATATTAAAAAATGCATCTACAGTTGCCATGCTGCACGGTGAAGCAGAGGCAGTGAGCTGCCGGAGCTCCGTACGCCTTAAGACACCGTGTGCGTACATTCACAACACAGAAGTACACACTGTTTGAAGAGTAGAGGTCACAGAAAATAGTCTGTGAAAGTTGGAGACTTAGAGCAAGAGATTGACAGTGATGAATGGCAGAGTGGACACAGATTGCTCCGTAGGTTACAAATAAATCTAATAGGAACACTGACATGCACACTGTGTCCTCTGTCTAAGTGCCATCCCGTCTGCCATCTACATGTTTTTACTATTGATAAGCAGCATTTATAGTACAACCAAATGAGTGTTTATGTTCTGCCTCTAAGTGGTGCTCCACGGGAACGCTGAGGCAAAAACACAAATACCTAGTGTAACTCTCATTCATCTGGGCCTCTGGACAATGTCATGCATAATACGCATCATAAACTTTCTCAGGGCACAGACGAGGCGTGCCAGCTGGTGGGAAAACAAAGACACTCTATAGTATGTTCCGTGTGCAGTGCTGTGTTTGGGTAAGTACACACAAAATATGCTGGTGATCATTTCTGTCTGTTTGCATTAGTGTGTGGATTCTTGCTGTACATCAGCATTCAGTTAGGAACCATGTCCTTATTTTATTCTCGTGTAGCAGAACATCATGAGTCCGCCTGCTTCTCACTCATTCTTCTAATCTCCAGGCAGCAGCCATGTGGGGGATAAACTATATACTAGCTTTGTATTGTAAAGCTGTTAATTTAGTCCCTCACACTTAAACTTATGGTTTATATGTGGTCATTTTTGTTGTATACTACACGTGAAAACATTGTGACTTATCCTGAAACCAGACGGTATAATCTCCATATAACAAGAATAACTACACAGTATAACCTATATACTGTATAATCTGGTAAGTAGTAGTTAGCTGGAATCCAGTTTCTAGGTAAATATATTAAAATCAAATTAACATAACAAATAGTTGCTTATTTAGACATCCAGCAGATACAGAGCAACATTAGCAGTTATTTTGAGTCGTACTGTGAATGCCCAATATTGACTCTCCTTGTAGCTCTGTTTTGGTCTCCACAACACCTTAGAGAAATATTTGGCTCTTTAGGTGCTAAATGCTGCATCATGTCCACAAGCTTTTTGCTGACTTTGTTTGGCTCATCACAGCTTTTCTGCTGAAAGCTGCTGCCTGCTTGGGCTGAGAATAACACGGATTAGAGCAGTGAGATGGAACCAAAACAGTTTAGTTGCAGTAAAACCAAAGCGCTGACCTTAAAGATGCTAATACGCTCCCTAGAGCAGAGGGGGAATCATCCCTTTCACATTACACAGTGCTGATGTAAGATGAGAGAAAGCGGAGGGTTTTACAGTCTGGACAGTCAGTGCACAGGCTCTACTTTCACGTGCAGCAGCATACAGTACAACAGGTGCAGGCCTGATGGTGAGAGGCCGTTGTGAGGCCCATTGAGGCTTCATTAATGGAACAGGAAGAGAACTGAAGCACGAGGGCAAACACACACAACTCATTACCCCCTGGCTATCGTGTACCTTTCACACCGCAACTCAAAGTGTGTGACTGTGTGTGTGTGTGTGTGTGTGTGTGTGTGGTACATTTATTGCATTTATATGAGTTCTGTGTTTGAGTGGGCGGGTGGGGAACAATTACAAGCTAATGCTCCTTAGAGATGATAACTACATTATAGTATTTGATCTTACGGTTGTGGGCTCCATTATATGTATAAATGTTATAGCGATGAAGCAAACAGAAAGCTGGCTTTAAGCTGGTCATCTTGTTAATGAAGGGTGATGTCATCTAAGTTATAAGATAATAAGACGAAAGGGCGTAATGTTCCTGACTGTGTCATAGAAACAGAAATTTCGATAGCATCATCACAAAAAGACTGACAGTCCTCAGAAAGCTGACTAAGCTGACATTTGGCTGTTGGAGATGCAACAGGACATCCACCCTTTTACACCACTGTGTCACTTTGGAGCCCACTATCCCACATGCACGCACACATTACGCCATCCTCAAACAGGACACACTGCTGGCTTCTGTTCTGCATCTAAAAATCAGGAAAGCAAAGAGCAGAGCGGTTGACGCAAATGAATACGCAGTGGCAACTGGTACAGTACAGTACAGGCTGAATGTACATACTGTACAATAGTTCATTTCTGGACGCGTCAGAGTTACTAAGTTGTTGTAGACAGGTGTCAAAACTGCCCTGGAAAGTGTCTGTCATCACACACCAACAAAGAACCTCTGAGAAAAATTGTATTTTTAGTCTGCAACTGCGACTGAGTGCTCATCAGAGAGCCTTTCACCATGTTTAGCGCTGACTAGGTTTCCACACCGTTGTTATGACAGGTGTAAAAGCAAGGATGTTATTTTTTCTTTCGCTTCCAGACAAATGCAGATGTTGAACGTACACTAATGGAAGACGATCCTCATATGAGGTAAACAAAACCTCTGGCACAACAAACTTTTTTATGATTCAGTGCACCTATACAAACTGATGGAAGAAGTTTTCTAACTCGTTACTTAATCACAAGGCAATATCAGAGGTGAATATACTGTATACTATCAAAAGCAGCATGATTGACACACTTACGTATAATCAATACACTAATTCTATTGTTCAAAGTGGCACCCATTCTGAATACTTTGTCTATACAGAACAATGGAACTACAGATGCCAGAAAGAAGTCTCACAAAATAGGAAAGTAAATGAAAAGTAAATATGTTTGATTACTTCTCACCTCGGAATGAATACATGCATATTTCTAACTGTGCAGTTACTGCAGGTATTGTATTGTCTGTTATGCACAATTGTTCAAATGCAGTGAATATTGTTACATAGTCTGTATTCCATTTAAATGTTGAATTATGACCTTGTGTGTGTATGTGTGTGTGTGTGTGTGTGTGTGTGTGTGTGTGTGTGTGTGTGTGTGTGTGTGTGTGTGTGTGTGTGAATCTTGGCTGTTTTATACTTTTTTCCCAGGTGTGTGCCAGGACAGGTGATCTTAAACAACCAGCTCCAATGTGGGTTCATACACAAGAGTAATGAATTATTCTGCTTTTTACTGCATACAATGGCCCGTAAATCACAGTATTAATGAGGGAAACATTCCTGTTTATCATTGTCATCTGCAGCGGGCGCTCAGCAGGGGGATGTGAGTATGTTTTGCCACTATAAATTATGGCATAACTTTTTGGGAGGTTATATTTACTCTCAGTCAAGTCTCCATCCCTCCATCCCTCCCTTCCTCCTTTCCTCTCTCTCTCCCACCCACCCAAGTGGCTCCACCCTCCAGCAGATATAAGCTGTGTCCACAAGGTGTGCGTCCGTTATGAGCACATATCCCAGGGTTCCCTCTGTGTGGTTGTCTGTCAGTCTGCCTTTCTGTCTCTTAGTCTGACTGCAGTGATTATTTCCCCATAAACGGCCGCTCACAAAGGTAAGCACTGTCCTATTTTCATCCCTATTAGCAGTTTAAATGCGTGACTGACACAAGTATTTTCTTGTACACCTGCATGAAAGTTGTTTTATTGCCTTCAATGAATTGTTGGTGCAGAGTTCATTTTCCAGTGTTGCTCCACTGCATACTACACCTCCAGTGCATCCTCTAATGAGGTAACTTAAAGTTTATTGTGTATATATTATTGTAGATATATTTAATTAACATCCAAAATAGCTTTTTTCACACTCTTTTGAAAATTAATATTAAATGTAGCGAGTGACAAAACAAAATTTCAGTCATAGCTGTTGTGGGTTGCTGGGAGATTTGGCCTTTAGCTACGGAGTTATCATCATTTCTGCACACCATCATTCTGAAGTAGGCAGAACATCTGCTAAAGTTAGAGTGGTGTTCTAGGCTGCCGCATGTACAGCATCCTTAGTTAGACTGCTTTTCTCTGAAGTATGTGCTGTGCATCCATCCGTAAGAGAATGCCTGTGCTGAAGGCAAACATGCATCCAAATGTTTTGTGTGCGTGTGTGTATGCAGAAAGCAAAAGCCAAACTGTCAGATGTATGTAAGAGCAGCAGTTTGGTGAGAAGAGACTGCAGAGCAAACACCGTCTTTCCCTCTGAGCAGCTCTGTCTCTCTGTGGCCTGGTTTACTTTTTAATGCTCTTTCTCTGACATTACTCAGCTTTTCGGTGCCTTCTCAGTCACAGCGACTATTAAATGATTCACTTGCTAAAGGATGAAGTTTTGACTACTTGGTTATATCAAACTCATAAGTTGAGCCTGAGGATTTACAACTGTATGTTTTCCCCTTTAGGCCTGTTAGTTTGATGCAACAATCTGCAGTGCATTCATTAGAACTGGTTCCAGCCATCCATACAGTTCTGCCTTACAAAACAAAGCTTTTTACAGACTGCAGTACTTTAGCTGCTTGACTATGAACAAAGTCAATGTAAGGAAAATGATTTTGATTCATTTTGGTCATACAGATTGGAACAAAATGAAAAATATTCTTTGCTCTCACTTGGTCTTTCATAAGACTAAGATCAGGTATTTATTCTCTTATTTGATTATCAATATGTAATTTTGTCTTTGCTGTACTCTGACCTGATCAGTGGGCACTACATTCAGGGACCTACAGTAAAATACACATAATAATGTGCACAAATAAAACTATTTAACACAAACACAAACATATTTCTAAAGAGTTTCAGTGTTCCTCACCTTCTTCCTTTGAAGCACTGATTAAAAATTCATCCATTCTTATTGTTATTATTATATAGTTTCTATTTTTTATACTTCCTCTACTGTAGATGTACATATTCTTTTGTGTCTCCTCGTGTCTGCTGTGACATTGTAAATTTCCCCGTCGTGGGACTAATAAAGGAATATCTTATCTTATCTAATTCCACATAAAGCTCCTCTTCCTCTCTTTATTGATCATTGCATCATAGTATAAAATCGCTTTGTGGCCCCAGCAGTGAAAAGAGATGAGACCCTTAAACATATCTGGCCCTGTGCACAAGAAGTAACTTTTCAAAATGAGTGTGTGCTTGTGTGTGTGTGTGTGTGTGTGTGTGTGTGCATACAACATTGTACCCTCCCTGTATACATTATTCAGCAAACTTCAGGAATGCATGGGACAAAAGAATCCAATAAAAACCTAGAATAATGGCAGGGTAAAGGAGAAGGAAAGAAGTAAACACTTAAGCTATTTAGCTGCACAGCTGTGGCAGTGTGTGTATGTGTGTGTGTGTGTGTGTGTGTGTGTGTGTGTGTGTGTGTGTGTGTGTGTGCGTGCGGAGTAGCTGTATTTCTCTGGTTTGTGTGCGAGGTTTGTTTGAACGAGGACTTTTGCAGCGTGACTTGAAGAGGTGTTAATTTTATGAGGTGTGCTTTGTGATAAAAACTGGGTTTAAGGAGCCGTGGAGCTGCAAACATTTTTCCTTTTCACTGAGAAACCGCAACATCAGTGAGCTCACCAAGATTGAGTGCAAAGGGTGCTGCTGGCTTAAGGTTAAATTTGTTAAAGGCCCTTGCGGTGTAGGGAGGAAGGCAAAGTGGTTCGCCAAACATGTTCTGCGGTATTTAGACACCAGCTTTTGGTCAGGCTGCCTGTTAGATGCAAAAGAAGAACTAAGTTGGTCAAAATAAGTTAATGGTTTTGGGTCTAAATGCTTCTGTAATGCTTTCTGTACGTAAATACACAGACATGTGTGCTCATGTACTTACTTAAACAACCAGTGATTTCTTGTTCAAACTCAGGTCCTTCTCCAGAATGTGATCAGTATCATTTGAGCTCTTACATCTCACCACTACACTTTTCTGTCGTACCTTTTCCCTGCTTTGCTAATAAGGTGGTTTAAAGAGGCATGCAGTCTCGCCCTCAGACTCCCACCGCAGCCTGCAAGGTCACCGAGTGGCTTCAGGTCACTGAACCGGGACGTTCCCAAAGGGAGAAAAGGGCCGGCGAGGGCAAACAGACAGAAATGAGGCAGGGGGTGAAGATGGTGCAGAACAGGCATCGCTCTGTTCGTACAGAGACACGGGAAGAAAGGGAGACGGTGGGAAGAGAGTTGTCTGCATGTGACGGAGGAGAGAGAATAGACAGATGTGTCTGGAGACGTGGGGATGGCAGACACAGAGCTAATATTTCCATCTCTGTCTAATGCATGAGTGGAGAGATTTAACAAAATCCTTTTGAGAAAGAACATCACACGCTGGCTGTGTAAAGTTTGGTTGTGCTGTCCCATCAGCTGAGCTCTGTCTCTGGAAGAGAGTTTCTTCTTTTTTTCATGTGTCTGTGTGTTTGCATGAGCGATATAAATCCAGGACACCAGAGACAGGTGTGTTTCCCTAAGTGAAGAGTCAGCCAGCAGCTGCTCTCAATCATAATCTGATTCTCTTCTCTTATTCCACCTTACAAAGAAATGTCTAACTTTTACATTAGTGACCTCATGCCGGGCCTCAGAGCATAACAAGCCCTTTGTAACGTTACTATTTAGTGTTATCAGTGTTATTGTAGGCTGTCTTGTTCCGAGAAATAATAATATCTGTCTTTCTTACAGAGATTGATCAATTCATTCATTAATTCTAAATCCTAAATCCAATTTTGAGTCTTGAAACTCAAGCAAATCTACACTTCAGAGCTCGGCACTCAGACCTGTAATGTGTTTGGAGTGAAACCTCCACATTATAATGACTTCCTTATAATTATGTGTGATGATAGCACTGATGCTGTATAGACATTGTATGATAAACAATAAATAAGTAATTTACAGGCATTTAAACACAGTATAAGTGTTCAGTAACCCCACAAGTCTTTTTCAAAAATGCGGTCCTCCATCATGTTTGAGCCTGTTAACCATCCTGTTAGCATGTAATGGTAAATCAGCAGTATTAAGGAAGCAGACATCAGTTTGGACATGCTGTAGTTTTCATACCCTTATTCTTTCTTTACACATTTGTTTGAGGGTTGAACAGCTGCTGGGGTTTTAATGAGATTCTGGAGATTGCAGCTTGTATAAATGGCAGTAGCCAACACCTCAGCGTCCGCTGGGTGGAGGTTGACTCAGCAAAAACAACATCTTACAGGCACATGATGCCCATGAGTCCTCTCACGTCGCACACCTGACGGACAATTCACTGTGTTCTGTTTATGTAAAATGTCAAAAAAGATGGACATCTGGAAGTAGTAGAGGAAACAGAGGCGCACACATACACACACATACACACACGGTGCGTACAATGTAGACCACTTTGTGGTTTGCTTGTTTTTGAGACTGTCTGGACCAGGCAGGACGTGCTGTGAGCTCACTGGTGTATGACCAGAGGCACATGATTTTGGCAGCAGATGTTGAAAAATGAGAGCCCAGACCACAGATATTTGTACCTTGTTCCTTGTCGCCCTGGGCTGTTGTCTCATGGTTCATGTGGTCGGTTAAATTTGAGTGACAGAACTCACTGAAGGTGATGGGATGCGGTAAGTATATGAATCATCTATCAATGCATCAATGAAAGATGGAGTGATGTTTGCACACATGCCACAGAAGTTTAATAATGGCACCCTTTCATTCATACTTGGGTCTTCATCAGATCTGACTACTTTCATATTGACTGATACATACGAATGTTATGTTTTCTGAATATTCACTAATTCTAATATTTTAGCCACACTAACAGCCTGGTTCAAGGGTTGGTCTGTCAGTCCACTCCTTTAGTCCAGACTGAGATATCTCAGCATATTTTGGATAGATTGCCATCAGTGTTTGTACACACATGCGTGGTCTCCAGAGGATACATCCTGGTGATTTCTGTGATATTCGGGCTTCTCCTTTTGCACCACTATGAGGTTGACATTTGTGGTTTTGAGAGATTTGACTAAACAGCTATTGGGTGGATTGCCATGTCTCTGGTTTCGACATTCATGCTCCCTCGGGTTGAATCTTTATCATATTTGGTGATCCCCCTCACTTTTCCTCCAGCGCCACCATCACATCCAAATGTTGATGTGTCCAATACTTTGGATCATGACTAAACATCAACGAAACTAATGACATTCTCATCAGCCGAATGGTACACTGCATTTAGTGCTTACTAGCACAGTAACACTGCAATTATACCAAACATTTAGTTATTAGAAAACAGAAATAACATTAGTTAGGCCATTAATTTAGGGAGGGTCACCGGATCATGAATACATGGTTGATCAGAAATTGTTTGAGCTTGTTTGCGATCCATATGTGTCCATTGCACATTGTCCAGTTTTTCCACCATGTCTGTTTTTTTTCCTGCCTCATAAACAAACCAGTATGAAAAGGGTCTGGATCTCACATGGACGACATCTGCCTGCCATGGAAATGTAGAACATGGTTGCTGTTCCTGTTTTAGTCTGTGTGACAAATGACTGCGTGGCAGACAGTTATCACTGAAGGAGCCAAATTGTTTTACACCAGTGTGTGAAAAATTAAACTGTAAATCTTACAAATGTGAAAAACAGCTCACGGTACTTTCCCCACACCAGTATGACTTCTCACTGCTGTGGCACATTTATATGTGACCATCTGTATGAATACACATAGAGGGACAACATTAGTGTTTAAGAATAAGATTAACTGAAGCAATAGACTCCCTTATAGTCACTTTGTTATAACTGTGCCCTCCTCTTTCTCTGTTTTCCCATGTGACAAGTAGAAATGTGGAAATTGCTGGTTAATGTTTATGTCAGAGTCTGAAAGTGGCCCTGCTGTATGAACAAGTCACTCTGGAAGCAACACTTATGTAGAATAATGTGTTGGAGCGAAGCACACCAGGTAAAGACAGGCGGTGTTTTCATCACTCTCCGGTCGCCATGACAACGTTGTGGTGTTGCTATGTGACACTGAACAGACCCTCGTTGTAGGGTCCCTCTGATCTGTACAACCCTTTAAAAACATCTATGTGCAAACACACACACACACACACACACACACACACCTACAGTGAGCTGGGACACTGCTAAAAGTTGGTGAAACTTTTTTACACAGTACTTATATACTGTATATTATACATACGTGGTCATATTAGAGGAATTATCTACATTATCTATCACACCTGATCCTCTCTTTGGTTAGCTAAACACAAAATAAGCATACTTATATTAACTGTCATATTAGATGTTATATAATTTACATTTCGTCTAAATTCTGTAAATGAGTTTGAAGTCAGAGAAAACACAGTTACTCTTATTTTGTCGTCTTATTTCTCCAAACGGAAATCCTAATGAAGAAGTTCTCTGTAAGGTGACATTTTATGAAAAAGTGTCAAAAGTGCACTTACTGCACATTTTCTTCCGCATTATTTATCAATCACATTTAGATTAAATATCTTTGTAACGTTTAAGGCTTTTTGAAAAATGCGTAATGATATTTTTCCCTATCAACCATGGTATCAAAAGGATATTTCAAAAAATATGTTAACATTTCTGTAAGTGGATGAATATCTGAGATCAGGCCTGAGCTGGACAAATGCTTCTAAACAGTGTTTACTCACCACGAACATGTCAACACACACATTTATGTGTTTAAGAATGTATGTACACACACATTTCAGTATTGACTCTGAGAAAAGGTGGGAATTGGGCTTTGTTTTCCTCTTTTTGCTGTGTTGTGGAAGACAGAGAAGCACAGCGGTGTGGTTCCTCACTGTTAAATAGTGGATGAAGGTTTGCACCTTTAGGCTCTTTGCTTTTGTTGGATCCCTTGACTCTGAGTTTTGTTGGCAAAAGTGTGTCTGAATATTTAAGTCCAACAAATGTCTCCGGATCAATGCACCTCTTTCTTCTAGCCCCCACATCCAGCCCAGAGGTTTTTTCATTTGTACTCTACAGCATGCAACACATACAAATATATATTCAGTGTCACTCTTTGTCAAGAACAATCAGAGCTGAGAGAAATCATAGACAATGGACAAGACTTGATGCTCAGGTTAGTCTGTGTCACACCTTACACTTAAAGATCAGTTTTATTCTTGTCCATTTCCCTCACCTCTGTGTTGTCTGTAGACCTCACAGATTCGTATTGTTGTTTAGGAAAGTGGGAAGCACAGTTGGCGCTCAGTTTCCGCTCAGTGGGCTAAAACAGGTTCCAATTCTCATTGGGAAAACTCAGCGGTATTCCTCTGGACTCTTTGGCATGTCTGGCTTCTGTCGCTGTGGAAACTAGGTGGGCTCCTTTCAAAGGCCAGCTCTCATCGGGGGAGACAGTGGCACGGCCATGTCAAAATCACCAGTCGACTGAGAAAAGGTCAAAGGGCGGAAAAGATCCAAAGAGCCAGTGATGGAGTGGACACTAAGGATGCGGTTTAGGATGTGAATTAGAGAAACTTCAGAGGAGTCGGCTGTGATAAAATTAGGACTGGGATCAGGGGTGAATCCTGGACAGGGAGAGTGGCAGGAGATGAGTATACTGAGACTAAGATTGGGATGGCACTTTTAAAGAATAACTTAAAACAGGTCAAGAGGAGGAGGAGCAGTTTATGGTGAGCAATTCATGGAGTGTGGAGCCAAAGAAAAAACCCTTTCCCTACTCTGTTATTGACCATCTAAACCAGAAAGCTCAGGGGTTAAAAATGGATGTAAGTCATGAATAGGCAGTCTGAACTTGCTGTACCAATAACTGAACGCAGTCCAAAAGGTTGCTTGTATGTCTGACAAGCACTTGTAAGTGCCTTCAGATGTATCTCACTTCAAGTACCCTGAGCGCCCGCCTGTGTCATCTTGTCAAGAATTTTTATTGTTTTCCGATTCATTTCTTGTGTCATTGCCTGACTAAATGTATTGCAGTAATGGAGGAACACCTGAATGCTCTTATTAGCACAGGCAGGAGTGGTGTGTGCACCAGTGAGCTAACTAGGAGGTGGCAGAAATACTTCACACTCTTGTTAAAGATTTTTTTTTTAAGGAGTGTGAGTGTTGGGCAATGAATGCATACATACACCACATATCTTGTTCATTTAGTATTCAGGCTAAGCAAATCTTCTGTATTGTTTACATTGTCCTAAAAATATGAATATGTCCTGTAATAATGCACACATAAGTACGTTATTACAGCCATAGGATTGCACACCTAACCTCTGTGAAGGCGTAACGCACTGTTGGGAACTCACACAGTAGGACTGATTAATCACAGCACAGGTATTTAAATATCTTTTGCAGGTTGAGCTAAAGGCATCACATCACATTTTTTCTAGCTCATATTCAAAGTAATGGTACATTTTAAATCCAACATACAGACACCAAGGGAATTATTTTTAATATTCTGACATTTAGTGTGGCTCCCTCCTGTGGATTACTGTGTAAACTGCAGTTAATCCCTATAGCCTATGAGAGTCACATACTAGTCCTGTGTGCTTTTAATGCTAGATTTAAATGGCATATAATAATTAACCATGTACATATCAGCCAAAGCTGAAGTCAACGCACATTTTAACTTACTGTTCTCAAGTACAATATTTTCCTATTGTCCAGCAGTAGGTTATAAATCAGTGGGCTATGAAGGTACTGGTAGACATTAGACATAAGCAGTCTAATTAATAAAGATCACAAATCAACAAAAGAAAACTACTATCGTATTATAACTTGAACACATTTGAATATCAGAAAATATGTTGCAGCATTATTTGCTGCAGAGCACCATATCAAAAGCCAAGATGTATCACTGCCTTCATACAGTCACTTCATTTTTCTGCAACATTTGAGAGTTACAAGTGTCTTAAAACCTTAAGGAAATTAGAGAAATTGTTTCCCAGTATTGCTTTTGTTGCTGTCTTAATACCTCTCGTTAAATATTCTTGAAGGGTACTGAAGGAAATAACAGTGGTTTCAGACTGACAAATAAATTACATTTAGGCTTTAAAACATGAACAGCTTTGTTTAATGAACATTGTTTGGTGAATACTATTTATGGTGATACACTTACTATGATGGCACTATACTATGATGGGAATACACTTAACCAGCCCATTTACGCCAAAGTTGACCAGGAAAAACTCTTTGATTCTTGTCTGCCTATGATAATATTACTTTGGTGACACTCACACACTGCAAGTGCAACTGATTGAAATCACTGTTGACAAGACTATAGTGTAGTTCTGATTTAATTCCATCGGAGGGAGACATTTGAAGGTTCATGATATTTCAAGAAACACTAAACTGTGACCACAGCAATGTTTGATCTACTTTCTGATGTAGAAAATTAAAAATAGATGCAGCCCTTCCTCATATCTTGTCCTCTTTACCTTCTCTACAGGCCTTGGCCATGCCTCCCCTCCCTGTCCCCCTCTTCCTGTCGCTGCTACAACTTGTAGTATTTACATATGTGAGTGGTGGGGCGTACTACGGCCACAAGCAGCACCCCCAGCCATACCAGCCAATACAGCACCTCCAGCACATGGGTGTGGGCAAAGACGGCTTTCCCCAACAACAGTACCATGGCAAGGAGGTTCCCTACATGCAGTATCCCCACTACAGGAAGGAAGTACCCCAGATGCCTATGCATAAGGGCAAAGAAAATGCTCGTAAAGGGAGTGGATATAATGGTGGCCAAGACAAAGGTGAGAAATGTAACATTTTTAACAGCAACCAACAATTTTCCAACAACGTGAGACATTTAACAGACAAGACATGTTCTGGTAAAGCATGACCTTGGCAAAAGTGTTTCTTTGTTTTTAATGGCATATGGTGAGTTGTTTTTATCAAGTGCCACAGAAGAATTATTAATGGGAATTATTTTTTTACATCCCCCTTAGTTGTGTATGCACTTGTCCTTTTGGTAACTTTGTAAATGAAGTGTATTTTCAAATTCATCATATCTGCTTGAATATTTATCTCATTCATCACAGGTCAAACAATCCCTAGTGGTGCAGAGGGAATTCCCCAAGGAGAGCCAGGTCCAGCTGGGCCATCTGGGCCTGAGGGACCAGCAGGACCTCCTGGCCCTCCAGGAATTGGACAGCCAGGTCCTGCAGGACGACCCGGACCTCCTGGTCCACCAGGAGTACCTGGACTAGGCAAACCAGGTTTGCCAGGACCGCTAGGCAAGCCAGGAGCAAATGGTGAGGCTGGACCACAGGGACAAATGGGCCCTAGGGGTGAAGATGGGCCAGCTGGACAGCCAGGGCCACAGGGTCCCCCAGGACCACCTGGGCTACCAGGAATCGGTAAACCAGGTTTACAGGGATTACCAGGTCAACCAGGGCCCAAGGGAGAGCCAGGTCACAAAGGTCTGCCAGGACTTCCAGGCTTGCCAGGACCCAAAGGAGACAAGGGGATGGGCCAGCCAGGACAACCTGGTCATAAAGGGCTCCCGGGGCCTGCAGGACCTGCTGGCCCAAGAGGGCTGCCTGGTTTTGGAAAACCTGGGTTGAATGGGGCACCAGGGCCACAAGGACCACCAGGAGAGAAAGGACATCCTGGAGAGCCAGGACCAGCTGGGCCGCCTGGTGAAGGAGGACAGCCTGGCCCACCAGGTCTACCTGGTCAAGGAAAGCCAGGTCAAAATGGTCTACCAGGACAGCCAGGCATGCCAGGTGGGAAAGGTCATCCTGGACCACCAGGTTTGCCAGGAAAGCCAGGACTGCCTGGATTTGGCAAACCGGGACATCCAGGACCAAAGGGGGATAAAGGTATGGGTGGGCCACCTGGATCTCCAGGACCAAAAGGAGATAAGGGCTACGGAGGACTACCTGGTATGCTTGGACCCCCTGGACCAAATGGTTCACCAGGTCCTCCAGGCCCCATGGGACCCCCAGGAGGCTTAGGTGCACCTGGTCCTAAAGGAGATTGTGGAGATGGTGGACCTAAAGGGCTCAATGGAGCGAAGGGTGACCCTGGTGCTCCTGGGATACCTGGTAAGGATGGTATGCCTGGGGAGCGCGGAGAGCCAGGACCAAGAGGGTCACCAGGGCCAAGTGGTGCTAAAGGAGACGGTGGACATAAAGGTCTACCTGGTAGCCCTGGTCCTGCAGGACCTCCTGGGCCAAAAGGACAAGGTGGATTACCTGGTGAAGTGGGACCTCAAGGTCCTAAAGGAATCCCTGGAATGGATGGTGCAGCAGGACCAATTGGACCTCCTGGTTCTTTGGGGCCAAAAGGAGATCGTGGTCTACCCGGTCCACAAGGCATTGCTGGTGAGGGGAATCCAGGTCTTCCTGGTCCCATGGGACCCCCAGGAAGAGAGGGCTCATCAGGACCTCCTGGAACACCAGGTCAGCCTGGCCCTCCTGGACCACCAGGCCAGCCTGGAGTACCTGGTCTGTCCCCCGACATGGCTGGAGTGCTCTCTGAGATGGGCCCTGGCCTTGATGGTGTTAAGGCTGGTGGTTATGGTAAGAAAGGCAAGTATGGAGGCAATGGTGCAGAAGTAATGGGTGCCAGTGGATTGGAAATGCCAGCATTTACAGCTGTAGCAACAACTCCCTTCCCACCTGTGGGCACCCCAGTCATCTTTGATAAGCTTTTGTACAATGGTCGACAAAACTACAACCCCCAGACAGGAATTTTCACCTGTGACGTGCCTGGCATTTATTACTTTGCCTACCACATTCACTGCAAAGGAGCTAATGTGTGGGTGGCTTTGATGAGGAACAATGAGCCAGTGATGTATACATATGATGAATACAAAAAGGGTTTCCTAGATCAAGCATCAGGGAGTGCAGTATTACCTCTACAACCTGGGGACACTGTTTATATTCAGCTGCCCTCAGATCAGGCCGCGGGACTTTATGCTGGGCAATATGTACACTCCTCTTTTTCTGGGTATTTGTTATATCCGATGTAAAACCATAAATTGCAGGGAGAAAGAGGTTTCAGTGAGAACAAAGTGGGAGAATATTTTTGTACAATACAAAGCAAGATTATAAACCACCTTACAGTACACTGAACAGTCTTTCTTAATGTGTAGTCAACAAACTATTGATCTTGTCAGCAAAGAAGAGAGGACAAGGTAAAATATCTCAAGGAAAATCTGAAGTATGCCGGTCTGTATATACAGCAGCGTTTATACTATATAGCCTTATAGCCATTTAATTGCGAGAGCAAAGGTGTTTTCTTTTACAGCTTTACAGATATAAAAGAATGTATAAAAAGGCATTCAAAGAACACCTCTAAGATGGTCATATAGAAAAATGAGTGCAATTTGTTGTTAGGTGCAAACATATGAAGGGAAAATGTAACATGTATGCAAAAGAAGATAAAACAAGCTGTATGCAACAGTGTCAATTTTTGTCCTGCACCTTTTAAAAATTGGCAGCTACCCCATATGGTGGAAAAATGTGAAATACAGTAGTAAACATGACGGCATTTATTCATTTTGGTAGGAAATTTATATTTTTGCATGCATACCTTTGTATAAATACAGTTTTTGTATCTCTATCGATAACGGAAAGCATGTAAAATGATTCCTCGAGAATGACAGAGCGTCGAAAGGTTTGCATTACAGCAGTTTGTGCATGTTTTAGAGGTCATATAACCTGCAAATGATTGAGTTTTGGGAAAAGGTTAATCGCATGCAATGTAATTCGGATTTTCTATGGATCAAAACTCCAAAGTCACCCAAAAAGAACTAAGTTAGCAAAATAGTGTGGGAGCGAATAAAATGGCCGTCAGTTCAGGTGTGTTGAAAGCCTTATATATAATAAGGACAACTGGTATTGGCGGCAAACTATTACAGCAATGAATGTGCTCGCTTGTAGGAGCACAAAAGGAGTCAAAATTAAATAATACCACGTTGTAGACTGACAATTGCTCTCGTGAGTGAGACTGAAAGAGTACGAATGTAATATTAATTTTTTTGTTTTAATGTTTGCGTATAGGTTTTTGGATGTAGTGTTGTAAAAATATTTTTTTTTTGTGCCAAAATGCAAAGACCAAACAAACACATCACATTGCCCTGATCTATGAAAACCACTCCATACGCTTTTTTAAACATAAAAGCCCACAATATACAGCATTTTAGTGTCATCAACTAAACCACAGCATGTGTATGTGACATTTGGCAAATACCAGAGAGCACAGACCCTGCATGTGAACATGAACAGTTGTACAGTTGTATCTACAGTATAATACCCAACAGGGATTAAGCAGCGTTTCAGTCAATCCTACTATTGAAGGAAAGGTCAGACAAATCACTCTGAGGATTTGATCTAATGACTCTACATTTGATTAGTTTCACAATCATTTTAGTAATACATTGAAATGAAATATATTCTTTCTTACTGTTGCTGTTTTTAATTTAAAATTCAATCAATTACATCCTGTTACTGCTTTATATGCAGAATCCATTCTTAGTCCGAATGGTATACTTATACATACGAGGGCGTCATATTTGGAAAGCAAATTGTGGATTGTTGTTTTGAAATGAAACACTTTAACAGTAGGACTTGGTTGTCATCCAGTCCCTCTGGTGTGATTTGTTTAGAAGTGAGAAAAGCATCCTTGGTGTGATACATTTAGTATGTCTTGCTGACAGGTTTACAGGGAATACAAACTATATTTGGATGACAACTGATGGACTCAAAGCAAGTATTGAATATTGCAGCAATTCATAAAAAAACGTTATATCAGTAATTTATTATTGTATCTGCTGATCACCTTCATACAATGACAAGGACATAAAACATGACAACTTTTAAAGGAAAATAAATGTATATTTCTCCTTTTAACCGCTGTGCTGATATTGTCATTGTAACCAAAGATTTTATGTCTTAATGTTTCACATTTGTTATTATTGTCCATGTTGTTTTTTTTCTAAATAAACATTGTTTTAATTAAGAAGAAATGTTGACATCTCTATTTTTGAGCTCACAGAAAGCAAATCAAACTCATTTGACTGAGGCTGGTATATCAACTGAAAACTGCCTGGTCAGTTACTGTGGGGGCTCATCCATGAGAAACAGTAAGTTATTTAAAAATGTTGATGGGATTTTCAGGTTGCACCTGTCCTGGTTGACATTTAATGTGTGATTTCCTCATGATAAAGTTACCTGGTTAGTCGGTGATGTTTCATCTTTCAAGAGAGTTGAATACATTAATAAGGCATGCAAATAACATGCAAGACACTAGATGCTCACTCATCTTGCATTCCCGCCATCCCATATGATGATGATGTTTTTAAGTACCAAAAATTAAAAAAAAGGATGTTCAAGCAGCAGGAGTCAGTAAAAAAAGTTACTGCTGACATCTCAATTTAGCCATTGACATGCATACATACTGATGACAGCACCGAATTTAACAGAACATTGTCATTTACAGCAGAAGTATCTTTCCTACATCACCTACATGGACTTCAGCGTCTCCCTGCTAAGAGGACATGACGCAAACCTACTCTGACAAGGACTGATGGGAAAAATCTAACAATCCAGACACTGTAGGGGCTAACTAACATCAGCAACGGCAGTAATACAACACCAAGGATGCCAGCTGACGTTAAATCTGGAAGGAGAAGGAGAAGAGGAAGACCTGTTCTCACTCTCCCTGTGAACAGCTGATCTACACCAGCATCCATCTCACACACATGGCAGCGTGAATGTCTTTGATAATATCGTAATACTATGAAACAGGAATAAAAGATGAAAATCAAACAATATAACTTGGTTGACAACCTATCAAACAAACCGAAAGACTGGACTGAAACTGATAACTAAGCTGGCAAGAAACAGTTAATGTAAAGAAACAGGCACTGGTGAAAACGTTTTCACTCATATCTTCTGTGGTTATGCGTCTTTAAACATCAGCACCAAGTTGGCACCATGATTAAGTTAAGTGGTTAGTACAGTGATAACTCATTTTAAATGCCTGAAAAGCCATTTTTCCAAAATCAAAACAAGAGATGCTCAGACTTTCTTAGACAGGGTGGCATACTGGGGTCATAACACATAAAACCGACCCTTCATCAGCTCTGACTGCCCTTTAAATTTAAAACATCTCTCAGGAGAGATTGCAAACTGGGCAGAGTGGGCAGAGAGAGCTCCAGGCATACAATGTAACTGAAACTATGTCCGAAGCTCAATATCAGCTGACACTATAAAGATGTCTGTCCCAGTTCAAGTCGTGAATGGGCGTTAATGGTCGGGCCACAGCTGGCTGCTGATGCTGCGGAGGGAGGGAGGGCGCTCAGGTTGTGCGCATGCGCAGAGCTGTTCCCATCATCCGTCTGTCACATCTTTTGTGGGTGCAAATTCAAACACGGAGCTCAGCCTAAACGTGAAGGGAATAAGCATCGGTAAGCTTTGTCTGCAGTTAAAATTGTACATGCCGCCACGTAGTTTTGTGTTACTGCTAATGATCAAATGTCGCCAGCAACAACATTCAGTAACGTGACCCATCTGTTTAAAGGTGGTGCTGAATTAGGTTATCTAGCAGCAGCAGCTAACCCGCTAGCCTGCTTCCAATCCACAGCGCAGCTCACCTGCCTCTAATTCATCATTTTCACTTTAAACAGCTGCTCGTAGTCTTGGTATCAGAATTGGAGACCTGTCTGGCTTATTATGGCTGATTTAGTGTCATTATTTACTTTTTGTGTCCACTCTGAATGGGTCGTTTATGCTACACCTCCCCCACTGTGTGTCTAGTGATGAGAGCAGGTTAGAAGAGTCAGGTTTTGTGCCAAGAGCTTGAACAAATAGCACAGTAATCAATTAGTCCATCAAAACAGCTTATTGGCAACTATTTTCATACGTGATAAATTGCTTGAGTCATTTGCAATCAAAAATGTGCAAATATTACTTAGCTCCAGTTTCCAGTTTTGGGAATTTGCTAATTTCCTCAGTCTTATTTGATAGTAAACTAAACATCTTTGAACATATTTGGGCTTTGGATACGGCGACCGAGGACATCACCTTGCTATTTAGCAAAATTGTGATGGACATTTTTTTTTTACAATTTCCAGACATAAACTAGACCAAACAATTTTATGATTTAAAAAAAAAATTTCAAGTAGTGTCAAGTAGTTCTGTCAACTTTTATCTTCTGAAATAGGATTTTGTGTGTGTGTGAGTCAGTTTCCCCTCAACATGACGTCGCGCGTAGGCCCACGAGCTGCTGGTACCAATGGAAGTGACTTTAAACACAGAGAGAGGGTGGCCCCTTATTACCAGATGAGGCAAGTAACTTTGTTCTAGTTCTGATTTTGGTGATTAAATGTGAGTGTTATCTCTGAAGAGTCTATATCGACGAGGATCGCTAACACACCTTGCTTATCTGTTTCATTTGTTACAGTGCTGCCCTGAAGTCAGAAGTGCGGAAGTTAAACCTGGTTCAGCTTCTCATCTGGCTGCTGGTGGCGGCACAGATGACCGTCAGCCACTTAGAACTGGTGTCACATGACACAGTGTCCATGCCGTACCAATGGGAGTACCCCTACCTGCTCAGCCTGCTCCCTCTGATCTGCAGCAGCCTGTCACTCCCGAAGAACAATATCAGTTACCTGGTTATATCTATGATCAGCGCAGGGCTCTTCTCTGTGGCGCCTCTCATTTATGGTGGAATGGAGATGTTTCCTGTGGCGCAGCAGCTGTACCGGCATGGGAAGGCCTACCGCTTCATTTTTGGCTTCTCTGCAGTGACTGTTATGTACCTCATCATGGTGGTTGCCGTCCAAGTGCATGCCTGGCAATTATATTACATGAAAAAGCTGTTAGATTCATGGTTCGACGCCACGCAGGAGAAGAAGAAGAAATAACTGAGAAAAGCGAGCTGTGACTGGGCAAAACTGTGCTTTTGATCTTGATTTATTTATATGTTATGTCTCTTATTCATCTCTCCTTATCATTATCTATATCATATCATATAGCATCATACCTTAGGTAGCAGGGTCATCTGACACATGATTTAGAGATTTAGATTAACGATTTATGCAGGAATCTGGAATTGTTTGTCGCCAAAAGTGGCAAAAAATGTCTAGTACACACAGTCAAGAGTAGCGTGAAAGCAACATCCATAAATATGACATGACAATAAAACACCTTGTGCCCTGCTCATCACTGGGTCAAGACTACAGCTTTTTACAAAATAGAGAAATAGGTTATTTAGGACCAGGACGTCATTTTCATCTCTCTAAAAATGTTGCCATGATGTGAGCAGCATAGATGCACAAGTGTTCATACTTACAGATCAGAGAAGGCATGACTGTTCCCACATATACATTTTGCTTAGCGATTGCTAAAGTGTGTGTAAAAGGAACTAGGTTTGCCTTTGCTGCAGATGTGCTGATTTTGTCTCCTTCATTAAGAATACCTCTCACAATATCTTTTTTTTTTTTTTTTCAGAATGCATCTAAGTCAGTAAAAAAATAATCACAATATCTGCTTGCACCATTATGTTTTGAGGTTTTCTCATTCTGCACCAGGAGGCCAGTTTATCAAGTCTGTCTTCATGAATACGAGTTTGCATTGTAAACCAAATAAAAAAGAAAAATAAACTGAATGCTCTTCAGCTTGTGGCGTTCGCTGTTTGATCATCCTGACCATTAGGTGAGTCAACCTCATCGCACTTTGCTCCAGATGGTCTGTGGCTCCGCACAACGAGTGCCACGTACAGCGTGACGTTGACAGTTTGGAGGACACTTCCTGATGCTGCCACCCGGGTCTAGCTAGGCTAGCTAACAGATTTGATTTTCACGGTTTGGGGGAACCAGTGAAACACAGCGTGGTCAGGTCGTCTGATTCAGGTAAAAGACGTTCCTTTGTTTGGGCTCCAGCTGTAGTATGACTCACTTTTAACCACACAGCAGCTCCTGGGCTCTCCCTTTCTGAGTGGTGTGTTGCTAGCTTGTAAGCTAACCGCCTAGCATGCTAGTTAGCAGCTGACGTTACGTTCGCTTAGCAGGGGAGCTAACCGCTAAGCTAGCTCGCCCAAACAGGTGTCGAGGCTGATTCATAAGAAGTTACTAGCGAAAAGATCCACAACTGAGCTATTCTGATTTTAATAACGGTAAAGCCGAGTCATTATCAGGTAAAGAATGTGTTCTTAAACTAGCTCTGAATGGGGTTTAAGGGAAGCTAATATAAGATGCTCAGGAAACCGATTTTTGCCGATAAAGTGAAACTAAAACAGGTTATTTTACTGCAAAGCACGAAGCTACATAACGGTAATGGTGGATTAACTACATTACTGCTCTTTACCTGCGCACACACAGTTAAATGATCACTGACCCAGTAATGGAGAAACGGCCTAGCAAACGTTAGCAGTGACTGCTGCTGTTTATGGGCCACTGACAGATGACTCTGCGATTGAGCGTGTTTTACTATCAGCCTCAGCTCGACCTGCTATTTAACAATGCCATTTTAAAGGTTTAATTCTGAGCAATCAACCGTTAATGTGGTGGAGCTAAACTCGGTGGAAATCAGTCTGCTGTTGCCCCAGTTTAACATAACTGTGTGCTAAAGGTTAGCTACCGCACAATCCCTAGCATCCAGCCAATTATTCATCTGGCGAGCACAGCAAAAGCCGCAGCATTAAATTGGAATTAGATTCACAGCTGTATGTTGTGCAGCCTGGAAAATCAGCAGGTTACATCGTAGTAGATCCACCTGGTGACTACACACGATCAATTTGAGGCGTCAAATGAACACAGACTGTCGAGGAACATTTATCTGATTGTGTGTAAGATGTAAGGTAAGAGTTACACTGCAAATACATGGATTGCACACAACATCAAAATCTGGGAGATTCACCTGTCCAGCATACAAATGATTGCATTTTATTTCTGACTAGTTCGAAGCTTTGATTATCTTATCAAACTGATGGGCAATTTGGGTCAAAGTCTTGTCAGGGGTTTTGCAGCAGCAGCACAGATTTGCCACCTCACTGGGTGATGTGTGACCCTTAGACTCTGTAGTTCAAGTGAATGGGCACATTATTGATTGGATTGTTTCTGTGACTATAATTAATTAGATTATAATCTGTATAGGAAGATAGTCTAATTGTTGTGGATGGAGGGAGACTGTATGATTAAATCCGTTGTAATCCATCCAAGCTATCCCCTTTGTAGTTTGTGATCACTGTGATCAGTTTTAAGGAAAAGCTGAGTTACAGCAAAGAGGAACTGCTAATTTGAATGTTATCCCATTGTGCTTGTTAATGTGATTTTCACGGCAAACCCACGACTACACTTACTACTACTTACAGTCCTGAGGTCTGAGTTCAACTACATGATAAATGCTTTTTGATGTTCTTATTTTATTTAATGTATGAGGACCTATTTTATTCCGAAGATGGATGTACATGTAACTGTAAATAATTGAAATCTTTTAATACTGAGCAAAATGATGTCATTATTTGAGCTATAATGTTGCAGTCCTAGTTGGGTGCGGCATGTTTCTAGCATTGCAGTGTGTAACGACTATCACTTGCAGTACTGTCAGTATAGTCAGCCGCCTTGAGGCTGTTGATGACTTGAGTTATTCATGACCTCCTTAACCAGTTTTATGACTGATAACTTTTCTTCTGTAATAGTAAACATGTGATGAAGGTTAGTCCAGCCCAGCTGTCGCTAATATGTCATGGTTCTGGATTAAAATTCAAATGGGTGCTAATTAGCATTAACAGAGAGATAAGGAGAGCTAGGACAATTGGCATGTTGATTTGTTGGTTGTTTTTAAAACCGCCTCTCCTCTGACCCTGTCCAGTGGTGGGAGCAGAAGAGGTCGGACGGCACCATGAACGGCCAGCTGGACCTGAGCGGGAAGCTGATCATCAAAGCCCAGTTGGGCGATGACATCAGACGCATCCCTATCCATAATGAAGACATTACTTATGATGAGCTAGTGCTAATGATGCAGCGTGTCTTCAGGGGAAAGCTGCAGAGTAACGACGAGGTTACCATCAAATACAAGGATGAAGGTGAGTCAGGACGCAGACCTAACTGGTCTGAAGGGTGAAAGTGTTAATATTGACTGTACGTTTTCCTCAGGCCAGTTTATTTACCATGAACTAGTGTGTAGTTTATAATAGTGATATAAAATACAGGTCATATACTTATAGGGAATAATGTTATTTTTTTGAGAACATAGCATAATTTGTTTGATAGAGATCGTTTCCCTCACAGTAAATCATCTGGTCTCTCTTCTCCCTTTTTCTAGATGATGACCTCATCACCATATTTGACAGCTCTGACCTCTCCTTCGCCATCCAGTGTAGTAGAATACTCAAACTGACTTTGTTTGGTAAGACGTGAGAGGAGTTTCTGTACACAGCCATACAAGTGAATTTCACCTTGAGGAATCCAAATCTCAAGTCTTTGGATGTTTAAAGTCATGTTTAAATCATGTGATAGCGTCATCTTGATAAAATCTAGACCGAGATGTTTCACACCAGCTGTTGCGGCAACCAGTCACTGGAGGGCAGTCCAGCATGTGTATCGCACAACAAAACTCAGCTCTTCTCTGTCCAAAGGAAAGTTGTCTGCACTCCCTTCTGACTAATTTAGGGTGGAGTTTCTATGTGTTTCTAAGCTCTGGTGCAGCAAACAAACAAAGTGACAGGCAATAGATGGATGTATTCACAAAGGCACATGAATCTTAATCTTAAATATGTCCTGGGTAAGCTAAGTCCACATTCAGTAGGCCTGTAGATATGTGACTTCAGGTGTAGGTCAGCGGGGAATTAATTTGCAAACGTAAAAACACATACAAATCTGGGATTTTACCGAAATTACATACAGCACTTGAATTAATTATTAACCGATCATTACTTGAACTAGAATATGATTTAATAGTAATAATAACTTTTTATTTATATAGTGCCTTTCAAGAAACCCAAGGACGCTTTACATTGTTCATTGAATAGCAATACTATTGAATAGCAAGGCAAGCCCATTAACCACACAGCATATATGTGCAGCTTTATGGTGTTTTCCTTCTCTTATGATCACTAAACCTTGACAGAAACTGGATTTTTTTCCAGACAGTAACAAACAATAAATGTGTCGCTACTCAGTCAGTATGTTCCGTTTAGCCTATTAGTGGGTTTTTTTTTCTATTTTGTGGAAAAAATCTGATAGATGGATTAAGTTTTGGTAAAAATTTGTGGGCATAAAAGCTAAGTTAATAGAGACGTGTAGTCATTCCACCCATCTATTCATCCATCCAGTGTATCTTTTGAAAGGCCCTGGCGGGTGGGCGGGAGCTGATCCTAGCTGATATTGAATTGTATCTGGGACACGTTCCTTTCAGTCTTGGCAAAACAAAACATGCCCTTATAAGGCCATATACACAACAAAAGCTGAATCTGTAAGTGTCGAAATACACCAACAATACCTCCTGGCAGGCCATTTCTACATTACACGTGTTTTTGTTAATCTTCATGAATTATTCATTTCCTGTAAATGTAATTCATTTAAAGGAAGGATTGTTTCCCACTGTTCAGCCGTTTGATTTAAAAACATTTTCTCTTAGAGCTCTCTCCTTCCTTCCACGAATTAAAGTTGTAATAGCGATGCATCAGTATGGGAATATAGGCATAAATAATAGTCAAACTTAAAGGTATTGAGTCTATAGAACATTTCTATCAGCTGTGGACAAAAATCTTCGCCACACAATGGTTTTGCATCTTTTACAGAAATAATCATCTACACCTCTAGATTTGAAACACAACTCGCACACAGTTAGAAATACAGGGTGACAAACTCATTCTTCAGTCTGTAATGACAGACTAAACATGATGCTGTTTCCCCACCAGTCAGTCCGTCCTATTGCTGCTATTATTAGCCAGGGAGCTGTAGGTTTTTTTCTTTAACAAAACAAAAAAAAAAATCCTGCCAGTCAATGAGTCCTGGCTCATCATTACACGTCATGACCTCACGTGGAACGGATATTCTCGTACATGTGTCGGCGTTCAGCGCGAGCGAGAGAGGAGCTGGAAGCTGGAGTCTCGTGGCAGCCTGTGTCTCAGCGCAGAGCCTCATGACCCCTAACATCTCTGTTCAGCATTATCCACTCAAACAGAGAAACTTTTCAGAGAAAGGAATGTCTGGCGAACTCCACTCTGGCATTCATTCTCTTTGCAATGGAAATTTCACTCCTCATTTAATTTGTAGTTGGACACTAAAAGTTGAAAGAAGGTTGAGTCGACTGTGTGGTGCAGGTGCCTGTATTTCCTGCTGATTGACAGTGAAATTATTGACTGTTGGTTTGATTGTTTTTAATTTTACTTCATTAGCTAAGCTTGATGAATCACTGCCCTTATTTCCAGTATTCCTCTGCTCCATCAGTCAGTTAAATGTGTAGTTGGCAGGCTGTGATGATGAGGCTGTCAGCCTAGCTGCTATTGTAAAGACTCTGTGGATTCATTCATGTGATAGAAGATCTGATGTAATCCCAGGTATTCAGAGTCATCATCATTCATAATTGACAGTGTTGACAACATCTGCTACTGTAGTGTATCGCACAGTAGCAGGTGTTGCTGTGTGATACAGTTCTGTTGGTGCTAATTACCTAATGTGCATTTTGACTTTGCATTTACCTGTTAATAATTTTATTTACCAGTGAACATTTTCAGTCTACTCAGAGAGGACAGCACAGCGTGTCTTTGGCTTTTCATGGGTGTATATAACCAACAACATTTGCCTCAATGTAAAGTTCACATGTCTCCCTATGGTAACAGTGTGTTTTCAGCTGTTAGTCCTCGACAATCACGTTCACCATCTGCTGTGCTGTTGACACATTTCTGTACCGTCCGAACCAGATATTCCTACAAACTCAAGACATTAATTCAGGTCTAGACCGTGATCTATGTCAACAAGCAGTTCAAACTGAAGACAGCATTGACCTAAGAGGGAAATTATCCTTATTAATGAGATCCAGATCCAGCAATGTGCAAAAATGCCCCCTTATTAAAGGTACTCACTTAGAGGAGTGCAGTCTTCTGTAAAAGAGATCAGGAGCCAAGTTCTATCCATCATCCACCTTGAGGTTTCGCACACAAAGTCAGCTGTGCAAAGATGGAGAAATGTTTGACTTTGCTCAGTAACATACCTCAAACAAATAAGGTTTACTTAGTTCGCTCACTTGTGTCCTTTCTCTTCGTCTCTCATTACCTGCAGTCAATGGTCAGCCGCGGCCTTTGGAGTCTAGTCAGGTGAAGTACCTGCGCAGGGAGCTCATTGAGCTCAGGAATAAAGTCAACAACCTCCTTGATAGCCTGGAGCCCCCCACAGAGCCTGGTCTGGCTGCTACAGCACCAGACAGTGGTAAGGCCCCCACACACACCTACACTTGCTGTAACTGCAGTATAGAGCATTAACAAGTAGATTTTTCAGCTATAAAATGTCCTACTTAGTATATGTCTTGGTCACAATTCTTTGAAATAACAAATCTCAGAGATCCTTGTCGAGATTCTTTGTTTGTCGTATTTTTATTTTATTTTTATAAAATATCGATCACAAATATCAGTATTGGCCTCAAAACTCCAATATCTCTCTTTCTATAATACATGTTTTCTTACATGTTTCCTGAGTCATTTCAATCTTTGAGTGTGTGTTCTGCTCTTTTGAACTGTTGTAACCTGAGAAATCAGTGTCTCCTGATTGATTAAAAAACACTCACACAATTGTGCACCAAACTGAGATTTTACATTAGAAATGTATTTACAATTCTATCACATTTATATGTATTATAGACGGATCAGTTTGTGAACATGTGCCATGGGTAATCACACATTCACACACAGTCCAGTGGTTTGATTTCTCTTTAAGATTACATTTAAGATAACAAACCTTGTCTCTTAGGTCTCTTAGTCCCACTGAAGGGCATCACACTCGGGCTCCTTAACAAATAAAACCTGCTCATATTCCATATTAAAAAAACTTCACGTTCCATATGCTCGCTGCCAGAATCATAAGATGTCTGTATTGGTCCCACAGGGATTCTTGCACCAGACTGAGACAGTTTATATGGGTCAGTCATTGTTAAAATAATTTAATAACTTGTTTTCATATGAAGATTTGTCTGGAATTATACACTACATTTGTAGGTTTAGTTTTGCGTACGTACTGGTCTAATTTGACTGTGGTCACACATGCCCACAGGCATACGCGCTTCTTAAGCAGGAAGACGCCCTTTCATTGTCCTCATACTGTGTCCAAGTAATTTATGCGAGGAACATGCGGTCATGTAACAATATTGTAGTACGTGCTATACCAAAACTGACTTTCCACTGCTGTTTGTAATTTACTGTGAGCTGTAACTTTATGCATATTTCTAAAATTCTGCCCTCTCCTGAACAAGTGCGTATTCATTTTTGTATTTGGCAAGAATGAAGGACTGAAATAAACACAGATGATCTGTAGTTTGCAGTCTGGCATCATGCTGAGACAAACAGGTGGATTCGTTTTTTTGAGTCAAAGGCTGGAGTATAATCGAAGTCTTTCATGAGGCTTGGGCAGGGATCATTTTGAACAACCACCGATTGGAGAAGCACACTTTAATGCCCATTTCTCTCGTACTACTCGTCTGTGTCAATGATTTGATAACAGATGTTTTTTCTTATAGCCGAGTCAAACTAGCACAAAATTATTGCCACGTTTTGTCTTAGTCTCTGCCGTTTCTTAAACATTCTGTGGTCGTGTTTCTAGAATCAGTGGATGGACGTGAAGGCAAAGTGATGGCAGCAGACACCACAGTGAAACAGGTCACTCCAGTCAGCGCAGCCAGCATGTCAGCCTTCGACCCGTTAAAAAACCAGGACGAGGTCAACAAGAATGTCATCTCTGCTTTTGGCCTGAGCGAGGACCAGGCGCCAGGTACTGCACAATGTCCAGCCGCAAAAAAGGGGAAGACGCTGATTATAAGAGTTTGTGTTGTTGCAGTGTAAAGAACTCACGTGTGTTTCCGTCTGTGCCGTTGGTGTAGCGCCCCCTGCTGGGGCACCAGAGGAGCGCTCAGGAACCCCTGACAGCATTGCCTCCTCCTCGTCCGCAGCCCCTCAGCCAGGAGTACCCCCCCAACCACAGGCTCCCTATGCTGGAGTACAGCAGGCACCCCAACCTGGCATGGATGGTGAGACATGTGCACGCATGGCTGCTGTATTGCCAAGAAAGCCCAGATACACACATGCCATATTTAATACAGCATAATTGGTGAACACACTTACTCCGATCGGCGTCTGTGTTACAAACAATACACAATAGCCTTGCAGTATGGGTGGCAAAGCAATTACAATTTCTTTTACCATGTTGCTGTTATATGAGATTTTTTTCCAACATTACCACCAAAATAGCCTCGTAAAAATGTCACCCCCTGGTAAGTGAGTTTGAATATTGCCCTAAACTACAGATCCAACTTCTTCTGTTTTCCAAAGAGTAGATTTTCCTTGGATCTTATAAAACTAATGTTAGAAATATATCTGCTGGTGAGTTTTAGCTGGTATGATTTGATGTGCAGGCCAGGTAATTCATCTTGAAAACATTTGGCATAATTATTAGTATTGATTCTTGCAGTAGACGTAACCGCCACCACATAAAGTTATGTTACTCCCCTCTCAAGCTTTTGCCATAATTCACAAGGTCATCAGTTTCATTTTTTTAATGTGAAGATTTGTGTGGAATTAATCAAAATGTAATCAAATTTAGTTTTATGATCCAAAAGAGGAAATCCATTGGTCAAATGGGCAAAAAACTGAAATACGCAAAGTAAAACATGACTGACAATTTATTGAAGAAATGGTACCAAAAATGCTGCGCGCGCCCGGAGTCCTTTACATTCACCCCGCCAGCTGCTGACTTCCCCTGTAGTCCATAGAAAACTATAAAAATAACATTTATGACACACAAAAAAAACCTATTAAAGCATGGACACTCCAAACTGCAGTTTTTATTATGTTGTTCATATGAGTTCAGTCCTGTCTCAGCTGTGGTCATGCACATACAGCACTGTAGATTTTCACAGGTCCTTTTCTTCATAACTGTGACTCAAGGATTTACTCCAAAAACATGCAGCCACTGCCACAGCCACAGTTGTCCTACTGTATGTGAGATGTAATTTCATGCCGTGCCAGTCGGCGCCCAACCTGAAAACAATTACTTATTCATGTTTAATTCAGTATGACAGACAAAGATCAAAGCATGCGCTGAACCTTTTTCTACTACCACTGTGTTAGTGCTGCGTTTACCTTCTTTTTAGTCCTCATTGGGTCAGAGACAGTATCTCTTTGAGTCTGCCAGCCATAGGATTAGGTGAAATATTAGTGAAAGTGGAAGAACATAGTTTTGATATGAGTAGAGCAAACTCAAGGAAACCAAGAAAATCAATGCAAATTATTATAAACAAAGGAGCAACTAGAGGAGGATAGTAGATATGATGAATGTACCATATATTTTTAAACCAATTAAATCTACCGAAGTTTGCAGATTAACACGTATTAGCACGTACTGTAAGGAAATGCTTGTTCTTTAGGGAATCATTTCTCATTCTGCTGCTTCAACAACAAAATGGATCTGAGCCTCACCGCTGAGGGATCTTAATCAGCGCTGTGTAAACAAGAGTACATATGGAATCAGGGTTCATCAGACTCAGCAGAGACGTTATCACTGTTCTCGTCTGTGGGAGATATTTGACACGGACATGTTGGGCCTAAACCCAAGACCTAGATGAAGATAAATTAACAAAACATCAGGCAGGATTTTAGCAAAACAAACAAAACTTTTTAAACGTAACTTTCTCAGCACAGTACGACTTTGGGACTCACTTTAGGGGCGGAGGTGGTCTTGTGTGCCGATCTTGCTTGTGGATATTCTTTATCCAAGTGTATCACGTAACAGTGGGGAATTATTTCTCCTGTTGTTGTGAAGGAAAGTCCAGGGAGGTGCAGCCACTGGGGCTAAACATACCGTATTGTTTTAATCACATTGTCGAACTGGATTGGATTGTTTTTAAGCTTGCGGTTTGGCCTGTCTGAGTGAAGAGCCCACTGGAGCAAAGGAGATGCCTTCTGTTGCACCCTGTGAGAGCAGTAACTTGCCCCCAGACTCCTCATCACACCTGCAACACTGAAGCTCAGCACAGATGTGTTATGGCTACTTCCATTTAACTGGTGGTTCTGTGGTTTGGCTTGGTTGGAGTTGCAGGGCGCATCCATGGGGCGAAATAAGATTTTAATTGATATTGAAATATTTATTCAGCCACTGCGTTAGCCAGCTCAGCTAATAATTTACATCTGCTGTCTGTGGTTCTTTCTTTTCTTTCAATAACACCAGGACTAGTGAAAACAACAGTTATGTCTAATAAGTAACTTGTTCTTGCTGATATGATGTTGGATTCTGACTGGTTTTCTAGACTTTAGATGTGCTAATGGAGGTCTGCCAATCTGTCAAAGCACTGCATGGGGGCGTTAATTGGCAGCCTTGCCGAGCTGAAAGGAATGAAATAGCACGTTGTTGTGGAATTGTTATTGTTGAGTAATAGTAAAAAATTGCCCATTTTGAATCTGAATTATACTACATGTTGTTTTTTTAAAAATGTTTTTTGCATGTGCCAGAATAGTGATTCCTAACCACTTGTGGAGAGAAAAACATGAAATTATGAGTTTTGTTAAAGAAATTAATAACAGAAAAACAAATAGAAGTAGAAAATAAACACACAAGTAGGATTACAACTGGCTGTCAGGCGAATTTTATCTAAATTCAGCGTCACAATAACAAATATGTCTTAACACAATGTGTTGAAACTGAAAGTCTGTGAAAACTACTCAACAAGTGGGCAGACCAGTTATTTAAAAGTAATAAAAGCAGAGATGTCCCCAACTGATCAGGGCCAATTTCAGGAGTTGCAGATCAGACTAGTTATCCAGTACTAAAGGACCTGGATCTAAATTGGTGGCAAAAAAACTTTGATTAAGACATCCATACACAAAAGGTTGAAACGTTCAGTGTCTGACACTCTAAGGTAGTAGTAGTAGTACAAACGCAGACAAAACGCACTAAAAGCAGAAAAAAGAGAGACTGATAATTTCGGGATCACTGTTTTGTACAAAATAAATATTGTAATATAACCATTTATATAGTAAATAATAATAAATAACATCTAATTCAATATCAGTTCCTCAAAAACACATTTGGAACAAGACAGGTGTTGTGATGATGGAGCTTGGGGCTTGTCAGACAAAAAAAGTTGGCACTAAAAGAGACATTCAGTGGACTGACTGCCCATTAATGTAACACTAAGATTCAGCTAAATCCCCTGTGCTCAGCAAGCCTACCAGCTTCCTACCAGGATGTTTCTTCTGCACCTGAAGTTGCACTTTGGTCTCCCTGTGGAGGGAGACAAGTTCGAAGATGATATCTTCACAAAGATCAGCGTTAGTATTGCTATTAAACACATTGCCAGTTCCTGTTGGATACCATGTTTGCAGGTTGTTGGGTACATCTCCAAGCCCAACGTGGCAACTATTCGCTCCTCGTGTTCCTTACAGGTTCCCTTCTTCATCTCTTTTTTTTTACTTCCAGTGCTGCAGATGGTTGGCACACAAAGGCATTAAACTAGATTCTGCCCAGCCTCCTCTCTCCACTCTCCTCTCCCTTTCCTCACTCTTCGTCCTCACATAATTGCCATGTGTGGTTACTGACTGTTTGTCAGTATGAGTGCCTCAAGACAAATCAAAACCGCCAGTCATGCACGAGAATTTATAGAGGGGTGATACACGAGTTTGGATGCCAACCGAGCATGTGTGGCCTTTTAAAGGCGGCCTTAAGGTGCATTTTAATGCAAGCTTGGATTGCTTGTTACTATAAGAATGCCACTAACAAGATCCATAAGAACATGGTAAAGATTTCAACCTGTTGTCTGTCAGATGCTGATAGACCCTTTGGCAATAATTTACATCTGCGCAAGAGAGAAAGAAACTGTAAACACATGTGTATGTAGCAACAGCTCAGACGCTTTGCGTGAGACTCTTTATCAGATGGGCAGACGTATGTTTGGTGTGAAATGTTTATTTAAAAATAGGACCTTGTTCTCATGACTCCTCCTTGAGGCATTGATAGAGGTCAGAAGAGCCGCAGCCAGCTGCTTCTTTGTTCCAATAAACATTGTTTTCCCATCTTGGGGTTGTTCTCCTGAAGCAATGTTGCTTTGTCTTCAGCGAGCCCCCGGCCATTTGTTTGTCTCCTGAGCGCTCAGCAGGCTCATAGCTTACATCCTGGCTACACCGGAGTGAGATGAACTCTCCCGGCTAAAGGGGTCTGACAGCCACGCACCCTTCCATCACTCTTGCATAACACTCATGATGAGTTACAGACTGGGGGAACGGGGAGAGGAAGCCAATTTAACACACATGCCTTCTTACACAATGAAGACTGTGGTGTTCATGTTAAAGGTGTAGTTTGTGGGATAACAGATGGTTGCCACATCACCTCAGTGCTAATAAAAAGACACTATAGGGGTGCACTGTTTGTAGCTAAATATTTAGTTGTCAGGTGTCTCCCCGATCAATACAAAGGAAAATGAGTTGTTTTCCGACTGCTGGTTCATTGGGGCTCGGCTGGAAAGTCAATTTGCGCACAATAAACACAATGAATTGTTTGTCTACCACATGTGCTACTTTTAATGTTTCGAATTATTGGATACAAAATAAGACTAAGTTATTTCTGGGTGGATTGGGGTTCTCTGATTGTACAAAGTAATATGATAGTTCATAGTAGAGGTCGACCGATAGTGGATTTTTAAAGGCTCTTATAATAATGATGCGCCGACCACACACGGACACGGCCTGAAAATTACACTCGTTAACATATACATATTGGCACCACAAAAAATACTCAACACAAAACAAGTGATACCTCTCGCTACTGCTGAGCAAGCTTAGCAAAGTTTCTGATAATTTTGGTCAGTGAAAACAAAACAGAGTGATGCCTCCTGTGACCTATGAAGCCGTTTAGCGACGCCCAAAGATGACGTATGTCCTCGTGTTACCACTGGAGCTAAGTTCTGCAGATAACAATAGTTTGTAGAACTTCATATTGGAGCTGTTTAATCGCTCCACCTTTACTTCAGTCGCTTTTCTGCTTTGCTTTGTTCAGTACTATCAGCCCGACCATAGTGTGGAAAGCCATCACTTTCAAGCACTTGAAAAACCAGTGACCCCTGGTGCAGGAGTAAGATTCATTAAGTTTACCACTAGTTTGCCAGGTCCTTGGATGTTTTCTGAACATTCATGTTTTCTATGGAAAACTCATTACTCATCAAGCTGCTCAAATGTTGCTCTAAGTGTGGCATGTTTCTCCTTACCATCTTCCACATGTGCAAGCGTGGATTGTTGAAGTCATGGTTAATAAAAGTACAACAGGAAGTTAGTGTCTGCAAAAATAGACATGTCTGGTGTAGAGGAAACTTTGACTGAGAGGTATTATTATACGTCTGTATGCCTATAGTATGTCAATAGTGGATACATGTGCCAACCTTTGTTTTGAATGATAGTGTCCTTTACTTCTTATGTCTGTGTGTTTATGTCTACTCGAGCACCTGCATGCTGCTGTCTAGATTGCAGCCAGTTCTTACTGTAATGTGCCAAAGGGAGATATCTGTCGGTATTGGGCTTTTAGAAACAAATAGTCGTGTCAAAGTGTTTGCAGCTGTTTTCGTCGAAGCAGTTGTGTTATTCTGTCCAGATGCACAGGTGTTCCTGTGAATATACAGAGCCCATTTACACTTATTTACTTCACGGGTCTTGGATAGCTATCTGATATCAATAAGTTGAGCAAATGCAACAAAGAAGCACTTAAGACGAATATGCCAACCGACTGCATTCATTCCAGATGTTAAAAAGGTGCAAATGCATCTGTCTGTCCAAGAAATGCACGTAATCTTCACTCTTCCCAACTGTTAACTACTCTCAGGCCTGTGGAGGAGCCTCTACAGGATCCGTCCCCTCTGATACAGCTACAGTTACATTCAAATTACGTTAAAAACCAAGATGCATTACAACCAGATTTGTGAGCTGGCCAGCAGACACACATGCATGTGGCCAAGTGTAAATGAAGGTGTATTAAATCGCATCTGGATTCTATTTGGATACGAGACACTCCAAAGTGTGAATGGGGCCCATAGATGTACTGGATAAAGGCTCGTATTGGTATTACATCTTATTTTTTAGTTCCTTGTGTACTGAGGAATGCTTGTCCTTGTCTCTGCAGGTCAGGTGTACCAGCAGTACCAGGCTCCAGGTGGATACCCGCCTCAGCAACCAGGTGCCCCGCCACAGCAGCAGTACAGTATGCAATACTCTGGTAAGAGTAATAATGGTCAGGATTATTTTTTTTTTTAATTGTGAAATAGGTAACTTTTGTGTTGTTGACTATCTTCTCTAACTAAACTAAAGAGATTCCTTTTCTTGCTCCCTCTCTCTGTAGGATACAGCCCTCAGCCTGGAGCCCCTCAGCCCGGCCCACCACAGCCGCAGCAGCAGCAGTTTCAGAACTACGCGCCTCCCTCCTCCCAGGCTCCGGCCCCGGCTGGTCAACCTCCAGCTCCAGGCTTCCAGGGTGGCCAGCAGCAGCCCCATCCAGCTCAGGGAGCCCAACAGTATCCACCAGGAGCCTTCCCTCCCCAAAACTATACCTCCCAGGCCTCCCAGCCTGCTAACTACAGCCTGCCGCCCAGCTCCCAGCCCGGCTCAGGGTACCAACCCCGCCCTGGATACACCCCACCTCCGGGCAGCACCGTCACCCCTCCACCAGGGGCTGCCAACCCATACGCCCGCAACCGCCCCCCATATGGCCAGGGCTACACTCAGCCAGGCCCTGGATACCGGTAAGAGAGGATAGCGGATGTTACTGATCCTCACAGCCCCCAAATCCCCTTCCCTATTTGTGGCTCCAACTGTTTGGAGTGGGTGCAGGAAATATGGTTTACTGCTCTGCATCCCCCTTCGTACAAATATCAAGTCCAAATATGAAACAAGCAACCCCTCCCCCCCCCAGTCTGATGGTTAGTGTTTGTATGCCGTCTCTCCAACACGCCACTCTGTTCTGACCCTTGTGGATGATCCTTGTGTTATTTTCCCCTCTTCTCCCGTCACCGCCCCCCTTCTGTCTGCTCTGCCCTCTCGTATCTGTCATAGTAAAAATGTAACCAGTCTGTATGCACACACCTGGGAGACCAAAACAGGCTGTTGCACAAACTGTTAACTGTGTTATTTTCATGGTGACGCTTCATTTTCTTAAGTGAGATCCGCAGCCGTCATATGTGTCAATGACAAGCCGCTCAACCGCTCAACCGTGCTGAGTGTACTCTGTATAGATGCATTTACAAGACACTGTCTAAATGAAAAGTTACCCCTTTGTCGTTTGGTTTGGTTTGGTTTTTCTTTATTTGATCAATTTTCACCACCATGTCGGTATTAATCAATGAAACTGCCCCATGTTGGGAACACTAGCTAAGTGATGGCTTATGGGAGGTTTAGATCCCAGTGTCATGAAGAAGGCTTCTTTTCTTTAGCTTGTAATATCACCTCCAGTAAAGCTCGCTATTCCTCTATCTTATCACTGGTTTTTACTAATAAATCAAATTCCACCTTCAAGTGAGATTAGTTGTTTATGTATAAACTGTAACATTTTTTTTTCTTGAACCTAATAAATGATTGAGACCCAACTGGAGTCCTCTCTATCTTTTTCTTTTGCTATGGACTTTCTCCCTGTTGTTTTGCTGTCTCAACACTCACCGTCTCTCTCTGTGGTTTCTGAGTTCATGTCTCAGTTAAGTCCTGGCTTCTCTCTTCCTCCTCTCCCTCACCAAGATTTGGAAAACTGTGGTAATACTGGTATTCCTATTTTTGTTGTCCTGCCTGTGGGTTGTGGTTTGCTTGGACATGTGACATGGGAATATGTGGATGGTCTTTCGTGTCAAACTGTCTCACTGAGTGAGAAGAATGGAGCGAACAGGCTTTATTAAAGATGATTCAGGGACGTGTTTTTAGTGTGGCCCTTCACCTAGTCTGCCAAACTGAAGTCACCCTCTTTTGAAGTGTTTATCCACTGTAGTGGATATAACAGTATATTATACACTATTCTATCCAGTTAGATCCATAATGGTCAAAAAGACATACATGTACAGCCCATGTACCTTTCTTATGTATTTCATTCAATTGAGATCAAAAGTTCAGTACAAAAATGTCCATGCATCATCTCTGAGAGGAACAGTTTGACACATTGGGTAAATTGGCCTTTTAGCTTTCTTACTGAGAGAGATCAATACCAGTGTAAGCTAACAGCTAATGTGGCTACCAGCAACTTAAGTCAGCATAAAGACTGCATAAGGAACAGGGAGACGGGCAGATTGTGTTACCTTTGCACAGAACCAGGCTCGCTGCTGAGAGATTTTTTTTTTTTTAACATAAAAGGCATCAAATGGAAATGAATATCAGTAAATTTAAAAACATTTATTGCTGAAAACATACATGGTGCATCAAAAAAAAAAAAAACTGCAGTCATGACAGATGCGGAAAAACTTGGCTTTCTCTCTCCAATGATTTATAGCTTTATGTAGACTTAATACATTTGAAAACAAAAACATAAATTATGTCATTTGCTTATGTTATTTCCATATTAAAGTTCTATCAGTTTATTCAAACGTTTTATATATATTTTATTCTTTTATAAAATACAGGATAAGACTGCACAAGCATTAAAAATAATAATAATACATAAATCTTTTGTTTCCAAATGACCCCATAGAAACGTTGGGCTCAAGCTTTGGCTTTCTGACAAGAGATCAATAATTTGGCTAAAGCTGTTTTGTCTTTTACCTGAAATGTATTAAACTATATGATCCCTGGTATACATACTGTATTTCACACCATATACATATATGAAGAAACGTTTAATAATGTGCAAACTGCAACTGCTAATAATCCCTTAGGGCCAGCAGAAGGTCAATTCTGCATGTCTGTGTGTACCTGTATGTACAGTCAAACTACGGTTGGCATCTCTCTGTATGCAAATGATCAATGTGTGTGCTCACTGACATGCAAGTATTAGGAACAATTTTTACTTTTTCATCTCAAAAGCCCGAGCACACGCAGAATATTCAATAACAATCCCCTTGATAAATAGTATCATACACGTTATTACACTTTGGGAGCCAGCTTCCCAACATTTTCTCTGTGATTACTGTATATCCAACATGTTGGTTCACTCAAACTCCTGCATTCCTCTCGTCCGTTGTGACTTTTTTGATAAATACAGAAATTAAGACCAACGTTACAAATGCACTCAATAGAGTTTTGTGACACCTAATAGTCCTTTACAGGTTCATACCTGGGAGAGAAGGCTGCGTTCAAACAGACAGACCCATCTACAGTGTCCATGGTAACATGAAAGAAAGGCCCACCTCCCTTCAGGCCTAGTCAGGCGTCGTCTTCTTCCTCACCACCAGGGAAGTCATCCTTCCTGGACAGCCCCGCGGGCTCTTACCACTTCCCAGGTATGGGTGTGCCACACTCGTACCAGCCCACGTAAGTAATATGCGACTTCCCTCCGATCTCTCCAAAGCTGACAGGTTCCTGTCTCAACGCTCTGAAAAACCCTGGTACAAACGCACACAGGAGGGAGAAGAGACGGTGTCATTAAAGACATGAAATGATCACCATGGTTAATGGTCATGGCTGACCAAAATACCTGGCCGGTTTGGTAACTGGTCAGCAAACATCTGAGTGCCGGTCCGTCCATCCAGGAAAGAGTCCACAAATTGACAGTGGTCCTCGCCGTGTCCCGTCTGATCCCCAATGTTGTAGAACTTTCCTGGAGAGGAACAAGTTCATGAAAAAGTTTGAGTCTATAATTAGTTTGACTCTCAGTGCATTACCAAAAAAAAAGGAACATTTTGGTGTTTTTATCAGTTTAAAAAGTGTAGTGTTATACTTCAGACTGATACTTGATTGATACTCGTTTTTATACAGTTTGTACATTTTCAAGATTTCATTTCAAATTTGTTGCCTATTTAATTAGTCCCATTTTCAGGTGCTTCACTTGTTTCTTTGCTTTCATTTATTAATAGATCCATTGAATTACATACATTGTTATTTAACTAAAATATATGTCAGTACTGTTGTGGCAATATTTCTTTTTTATTTCTCTTCTGTGACATATCTTTTATTTGTCATTGTGTGTGAGCAACCAAACTAGTTTGCTATCTGGGGACGGTTTGGAGAAGCAGGTGGCCCCTGGGGGCCCTAAGCAGCTGCTAAGTTCACTGACGTTTCAGTCTGTACGTACCATTCAGAGAGTCACTCAGGTAGATCTTGTATCTCAAGGAGTTGCAGAGCTGGATGCCGACAAACTTTCGGTACCAAGTTCTCTTCACATACTGCTTTCCACTGCATTCGGAATAGGCATCGGATTTAAATGGGAACTGAGTCCAGATAGCGTCTTTGCCTGTGAGGAAATCATTAGAAGCAAAGGCTTAACATTCTGTTTATCCTTATAACCATGATCCATCATTAGGTTAAAGATTTTTTAAAAAAGCTTCATTTTGCTGGAACAAACTGATAGAGGAGAAAAAGACGATATTCACCAGAAACATGTTCGCTCACTCTTGGATCCGCTGCAAACGTGAGAGAGAGTTACAATGAATGCGAAGATGAAGACGTCATCAAAACAGCTTAGAATTAACACATACTCGCAAGACATCCTGACTTATTGTGGTAGACAAACCCAGACTTGTATCAGAGCCCATTTGGCACAGTATTTACAATGTTCAGCCCCCGCAGGCTGCGCTTTGATTGCACAAAGGCAGCAGGCCAGTTTAGCAAAGCATTCCCCTCTCAGTGTTGTCATTTTGAGTTTAAAAACACAACATCTGATCAACACAGGGCCGTGCTTCAGCTGCGTTACAATTGATGCAAATTTAGCTTTGTTCAGAGCGCTCTGATCACCAGGTGGATAATATGCCTCTGTTAGAAATGAGCCTCTGGTGAGCGAACAAGACCCTTGAGTCTTAATCAGTCAGACCCCAGTGCCATGTTGAAATCATTAGCCTAACAACTGACTAATAGCCCACCTTCGGAGATTCAAAGCAATGCTGATAACCGCCTGATAATTAGTAACATATACAGTGGCATCAGCATGCAACTAATTGGTCTCTTCTGTCAGAGAAAACACATCAGGTTTTATCAGGAGGAGTTTCCTCTGGTATGACTTTAGTGGATCAGATGTAAAACTTGCCTGATTCTGTGCTAAAAGACACAGGATCACTGGAGGGTCCCGTTCCCAGCTCATTCTTTGGCGTTACCTTGAATTCGTAACTGAAATAAAATAGAAAAAAAAGGTAGTAAAAGGCATAATCCAAACTTTTTCAAACTAAATTCTTCTCAGCTCCAGAACTGGGACAGCTAAGAATGGGTCACTCACACACCACACCACACTACACTACACACACACACACACACACACAGAGCTGATGGTTATTCCACGTGCTGCGTTCAGATGTCCTGGCAATAGTCGGCTTTGCAAACCCAGCCCAGAGGAGGGTTCTAGTGAGTTCTGAGACTCCAGATGCTGAGATCTAATTAAAAACTCAGTGACCCTCTCCGCCCACGTTTCACAGCCTTTGTGTCTCTTTGGTCGTTTTGTATGTGCAAAACCAAGCATGACTCACCGCCTGGCTGCGGGAGTGCAAGTGAATCTGAAGATACCTTTAAAAGTAGCACAATAACAGCTTGTCATTCAATACTCCTCTCCTGATGAGATCTACAGTGAACCTTACTAATGTAATCAGCCAGTAGGTCAAGCACTGAGTATTTGTTAAAGGTGCCCTCTGGAGTTTTCCTCAGCATGAACAAAAGTGATGTGAATATTCTGGTCAAACAAACACAATGAATGCATTTGCTTCCTTACATCCATGTTTACCAGCAAGACGCCTTCTTCTTCACGGTCTTTGTTGGTGCATTAGTGTTTTTCTTGTCACGTTACCACCACCTAATATAATATCTGATGCTTGCTCATGTGGGGATTCTTGAATCCTTCATTTTGAATTCCTGAATCGTTGAGTCTCTCTTTCTTAAGTAAAGAGTTTGGTCTAGATCCGGTCTTTATGGAAAGCGTCTTGAGATAACACTGTTATGAATTGGCGCTATATAAATAAAGATTGATTGATTGAGCTGTTGATCATTGGAATTGAGTGACACCTGTCCTACCAAGGGAGACAAACAAAAACAGGGCCCAGCTTACAGAAACTCTGCTCCATAGCACTCCTAGAGGCCAAACACTCCACAGGGAACCTTTAAGAAAAAGGTTTCCTTGGACAACCTTACAATGCTTGTGTCTAAACTCAGTAAGAGCAGCAGACTAACTGGACGAATAAAAGAAAAAAAGACGTCAAAAGGTAGCGTTTCCCATTTTTCTATGACATGATTTGTCCGAGTCACATACTTGCTCTCTGGTTTGAGATTCTCCACGGCTGTGTGTGTCTGGTTGGTGGTGAGTACGGACACCTCCTCTCCATTTGGTCCTTTAGCGGTGGATACAACTTCATATTCTGACAAAAGGAGCCAGAAATGATAATGTGCTTTTTAATAACACAGATTTCACAATTCAACTGTGAACAGCTACACGTTACACAACCTCATTACTTCATCTGATAAATGTGACAGTTCTAAAATGAATTTTGAACAGGGTGAGATATTTTGATGATGACAACTGGAGGCAGGACCTCGGGCTAAGGCGTGATGTTGACAGGCCTCCAAACATGATTTAAATGTTACCACTTTCTAATAATGGTATAAAGGGTTTAATTGTCAGCTTTAGTGGGGGTTAAGAAATTTATTAATTCACTCTTTTTGTCTATTTTTATCAGGTAAATGGTCAAATGGCACATTGCAGGGGTTGGGCAAGAGCATCACAGGATACGGCTTTCATTCTTAAATACTGTCAACTTTTTGTCTGTATTTTACTGTACCTCTGGTTTCATTGTCAGATTTTTGCCAGTCCAGAATGACAAAAGATGGGCAGCCCTCCACAGTCATCACGGTGAGGTTAGAAGGAGGCACTCGGGGAGGACCAGTAATATTCTGATCACTGCCCTCCTCATCAGGGAAGTAGGCGAGGGAGGAGGTGATAGAGCACGGCTCATACGGTTTCTTATCTGTCTTGTAGATCACGTGGGGAGCTGCACAGGTACAATAAAAGCAGCCGTTATTCTTCCACACGGGCTGCCTTTTTTAAAATATTTTGTTCATTCATGCAACAATGAAGAATTTAAGCCTGCAGTGGAGATGTAAAACAGCCCTAATGAAGTCTTACCTACAAAGCGCTTCTTGCCCATGACGTCCACATCTGACGAAGGCAAGGGCCTAAATATGGAGGAGTTTTCATTTATGTCAAAACGGGTGCCTGAAAAGGAAACAGGAGAGAGGAGTTGGAGTTAGTTTGATGTGCCAGCAGTCTTTGGCAGCTCTCTCTGTCCTCATTTTTACAGCTCTAACCCAGGTCAACGACCAGCCAGCCCAGCACCTGTTGTTGCTCACACTTGGGCTCTTTGTCTGGTTCTTACACACAAAATGTCCTCCTCTCTTTCTTTATCTCAATACTACACACACCTGCAAGCTGCCTTACCAGTATCTCCCGGTTATTATCACATGCATGCATAGAATAAAAGGCAAAACACTTCTCACGCTCATGAAGGTTCTCAGTTTTGCCTGCAGGTATGAAAGTAGTTATGATACTGAGAAGTTCCCTGATACATTAAAAGTTGTTACTTATACTGTTTACTGCTGGGGCGGAGGTGGTTGTCTGCTGTCTGCGCTCTTGCTTAGGCTTGGCTGTGACCAGGGGGAATGACTTCAAGATGGACTCCTTGTCTCCTTGTTTCAGGTCCATGGGTTCATCTGAGGACAGAAAGCAGGAGGAGGAGGAGAGATCAGTTCTTCACCCTCATCATCTGACTCAGAATCATACACAGTTGTGATCCATCTGCTCTGGCCATCCACACTGAGCAACTCCGTGGCCTTTTCCTGGCTGCTGAAAGTTTAGAGATTGCTTGTTGAGTAATATCTCTTGTGCTCTTTAAAGGGGAAAAAGGTCTGCCAAAATACTTCTCCTGAGACCAAAGATGCCCAGATGCTCAGAACCATGCACGTATTCACACACGCATACACAAACGCTGGCTTTGTGCACAGTGTACACTTATGTGGAGACAGTGAGAAGGGAGGGAGAGAGAAACAAGTGACAAAAAGAACAGTGAGGAAATACAGAAAGTCCAGAAAAAAGCTGCAGCAACAAGACTGCTGAGAGGAGCTGTAATGTTAAGATGAACGCTGTTTTGTTACAGCGTATGTTTCATTATAAGCTGGTTTTGAATTGTAAGCACTATATTTGCAGAAGATAACCTAAGATAGCAGTTCTCAAACTGTAATGGAGGGTGTAGAGCCAGCCAAGACCCCCTTGACCTTGTGGAAAACTGTGTAGTGGAACTAACGTTGAATAAATTGGCTTCATGTGGGACTAATAAATAAACAAGAGGGCTTTCACACTAGCAAGGCTGTAAAGCTGTAGAGCTCAGCCAGGTTCAGACAACAAAATGAGATGTAATTTAAAAAATAAACAGATTTTTAACAAGGATGAAAGGAAAAACAAGTGGTGCTCATTGGGCAATTATGTCGAAAGGGTACAAAAAACGATACAAAAAAAGGTGTCAAAACCACAAATAAGCCCTGTGTCTTATGGGTCTTCAGACTCTGGCAGTTTGGGGAAACTTTAAAAGGTTTTGGTTGACATTTTGGAAAATATGCTTATTAGCGTCTTGTCAAGAGTTAGATGAGATAAATATGAAGCTACAACCAGCAGCCTGTTATCTTAGCAAAAAGACTGATAAGAGGAGGAAATGGCTAGCCTGGCTTACAGCCATTAAAGTAGTGCCAATCTAACTCTCAGCAAGAATAAAAAATAAACATTTTTCCGGGTGTCAAGCCTTTAACTTGCATTTTTAACATTTTTTCACTGGCACAAAAGATGGAAGTCTTTGGTAATGCTTTTGATAATATTTCAATAAAATTACAGCTTGTTTTGTTAACTTCAGTGTGGCAAATGGAAAGAGATTTTCTGTATGTAAAGGATGGGGGAAAGTTTGAGAACCACTGGCTTAAGAAGCAGCTCAAGTCAAGTCTTCTCCTGGCCTTGCTGTTGTGTGGATGATAATAGTATACAGGACAAGGTGCAGCAGTGTTCAGTGGTCAGTGCAGACATCACTGTTGCCCTCACCATGGTTGCTAGGTTCCCCCACCATGTTGTGTCTCTTGTCGACAGTAGGGGGGCGCAGAACTGCAGGGAATTGTGGGAAACAAGAGTCCATTTCAGATTAAGATTCTCATTGAAACAGAACAGGTTGACGGCGCTGACGAAGAGATACAACACTGAAAACAAGTGTTGATTATTTTAATAGTGCAACAACAATTAAAGAATGCAAATTTTGTAGAACCAAAAAGCGGGAGAGATTCATCAGGGCAGAAGACCGCAGCAATACTGTGTGCTGAAAAATGAGTGTACAAACACAGGCATAAAACAAGCAACAATAAAGCACATAAAAGCCAAGCAGATTGCATGTGAAATACTTTGTGAAGTGCCGCCGCGGAGCACTGCCATGGTCTATGACTAATGAAAACCATGTCGGTTTTAGTGTTTAATAACCTTGAAACTATAAACCAGTGCTTTAACCACTCACCCAAAAATCCCCTGAAGAATAACTGAGGAATTTGAAAATCCTTCATGAATCCTAAACAGGAAAGTAAGGCAGCAGGTCCAATAACTTTTGCTCTACTGTAAGATTTTGACCACTTTCTGTGAAAAAATTAATTTCCACAAATTCCTGCACCACAGAGAAAACAATAAAATAAAGATCAAGCCAAGCTCTGAGATGAAGACCCAAATAGTTTTACTCTAAGCTGCTTTAATGAACAAAAGAAATTAATTGGGTTGGGTGACCTGGATAAGTCATCGCAGGGGAGAGCAAGGCTCTGTAATGAAAACACCTTAGCGACTAACAGTCCAACTCTGCTATGATTTAATGTTGTTGAACAAGCATTATCTACCCAAATCTTTGTCGTGATGTCTTAGAGGAGGTGGACACGCTCTGGGAGGTTTGACACACAAAGTTTCCGTTACACATCTCATATCTTAGTTGCTTAGATCCATTTTCCATTTTCAATTCATTTTAACTGTCAAGTTTCATTTCCAGAGCATCCACTCCCTTCGCCATTTGTCATTTCCTTATCTTACAGATTCATTAATGGTCCTTCTGTCAACATGATTCTGTAGTTGTCCAATTGTGGAGGCCAGAACACCTCAAAAACATTGCTTTTGGATTTATTTCCTCTCCAGAGCCGACCTCCCCCTTGTCGGCATAAATCAGTGATATCTGGCGTTCGCTCCCAAGAGAAGAGTTGAGGCTATCAAGACAAACTGAAACAACATCTGCCAACAAGTCTCACTGATTAACACCAAGAGGCACATTCTAGGAGTGCCTCTGACTCACACATGGTATAACTGACAGCTAATGGCAAACATATGCTCACACATGGTCGCACAATATGATGATGCTGTAATTTAAATGCCATTCTCAAGACACACAAATACAAAAGACAGGGGCACGTGAAGTGAAGGACTGACAGCTCAAAGGAGTGATGTCATGGTTAACTGGGAAGGAACTGGGATCAGGGCCATCGTGATGTAATGTAATATGATGTGATGTCAACAATATATATGTCAACAATAGCTCTACAATGTATATAATATGATCTGGTCAGCGTTGTGCAGTTTCTACAGCAGGTGTGTTTGGTTTGCTGTCACACAATAAACCCCTCAAACGGCAGGTTGAGTTTCTGTGCCCCAGACTTCTGTGATGTAAAACAGCAGCAATGGTGTGAGCGCTGGTTTCTGTCAGATAACTTGCACCACTTAAATTAAAGCAATCAAAACAAAGATTTAGATTCAGTCCAGAAAAATATTTCCACTGAAATACATACCAGTGTCTCACATCACTGGGGTTGTTGCTTTTGCAACACACACTCAGGTTTCATGGATGGGATTCATGGATGGACACTGTCCATTACACACCTGCAGTCCACTATAAGCAAAGCTTTGAAACAAATTCAAGTTGAAATGCCAATGTGAAACTAAGCTCTATAAAAATGTTGACGACGCACTCTTCCTGCCAAAAGCAAACTGTAGCAGCTTTTGTGAATGTTGTTTGGTGTACTTAGGGATTAAGATAACATTTTGTTGCATGACTTTTACTTCATGGGGGAGGAAGGTGAACCACGTGTACATAACATCTCTTAGAAAAAGGTACAAATGGTCATTAGGAGCTTTGTGCTTAGGTATGTGTGCAAGCCAAGGTGGCAGAAAAATATTCTTTTCTGTAGAGTTGCTTCCAGAGAGCCTTGTGACTTCTTGAAGACCTCTGAAACTGTCAAAGTTTCCAGAAATAACACACACCAGCTGTGACATGGGACTGAAGCACAACCTCTCTTAACAGCTCCAAACAACAAGGAGTGAGCGGCGCGTCACCATTAATACATGTGGTCCAGACGTGGTTTGCATTACTACTTGAGATGTATTCAATTACTCCAATTAACTGAGCCTGCATGGAAGAATGGAAACAATGTGATTGACCACAAAAAGGGCACACCACATTCACCTTTCACAACAAGCAGGCGAAAGCTATTCTCAAACTAATTCAAACCAGCTCCTGGTGTGCAGGTCCATATATGCAGTAGACTAAATAATGTGAAGAGGTATAAGCCAAAATGAGAATCATATGGCTTCAGTCTCAGTCAAGTATAGCTTACTAGGACTTTACACTTTGGACAACACAGACCACAATCAGACACAAAACGTCACACTGACAGACACGTTGAAAAATCACAAAGCGCGAGAGGGTTGTGACAAAAGCACAGATCAGTGTGATTGTGTGGGACGGGACATAACAGTGCCTCTTAGGTTAGTGAGTGAGGAACGCTGAAAGGCAGTTATCTTGGTTTGTCTTTACCAGTTTTCTCTTCGGACCACACCACAGGTTTAGGAAGAGCATTGCCCCTATGATGCACTCCATCGGCTGTTGGAGGGAAAAAAATGTCTGTTATAAAATGGTGGTTTAGCAGATGCCATGACTTCAAAACATTAATTCTATCTCTTTACATTTCTCACTCTCTATTCATCTGTAACTGTTTGGGGACTGGAAGTATGCAGGTGTGTTTGGGAGAGAAAGAGATGCAGAGAGGGAAAGAAAAAGAGCCTGGCTTTGGCGGCTGTACTGTCTGCACAGTGCTTGGTTTGGCATGGTCGGTGTAAAATGTGGTGTGTCCTGGCCAGTGCTGCAGCCAGACTTCCCACCCGGCCAGCAAGAGGGACCGTAAATCATGTTAACGATCCTGACCCAAGGGACGCCACT